>NC_059104.1:52067616-52378429 GCF_020740685.1 Jaculus jaculus
ATAGATGTTGTCCTGTACTTAATCTTGACTGACCATTATTAATTGGACTACTACTTGACTGATAATTGATGGATTGACAGGTGATTGTTTGGTACTTGATTGGTACTTTTTTATTTGACCATCAAGAACTCAATGAGATGAACATATAGCTGTACTAGGAAAGACTTTTCCTGTAATTTTAATGTGAAAAATATTCTCTGCTGAATGGTGTATATTCTCATTTAGGGATTTCTGAGTGTACATGTAGTGCAAAGAATGAAAACAATATTGTTCATCTCTTTTGGGTTCTATCTGTGGGTTTTGCAATGGGTTTCCTTTTCTCTCTCTTCTCCGTGCATGTATCTGTGTGCATGCATTAGCAGCTACCAGGCTTAACAGGAGAAGATTGGCAGATTCTAAATATGCTAACATGTGTATGTGTGTGCATGCATTGTGTGTGTGTGTGTGTTGGGAAGAGCCCAGTATCTTTCTGCTAAAATAAATGCAGAATTTATTTGAACTTGGTCTAAATGTATCATGAAATTTGTTTCTTTCCAAGTTTTCAGAATGACTTGTTCCCAAGGCTTCAGTGGTCTGCTTACAAAGATTTACTGTAGCTGTGGTCTGTTTAAATTGTGAAAACATACTTTCCTGCAGAAGGAAGTCAGAGATGAAGTGGGGATATCCACACAGAGAGTAGTTTGTGTAAAATGAAAAACCCCAGAAAGAGGAAGCAATTCTTATTTTTAGCTTTCCTTTCTAGATGTTTGTCTGCTCAGAGCCCCTAGGGGCTCTGTTGCCTCCCACACTTCCGTTGCTTGGCCTTCTGAAGGACCTCCTCCAATGAGGAAAGATAACTCTCTGTTTTAAGTTTCATTGTCTGTGTTCACACAAGTTTCTTCTTATGAATTTCATGAGAGAAGAGGTGATGAAAGCTACTGTTCTTAACTCATTGTAGGACTCTTCAAGTTAGGACACCATAAAGTCTTGAGCAGGCTGAATAAACGGAACAAAAGGAAGACCTAGAGAATTTGAAGAGAACCTGCATTGAGCCTTAGTATATATATGATTTCTGTGGTTGCTTACCTGAAATCTGCAGTAAAGTAACCCTTTCCTACTGTGGTTTCTAGCAGAGCTGGGATGGATCCGCAGCTTATCACTAAGGGGAACATCGACAAGACAGATTTCTAGAGGCTGTTTTTTGACATTGCTGTGTTGGATTTTAGCCCAAAATGCTTTAAGAGTCTCTATAGCAGGTGTCTTTGGAATGACTGCAATGAGATATTTTAACATGTTACCTTCACAGAAATGCTGTCCAGGAGGCAAAACCTTTGTTTCTCTTCTCATCTTTTATTCCTTTGCATAAACAATTCTTAAAATCAGTATTCTTCCCTATATATTAAAAGAATAAAGTTCTATTATTTTAAAATACTATGTTAACTTATGTTACAAAGGAATTGCTCATAAACAAAAGTATGTTTTTTCTGTTTATTTTATTTCACATATATGTAGATATATATGATATCATTATATCTGGTATTTTTGAGACAAGGTCTATGGTAGCATAGGCTAGTCTGGAATGCCTTTTAGCTGAGGATGACCTTGAACTGCTTATCCTCTGCCTCCACCTCCACCACACCTCCCAATGTATTTTTCTAGATTACCTGTTAGCACACTTTGAGGATATTTTCTAGACATAAACTCAATTCATATGTTAGAATTGAGAGTACTTTGATGTGTGTGTTTACCTAAGCCTTGTATGTTTAAATGATTTTTAATATTTATTCACTTATTTATAACATACAGAGAGACACACAGACAGCAGATGTGCCAGGCCCCCTGTCATACAAATGAACTCCAGACTCATGCACCACTTTGTGCATCTGGCTTCATGTGGGCACTGGGGAATTGAACCCAAGACATTAGGCTTTGCAAGCAAGCCTCTTTTAACTACTAAAACCACTGAGGCATCTCACCAGCTCTCATCTGTTATGGTTGAATCGAGCCATTCACTGAGTCACTGTATAAAATTACACAGTTTGATTTCTCTTATGATAAAACTCTAGGGAGAATGCTTGTATTTGTTAATTTTGTATTCACAGACCTCAAGAAACAAAGACACAAGAACTCAATTAGAGATAATTTGTCCTCTGTGCCCTGAATAAGGGTCAGAGCCTTCTGTGTCCTCATGGTCACTCATTGAATGAAGAGTGTGAAAAACTGACCAAGGTACGGTGGGGAAGAACACCATCTGTAATTTTGATGCATTTCTTACATCAATCAAAAGGTGCTTCAAACTTTTCTTTCAATACATTTATTTTTCTGAATTGTAATTTCCAGTGTTTATGTAAATTTTGCATAAACCTTAATTTCTCTTTTGAATACTTTTCACATCTGGTCTTTGCCCTTCCTTTTATTATTTTCCCTCACAAGGTTTAACCTCAGCACAGATAATATTCTCCCCCAAAATTGCTACACTGAAGTAGACTGATTATCATTGCATAAATATTATCTCCAAATAAGATTTTTTGCCTGCCCACCCGTGGAATTCACTGAACTAGACCTTGCAATAAATGTTACTGAATAACTTCCACCTCTGTTCATAATATTTTTGCTGCTCAGAAGTAAGGCCAAAATTACCTCATATCCCATTTCCCTGTTGTATGCTGAATATAGATTAGTGGTGGGATTTATTTTTTCTACTTTGTGGTCTGGAAACTCTTGTTATGACATAGTTGTTCTTTCATAAACTTTTTAGAGCTTTGTGAGCTCTCATTGATTACTTTTTTCATACTGATAGTCTATGGAATCATGGAGTCCTTATGGGTCAGCTGCAAGCCTCTTCTTTGGTCATCATAGGAGTGGGCTTCTTCCTGCACACAGTAAGAATTAGTACAATGTGAGTCACAAGTTGAAGAAGTTGAATTCATTTAATAGAAACTTGTTCACTTATCTCTTCATTTGGCAATGCTGTGGGCATCATTATTTGTAAAAATTAATATCACATGGATACAAGGTCAGATTTTTAGGTTTAATTAACAAATAATTTTGTATATTTCTGGGATACCATATGATGCTTTGATACATACATACATATATATATATATATATATATATACATATATATATATATATATAAAATGGTATAATTAGTGATCTAATATAATTAGCATATCCATTATTTAACATGATTATTATAGTTGAATCTGTGTGAATATTTAAAATCTGGTCTTAACTATTTATTAACTATAGCCCTCATACTACATAGCAGAACTCTAAAATGTGTTCCTTCTGCCCAGCTGAAACTTTGGCTCTTTGACTAATATTTCTTCATCCATTAACCATCTGAACCGCCATTTTCTCCTTCTTTAGTTCATCTTCTATTTTTTCATAGATTTCACATAGAATTGAGGTCATGTGGTATTTTTCTTCTTGTGTCTGGGTCATTTAGCATAATATACTCCAGAGTTACACAGTTGTCTCCAGTGATAAGGTTTTTAATGCTAACTACTATCCTATTGTGATTCTAGTTCACATTTTCTTGTTTACTCATTTTATGTTTGGTGCTTTGGTCACATCCATGACCACCTAGTGAGTAATGGCACAACAAACAGAAATGATTAGATTTTTTTAAATAAAAAGACAGCTATATAATTTCAAAAAAATTTAAAGAGCACATTTAAAGATAATTTCATAATATTAAAATTATTTGTTTGAGCATAGCATTATTTAGAAACTATTGCCATAATGCTTTGTAAAGTGGCTCACATATGAGTATTTCAGAAGTACCGTGAAGGAATGCAAGATCTCATGTGCTTTTTGGGTGTCAGGCTGTCTTACAGCCACGGATGGCAGTGACTAGACTGGGGCTCACATCATGGCTTGTCCTGCTTTCTCGCATCACTGGGCAATTAGACCTTTCTCATCCTCAATTTCCTGAAATTGGAGCTGTGTCATCAGTGTAGAAGGGCGATTATTATAAGTATGTATACAAGTATGATGGATAATTTGAAGCAACATGCCTTATATATAGTTAGTATCAAATATATGGCAATTATTAGTGTAGCTCTTAGAAGACTTTTAAAATGCATATGGAAAGTCATTTAGATGTTTGAAGCTATATTTTATCTGTAAATTTTATTAAGCCTATTGTGATTTGAATGAAGTCTCTTTTGCCTTTCTCATAGTGTTTTTATTGCCTTATAGTGCATTTATGAACCAATTAACTTATAGAAAATATAAAATGTATAACTACAAGCGAATTTTTAAAAGACTTACATATTAGGAAGTTTTGTGCCCCACAGGGAAGCTGTAGATTTCACTAGTTTCACAGCTCCTGTGGAAGATCATTTCTGGGCTTTCCTTTGCAAGTTGCTTTCAAAGTCGATATGCACGACACTTGAGAAAATTGATGGCATTACTTTATTCACTCATTATTGTATTGAAAAGAAAAAAATGTCACACAGCTTACCCACTTTATTAAAATCTGCCATGAGTTACTCAGGTCTTGCCCTTTCCTATTTTTTTTCTTCCTTCATTGTCTTCTATCATTTAATTTAATCCAGTAAATATTTATTAAATAGGTACTATGTCTTGTAAACAGAGAAGATAAAGATTGCACCTGTCCCTGAGTTGCTGGTTTTCAAGCATCAGTTCTTCCTCACTCTTTAAAAAATGGAAGCAAAGGGTTTATTTCACTTTATACTTTCAAGGGAACATCATATATATATATGTATGTATGTATATATGCATACATATACAAGCAGAGATTTGTTTTCATGGTGGTTCTAAATCCACATAAAGGTGTCAACCAGAGGTTAACCAATGTAGGCTCTCACTGAAGCTGGAGTTTACCCATTCAGTTAGACTAGCTAACCGGCAACTCCAGGGATTACAAGCATGCACTGTGCCCAGTCTAAGGGGTCCTCACTTCTTTTTTCACAATTCTGTCCTTCATCTGCTCACTACTCACTGGGATGCTTCATGTGCCTGTCTTGCAGGCCACTTAGCCCAGATCCTTCTCAACTCCAGCTCTATACTTTCAAGGGAACCTTGACCAGCTGAACACTTTTGGAACCTTGAAAGGAGGTATGAAGAAGAAACAATTTAGTGGTTTTGCTCAGGGGAGATGCTGTCTACACTTTCTGTGTTTCTTTGTATGTGTGTGTGTTTCTTGTTATAGTTAGTTGCTTCCTTTTGGCAATTTCCATCCTTATTTGAACATTTCCATCTTCTTCCAGTAATTTTTATGTGTTTGTCTTGGCTGGCAAGCTAAAGTCAAATTCTGCTGTTTATATCTATCAATAATACATCTTCTGTCATTTCAGCTTTGATGTGATAATAAGTTGGTGTCAATAGTTTATTTAATTATTTTAATACTTTGTTGGATATTTGCTTTCACTGTTCCAGCAATATATGTCAGGAAATATAAAAAGGAAAATAATGACATAAATAATAAAAATAAATCTCTTAGATGAATATAATAGAAATAAAAATGGAAGTTTAGCATCCAAGTAATGGGGAATAATTGGACTCAATCAAATCAAGTCTACTGAATGAAAAGTTAATTGTGAGGAAAAAGAAAAATCACAGTTAGTATTAAACATTTAAAATATAGAATAAAGCATTATATTTTTATGGAGAAAGAAAATGGGCTAAATATTATAAAAAGAAGAAACTTAACTCTTTAGGAAGTTTATATATACTGTTGCAGTTACCGTCATGTTGCACACCTGACCAGAAGCAGCTTATGGGAGAAAAGGATTATATATTCCTGGGGAAGCTCCATCCTGGTCGAAAAAGCTGGCTTACTTCAGCATCCACAGCAGAGAGAGAAAAGCCAACACCAGCTACCACACACACCCAGAGCTCAAACTTACAATCAACAAACCTCTTAGGGCTGGACTCAGGATCTGTCCCCAGTGACACACAAGCTCCAGCAGGGCTCTTCCCACTGAAGGTAAGTAGGAAGCTTAATCAAAAATACCAAAGGCAGGCTGGAGAGATGGTATAGTGGTTAAGGCACTTGCCTGCAAAGCCAATGGACCCAGGTCCCATTCTCCAGTACCTGTGTTTAGCCAATTGCAAAAGGTAGCACATGTGTCTGGAGTTTGTTTGTAGTGACTAGAAGCCCTGGAGTGCTCTCTCTCTCTCTTTCTTTCTCAAATTAAGAAATAAAATTAAAAAAAAACAAAGGCTGGGGGGCATACGTTTACATTCAAATCACCATAAATACATATTTTAAGTCATTTTATTCTATTAGTACATACATATTTTAGGAATGAGCTATATAGTTCCAAAAGACAATGCAATTAAAACAACTTACATTTTTAACCATAGGGGAAATGGTTAAGTAAATTAGCACACTTCTATGCAATGAAATATTACATAGCCATCAAAAACTCTCTCATATATATTTATAGATTTGGGGAAATGTCTGCAAAACAAAGTTAACTCATGGAAAAAGAATACTGAAGTCAATGAATCAAGATTTAAAGTAACTAAAGTGATGGTGGTTGCCAGGGAATGGCTATGAAGTGTCAGTGATGTGACATGAGTAAATTCTACAGCTCTGCCATGTACCAGCATGCTTATAGTTCACAACACCACACTGCAGAGACATTTAAGAGAGAAGCATTTATCTTAAATGTTATTATCATGCAGGTAAGGAAACTGGTTTAAAATATTACCTGAAATTTAGCTTAGCAATTTTATTTCTATATACATAAAAAAAGCCAGAAAAGAAGCATACTATGTTGACTCTGAGTAGTGAATTTATGGAAAGTTTATTTTTGAGGAATTCCATTATTGTCCCAATTTAATATAAAAATGCTATGAGTATTTTTTTTCCATGATATGAAAACAGTAAACATTTCTATTTAGACTCACATATTTGACAATAGACTAACAGAATATTTAAAAGTCAGGTCAAATGAGACTGTTATTAGTTTGCATATTATTAAATTCAACATACTCTCATTTGTAACTTTTATGTTTAAGCTATTTGCTTCACAGTCTCTTCTTTGTTCTGTACTCAAGCAGTCAAAAGAGGTGTGAGATGCTACCCAGTGACTTAAACTGGCCTGAAAAGTGTGGGTAGGATTTCAGCTGTGGACACCAATCTCTCACATTCATGGAGAGATTGTCCCACCCACCAGCCACATTGATGCTTGGTTAACAAATACATTGAAATTAATTCTACTTATAGGAGCAGCCAAAAAGTTTCAAATGTTTGCTTAAACCATGATAATATGCCCTTAAAAGAATAAGCACAATGAAACCTCCATTGGTCATATTGACAACTGGTTCCAAAATTGGAAATTAGTATGAGCCCACAGAGCTTAGTATTGCTTACACAATATTTTAAAACTTTTAATCAGTAATTTCATATGCTTACCAAAATTTTTGCTTAATATTGTCAACTGTTACTGTGAGTTCTATCCAGATATGGTAATGAATGGGAAAAAATGAAAGTAGTTCATTGTAGCAAATTTTGACTGTGCATTTACAGACTTAACTGTTGCTTATGGATACATATCAGTAAGCCCTCTGCTTTTATGGGTAGAAATCACAGTGTCATACAAAGCCTATTGCACTAACAAGTATGTCTTGTATTTAGTATTTAAAACTACAATAGTATCAAGTATTTTAACAAAATGAGCCTTCAGATACTTTTCTGGATAATTTGGCATATGTCTGAGTGTATCAAAACAACTCACAATTAAAGCTCAGTTCTTATCAGGCATGACTCATAGCAGGAAACATCTTGGTGTTGAAAATCTAGCAGTACAGTACATGCAACTTGTCTGGGTTTCAGAGGCAGGATTGACCAGAGAGTAGACATTCCACTTTTAATTTTTTTTTTTAAATCAGAGTGAGCTACTGAATGTGAGTTTGTTGATGTTATTTGGTGCAGATTTAGATGTAGAAAAGGAAGATGCCAGAATTTCATGCTGTTTTTCAAAATCAGTCACTTAGAACTATAGATCTTTTTTAAGCTTTGGGCTTGGATTATAAAATTTATTATTCTATACATGAATCTCTAGTAATTTTTGTGAGCCTTCGGTTATGATTTATGTCTATGCACATACTTTCAATTACTGAAACCTTGTTAGTATACAATATATTTTCTTCTCTTTTTGATTGAATCTAATTATTTATGAGACAAAAAATTAAAATTACAAATGTAGAAAATGTAATTTCTCTCAAGTGCTAGGATATTTATAAAATCTAAGATTTCTACTTAAAATTGTGAACATTTAAATCCTGTCTACATGCCTTAATTCAGAAGTACAAGGCTGGTATATGTGATCTTAAGTTGATCCTTTTAAGTAACAAATTTTATAATATCACCAATCACTGATTCCTTGATACAAAAATAATAGTACAGTGACCATGTTTCTAGCTAGCTTGGATCTTTGCCCTAATTGTTGACTCTCAGTCTTCACTGGGCTGTCTGCCATGGTTTGAATATCTATGTCTAGTCTTCACCTCTCACTCCATATACTAAATTATTAGCTGCAAAGTGGTGGTATCGGAGGTGGGGCATCAGCAGAAGTGATTTGGCCACATAGGTGGAGAACTTATGAATGTGATTAACTATTTCAATAGCGGCTCCAGAGAGCTGATTCCCCACACCATTTCAATGTGAGGTCAGAGCAGGGAGGTGCTCCTAGGAATGAAGATATGGAGCTAGAACTCTCTTCTTCACATACTCCATTATAGTCCCCATGATCTCCTGCTAAGTTGCCAGTGAACTGAGCACACTCCTGCACCAGGGCCTTTTGACCAGCTTTCTCTCATCCATCCTCATGGTCTGACTCTTATCTCCTTAACTCTTTTTTTTTTTAATCAATTAGTTTTGTACTCAGTCAATACAGTCAATTTGGTACTATTATTAGGCTCATCCATGACCTACCCCATCTCCCTGGCCCCTCTTTGTTGAGGTCTCTGGGTCATTCATTGTGGAGTTAGCCCAGTTATGGATAGGAGAAATGTTGTTGCGTATCATGATCCAACAAGTGGCTCTGACATTCATTCCACACACCCTTCTGCAAAATTTCCTTGAGCCATGTTGTGTTCATTTTTGGTCTGCTTCAATGATGAGGTGTTGGGAGCCTCTGTGTCTCTGGAGAGCTGATTTGGTAGGAGTTGATTCTTCTCTGTGTTGTTCTCCTTCACCCTTGTGCTGGTACCTGGTTCCCCAAGAAAACAGCACTCTTGCTTGTTTCGCCAATTCTTCTTAGTTTCAGCTGGAGCCCTTTTAAGGTATGATGGGGTGGTTCTCTCCTTAGGATCTGAATCTATCTGAAACGGCGAAGCAGATTCTCCAACAGAGAGTGAAGTTAGCACCAGACAAATGAGATAACCCTTGTTTTTTTTAATAGAGAATTTAACAGGTGTGTGCCCTCTTGTAGCCCACAATTGGTAGTAGCTTGATAATGGAGAGTGGGCTCATGTTTGGATATGGTTCTGACTTGTTTCCCAGCTCCAGCTATGGGTCCTGTTCCACTGAGGGGATCAGTTAGCCAAATCAAGAACAGTTGGTTTCCCACCGTGGTTGAGCACCACTAATGCACTTGTGTGAACATCACAACAGGTTATTTGCTGCTAAGTAGGTTAGACCATGAGTTGCTTGGACAGATATTGGTCATTTTCCCCCAGTCACCCATGCCATGTAGCACCTTCTGGTGCTAGACGTGCTGACTGTCTGGGGACTGACTCTCTTCCAACTTCCAGCCATGTCATTCCATTTTATGTGTCTACTGGATATGGTGTCTTCAGCAGTAGGGTCTTACCACTAATCTTTGGTGGGTTATCAAGTACTCTGACAGAAATTTGTGTTTCTTTTAGGAAACCCTGTAGGTCTCTCTGATCAAAAGCTCATTGTAGATGATAGCATCACTAAATTCTCCTTATTAAATCTTACATTTTCCATGTCGCATATGTCCTTTCAATGTAGTTTAACTTTTGCCCAAGAAGAATATGTTGTCCTAAGAACAGATCTTAAGATAAAATTTGAAAGCAAATAGTTTAATCAAGAAATGATACAAGTCAAAACAGGTAGAGTGGTCAGGTAATAAGTCCAGGGAGGGAAGTAGTTATTCAGATTATCTCTGTGGACAAGAGGGGCTTATTGTTCTCCACTAGGAGGTAAGGAAGGAAGAGTGTATATCTACTCTTCTGTCATTGGTTTAGGCTACTTTCAGGACTTCAATCTTGTCATTGCCTTGAATGTGGGTAGTGTGTCTGTTGCAAGGACAGAGTTGCAGCTGTACACAGTGAAGAGCCTTCCATTACTAAGAGTGGAGGAAATATCAATGGGACTAGCATTACAAGCCTTATCCCTAACTAGAAGATAAGGCGTATGGAGGTAAAGTTTTTCTCTTTTGCTTATTCATTCATCTACATGATGAATGAAGGGAGCTTTAGTTTTCTTGCTCTAAACATATTTTTTAAGGTTGCTTTTGCTTGAGATGATTTAAATTGCCTTCACCAGTGAAAAAGTTAAAAGTGCTAGTGGAGAAGCAATTAATTCCTTGTTTGTGATGTGAATCAAATAGAATAACTCTTATGGATTGTATATGACAATGGATTCATAAACTAAAACTACAGAAAATCCTATTTTGCACATCAAATTAGACTGGCGGATAGATCCTCCACAGTCCTCTCCCTCGTAGCTGTTCCAGTAGACTGGATTTTTCACCTCTGTGGGGCTCATAGGATATGCAGAATGGTTTTCCCTTTTCACTTTAGAGCTATATAAAGCTGTGTATTACTTACACACACACACACACACACACACACACACACACACACACACACACACACGTCTTTTAGTTTCTCACCTCTTAAGAATTTAGAAGACAGCATCTTCCAATGTGAAACCCACTAAGAAATTTCACTCAGAGAAGAGTCTTCTTTGGAAGCCCGATGCACAAACAAGTAAAAGCTGTCATTCTCTGAGCAAAAGAGTGTGGAATTGGGATCCCATCTTCTTGCAAGTCTCCTATCACTGCAGAAGTCCTGCAAACCCAGAAGAGGTCCATGGGGATGCCAGATTGGCAAAGGTCATTTAGTCCCAACCAACTTCTGGCTTTTTCTGGGCCAGAACCTATAGTCCTCTTTTGGTCTTTTTCTCTTTCTTTTTTTTTTTTAAATATATTTTTGTTCATTATTTATTTATTTATTTATTTGAAAGTAATGGAGAGAGAGAGGGAGAGAAAGAGACAGATAGAGAGGGAATGGGCACACCAGGGCTTCCAGCCACTGCAAACGAACTCCAGAGGCGTGCGCTTCATTGTGCATCTGGCTAACGTGGGTCCTGGGGAAACGAGCCTCAAACTGGGGTCCTTAGGCTTCACAGGCAAGTGCTTAACCACTAAGCCATCTCTCCAGCCCACTTTTTGTCTTTCTAATGATCTTTAAGACTTCACTGAACTACATATGGTATCTTAAGAGATACCAATCATTGGGTATCTGTTTTGTGCAAGCATCACAGTAAGTTGATATGGTGTCTAACTTTCAGAGTCATGCCACCAGAAAAATGAATTTTTACATTAAACATGCAGAAGTAGGTGCAAGGTCAAATTGCCAATTTACACAGCTAGTAAATGGAAGAATCAGTCCTGAATGCTTGCCTGTTCTAAATCTGCCTGGGTTTGTGCAGTGTTTAGTGATTCCTGATTATTCACTGATGAATAACTGAGAGCCAGTCTGTAATGTAAACAGTGTGATGTGCTGTGTTTTAGTTCTTGTGCTAAGAAGCTTCACGATTTAGAATCCAGAGAAGGCACTTTACTTTTTGACTCTAATATTAAATTCATAAATTTATTAGTATTATATGCAAGAATTAAAAGTTGTGTTGGACAAAAGTTTTATTTTCCACACAGGAATTTTAATGAGAAAATTATTTGAACAGAAAGAATGTGTCTATTTATTTATGTAATTTTATCCACAAAAAGCAGATAAATGAACCCATTATGAGAGAATAAGATGTGCCTTTTCAAATGTCCTCAAAGGTCCCTGGACAGTGGTGAGAATAGAAGGAAGGGACAAGTTGAGAAGTGTCTCCAGTAGCACGGTTGCAGCTGCTGGACAGGTTTAGGGTGGTAATGAAGGTGAGAATCCTAGATCTAGTCTAAGATTGTGTTTTTGACATTTGTATCCATTATGTGGACAGAAGTGAACTTGGCTTTCAATGAGACCTGTTCAGACACGGGAGAACATGTGAAGCAGAATACCAAGGTGCACTAGAAGCTACAAATGCCAGAGGAACCTAGTTAAAACCAGTGGAGTTTGATGAGGCAACATGAATACAAAGTGTGTTTTGCAGCTAATTATTCTTATATCAGGTGCACATCTTTGAACAAGACTTCTGAATTGCATACATTCATACTATAAGTGATACAATTTAGGTAAGTGTCGTAGTCATGGCCATGTTCTGGATTGCTTTCTAATTCCCACTTCTAGCTGCCCATTCTGTCTCTGATGCACCAGAGATGCAAAACTGGGGAACAGGATTCGTTGTAGTCATCTGCCCGTATTAATGAGATTAATCTACATTAGGCAAAAATGAAATATGAAATTAATCTGTATTAGATAGAAATTAAACACTTCCTTTGAAGCTCCCCAGTGTGATGTTTTCAAAGCAGTTGTGATTTATGTAAATAACTAACTCTGAAAGAGTTTGGAGGACTTAATTTAATACTCTACATTCAGCAAAAGTTTCACAAAATTGTCACATAGGCAAGAATCTAAACTATTTAGGATGTTAAAAAGTCTGCAGATAGGATGTTTCTTTATCCTTACACAACATATGTGCTATTAATACCATTCATTGAGCATAAAATTTCTTTATCCCTGTTCTAATTTTCTCCTTCTGCCTCATAAGGTTACTTCTTTAGTCGTTGACTGCCATTATCTCCTGATACTTAAATGATCATGCTATTTGGGCTACAAGCTTCCTTCAGACTGGTGCTTTCCTAGGTAACTCAGAGGCTGGACAGCTTTCTAGTTACCATGAAAAGCCAGTAGGTTTTAAAATTTTGATTTTGAACCTAGGCATTTGTAGACAAAATAACTTGATCCTCCTATACTTTACTTTTACATTTATAAAATAAAAATGATGATAGTATGCACCTCTTTTGATCATTTGGGTACCAAAGGTATTTTTAATTGCAAAAATATAGAATATCAATTAAAAGCTATAAGTTCTCAATAAAATTCACCAATATTTTCCTTTATCTTTTTATTTTAAGATTATCTATTTATTTATTTATATTTTTATTTGACAGAGAAAGAGGGAGAGCGACTAAGAGAATGTGTGTGCCAGGGCCTCCAGCTACTGCAAACAAACTCCAGATGTGTGTACCCCCTTGCACATATAGCTTATGTGGGTCCTGGGGAGTCAAACTTGGGTCCTTTGGCTTTAACCACTGAGCAATCTCTCCAGCCCAAGATGATTTGTTTTTGGTAGGGACTCAGTGGCCCATGTAGTTTGTGACTTCAAGCTATATTTCCCAGATAATTTTTCAATTCTTCCCTCTCAGTTAATCTGACTATATATCATGACATATAGACCCAGAAATCACCACAAATATTTGGAAGTGTCCTTTGTCATGTTCTCAGTAATCCAAAACACCTTTGAAAGTGTTAAGTGTGCTGGTAGGTTTGGGTATATCTAATGATTGGAATCCAGAAATCTCATTCAATCATTGCATGATTGCATGTATACAATTTTTCTTTCTGTGTAATGTAAATCATTGCCTGAAATAGCTGAACTTCATTTTTCTCTGATTTTATTGTCTGGTAGAAAAAGTGATCAGCTTTTACCTTCTTATTAGACCTTGTTTACTTTCTGCATCTCATAGTACAGTAACTAAATCCTCCTTTCACTGGCCTTTCTTTGACTGAACAGACACAGATTCAGTTTTCTTCATCTTTAACAGCCAGAGGTGAAGAGAACTTTGTGTTTGAGTTTTTTCTATTTGTATATCATCTATTTTATTAATTATTTAATGCATCTTTGTGGTTTTTTTTTTTCCTCTTATGAACTCTTTACAACTTCCTGTGAAGGGACTATGCCCCAAAGTGCAGGCACTTTTCCAATTTGGGCCTAGCCAATGACATTGAGAACTATCACTGCTGAAAAATTACCTTTCTTGTTTTACATGATATGTCTATTAATGCAATCCGATATAGCATTTGCCTTTTGGTGACAGTGTTATACTGTTGAATCATATTCAATTTTTCATCCATTATTTCTTCCCTGGTGAATCACAGAACATTTGTCTTTATTAGCTTTCACAGTATTGATTTTCATCCTTTCCTTCTTCAATTGATATCAAACCACATTTTAATCATATCTTCCAGACTTGATTCTTGTATCTTAACATAAGAAATATCCAAGTGGGAATTTTTTAAAAATGAATTTAAAGAAACTTTGTTCTGTTATATTGAATGGTTGCTGGGTATTTGGAATGTTGGATGGTGGCCAGAAGGGCTCAATAAAGGACTGAGATTAATTTTATTTTGTTCTGAAAAGGGGTTTCATAAATTTGAATTACTAGTGGTAATAGCTGTGGGCTAATTTACCATGAAAACTGGTTGAGGATTTCATGCTCATAAAGTCTACACAATGGGAAGAACCATGGACCAACATTTATTGAATGTCTATTAACCTGAGAACTTCATACTATAAGGTATCTGGAATAAGACAGTTTTCTTATGATGATTTAAAAATATATCCCTAGATTAGATGTGTATAATGGGTAAGTTGTGAGATTTATTTTCAGCCAGGCAATTGTTATAATTGTGTAACAATTACGGGATATGTTTTCAAGACATAAACAAGGAAAAGTTATATCACATACTTTAAACCATTTCCCTTTATCTTGTGTATTTAAAAATACTTTCTGAGGTAAGATGATCACTGTGAGTTCAGGGTCAGCCTGGGTTACCGAGTAAGTTCCAGATCAGACTACACTAGAGTGAGACGCTGTCTAAAAAACAAAACAAAACAAACAAGAAGCACCACACACATATAAAAAACAAATCTAATTTCTTCTCCAGTTTTAAAGAAATGATTGACTATAAGTTGGCCATTATGAACTTTCAAAACTTTGTTTTTTTTTCAGGAAAAAATTTAAAAATTACCTCAACATTGAGTAATTAAATAAGCTTCAAACTACAGTTAGAAGTTTATATTTCAGCAGAAACAAAGCATTGGAAAGATTCCTGACAGAATTACTACAGATAATGCTTAATTAGTTCAGGTTTCTTTCACATATGACTTTGCTTTCCTTATAGCTTCATTTATTTGTAGACTATAAAGGGTATTTCTCAGTCATAGCAGCTATAGACAATTTATTATTCCTTTTAAGGAAAAAGTTAACATGATAAAACTTTAATTTTAAATGATCAACCACATTGTCCTTGCTCTTTCTAATGATAGCTATTTGATGAAAGTGATTGTAAAAGCTGGCTGAACGTAGAAAGAATACTGCTTGTTGGGCCTTGAGAGGCCTGGACGTGAGGCCTAGTGGAACTTCCTGAGCCTAGCTAAAGTTTGGCGACCTGTCTCTGGCCAGCGATGACTCTGCAGGACACCTAATGGCCTCTGGCCTGCTACTTCCTGGTAGGAAGTTAGAGTTCTCGCACATGTGCTTAGAACCAGTCATTTCAAAAGTCACAGTATGCTATTGGCCCTTACACCTTATCCCCTCCTGAGATCCCTGCCTTCGTTCTCAACACTATATAAACACCTGCCTGTTACAATAAAGCGAGATCCTGCTTTGGCAAGACTCCCGGCTCAGCACGTTCCTGGCCTTCGACACCCACCCCCCTCCTCAACCCCTTGGGAGGAACCAGTGGGGCTGGTCCTTCCTCAGCACTACCTGCCGGAGGAGCCCAACAACTGCTTATATCCTACTCCAGCTGTGAAGATTGTACAAATAGAAAAGCCTAATGTAATTTAGTTCTCCATTTTTTATATTTAAATTCACAGAACCCTGCATTAGTCTCAGATGGGCATGGCACCATCAAGGGGCACCACCTTGTTGTGAAAATTCAACCCAATTTCACTGGGCTGCTGTGGTGCAGTGAGACTCTATTTCAGTGGTGCAAACAGGGCACAAAATCTGTTTCTTTTGATTATAATTTACTGTGCAACTTAAACTCTGGGCTTTTTTAATAGTCCCCATAGCAGAGTTTCTAGGCCAATGCCTAAATCAGTTGTTGGGCTTTGTACTTTCAGACAAGCCTTATGATTTACAAAATTGAATAAGCTGGGCCCTTGTGACAACCTTTCTCCACCCAACATTCCGCTTTTGCAATCCCTGCCAAAACGGTTGTCAAAGCACCATATACCCATTGGCATAATGAGACCTTCTCCCCACCCCCAAAAAGCATATAAATACACTCTCACTATTAACCATGAATACATTCTAGGTTATTCCTCCTGCTAAAGATGATAACATGTGAGCGATGCTGTTGCTTTGCTTTATGGGACTGATATTTCCTGGGTAGCATTTTTCGAGATTGCCTGCCAAGTAGAGCACATACAAAGGTCTGAGGACTTCATGTTTTCTCTTCTGTACCATGATACATCAAGCTAAGGTTTGTTATAAGCCAAAGTCTCTTGTCACAGCTCGAAGGTTCCTTTTGTGTGTGGAGGAAACATACAGTGTTTTGTGTAGGCTTCCTTGCTTTGATTTTTTTCAAGCACTGCCCAAGAGGCTACCCATTACATCAGTCTGAGTTGTGTTGCTTTGTGACATCAGGTGGCTCTTTTAGGTAAAATTTACTTTCAGATAGGGAAAATAAAAAGAACTGTGGAGATTTTCTTTTGTTCACTACTGTCACCACCCATGCCTTGGTGGCCTCCGGTATCCTGGCTTGCCCATCATGTGTGTCCCTTAAGCAAATGACCTAAGGAACTTACAAGCTATCCAGACTCCCTGACAGGCTGATAGTCGCTGAGGAACTGACACACCTGGTTCTATTATTTTCCACTAAGTAAAATGACACTATTCATCTGGTATGAATTAGAAGCAACCCTGAGGTTACAGTACTGAAAGGATGTTGCTACTGTTGAGATTGTGTATAAAATAAATAGTGCTTCTTCCATTGTTTCAGGCTTATTCACCCTTCCTTTGGAAGACAGATTTCCTAAAACCAAAATAGCCACATACTACAAATGTTGTCTTCTGTGTCCTGTTTCCGGTCTCCCATTGTTCTCATCTCTTTCATTTCTCCCAATCAACGTCCTGTTTTTTTCCACTACATGATTCAAGTTCATGTAGATTAGTTCTGCAGCTTTCTTTTTCAAAAAATTTATTCAATTCAGTCCTGAGGGAAGCATTCCTATTACAAATGTATGCATTTCACACTGTTTGGGAATATTGGCTTAAGTATAATGATAAATGTAAGAAAAATAGATATATTTTATTATCATAACCTGTCTGCTCCATTTTCTTTCCACTACAGGGAGTTTTCATGGGTGCATGGCAAAACAAATTGCAATCACCTGAGTGTTTTCCACTCCAGTTCTGTCATCCTGAATGATGAATGTATTTCTTCTTTAGCTGAGAATTAATGTCTATACCTGTATTTGCATATCCACCTATGCCTCTTTTCTATGCATGGCCAGATAATAAGCAGCAACTCAAGTGAACAGGTTGAAAATATTTTTCTGGGATCAATGAAAAAATGTTTTATGTTCACATTTGAACATTTAAAGCCTGGAGTCAGACAGCTTTTAAGGTCAAGCAGAAAGGAAGATTTTCCTCTCCTGAGCATCCATCAACAGACCTTGGAAGAGCAGTCAGCACTGGCGTAATTTAATATGCCTTCTCTCAGAAAAGAATGCCTCTTTGACATCATGTCACAACGTGTGCTTCAACAGAAGGTTTTCAGTTGGTCTGTTTTTTCTGCATTGATTTCTTTTTATCATTGTAGACATAGCTTCAAAAAAAAAATCTCATAAAAATTATGCAGTCATCTGGCATTGTCTTCCCACCCTGGAAACAAGAAGCAGTTTCTACCTCCATGCATCAGGCAGTCCTGTTCTGGGAAACAATGGCCCTCAGGATCACTTGTAGCTAGACTTTGGCCACTTGCTACTATACTGTGGCATAGCATCTTAGAGATGGGTCCAAGCTAGTCAAGCACAGCTGAGAAAGGATGGGCACACTTGACAGCATCTCTTACCAGCAGGGGCTGCTGAAGAGCAATGGAAGTTGTGGCTGTTTCTTCTACTTGCTCACCCCAAATAGAGCATGGAAGAATGTTAGTTCTGTTAGGGAAAGAGATTCAGGAAACAGGAAATGTCTGCACATAATGAATACAATTGAAATAAATTAGGGAACTAAAATACAGAGTGTAAGGAGTTTTGCTAGAATTGCATGTTTAAATATGAATGCAGATATTGTATGTGCAAACATACATGTGCATAACATATAATACTTAAGAAAAAAGACTACCAAGATTAGTACATGGAAATATAACTGAAAAACTGATATATTTTTGAAAATATAACAATAGTTGAGAATGTGATGAAATGGTCTCCCTTACCCTTACTTCTTACCCCAGACATAAGCCATGTAACTTGAAGACATTGCATTACATTTTCAAATTTCTTTTTAAGATATACATAAATAAAATATTTATAAGCTTTCTCATTGTTTACTTTTGAAAGTTTTCTGTAAATTATGCTGCATTAAAGATGTGTGGCAGCTGTGCAATTGGGCACCAAAGTTATATGTTTACTGGAGAAAGTTATATGCAATATACTGACTAATGTTGGTATATTATTTTGGATGTGTATTTGGGGATATAAATTATAGTTTGGGTCTGGGGATATGGGTCCATGGCTAAAGCACTTGTTTGCAAAGCTAGACTACTGGGTTCAGTTTCCCAATACCCATGGAAATCCAGATGCACTAAGTGGTGCATCTATCTGGAGTTCTTCTACAGAGGCAGAAGGCCCTGGCGTGACCATACTCACTCTCTCACCTTCTTTCTTTCTCTCTCAAATAAATAAGCATTAAAAATATAGTTAACTATAGTGTCTTACTGTGGGATATCTTCTCAACCCATGGAATTTGAGAGTTTTGAATTTTTTAACCCCAGAATTTCAGAGGTAAGTGAAAGTGTAGGGGGGGGGAGCCCCACAAAGATACTCTCTATTGACTAGATATTCTGTATTTACTTGTAGAATGCTGGGACAACACCTAGTACATATATTGAATTATATATGAAATTATAAGACCCTTATGTATTTATGTATGTCCAGTTTTTAAAATAGAACTCAAGGTCTTTAACCCCTCCCCCCAACACTAAAACAAGTAAAGGGAAAGTATACAGGGGGTGAAGACTGGCACCGCTCATGGCAGAATCCAGTGGAGGAATACAGGCTTAATGGAAATGCATTTGCTCCATCCAGCAGGTCAAGAATATCAGATAAAATGCCATTCTAGCTGAAGAAACAAGGATGGAAGAAACTGTTGAGTCTAGCTTTATATAAATACTGAAAATACTTATGTATTCATTGAATTTTCTGATATCTAATTTAAACTATTATTGATTGGAATTCTTTTAAAATGACATTTGGTACCTTGAAATTGGTCCAGAAAGTCTTTATGAAATGATATGTTATCATTCCTTCCAGGTATGAACAGAGATTAGTTGAAAAACTGTCTGCAAGCTAATGCATGAGAGAATCAGGTTATGAAATTGATAGCATCAGTGAAAGTCTTCAAGAATTCAGTTCATTTTGACAAAAACTTATTTAGCATCTACTAGGTGCCAGATATGATGTTAGGAATTAGCAATCATTAGATGAATAAGACAATGTTACTGTCCTAAAAGAAGTTAGAGACTGGGGGAAAGAGAACAATAAATTTCAAAACAATGGGAAAAGTGTTATGAAAGAGATATTCCTACAGTGCAATATAGGTTTGGAGTGATATGTGGGGTGAGTGTTAAGTCAAGGTGGGGGACTTAAACAGGAATTTTTGGGAGAACAATGTGCTTAACTTATTTTTAAGAATTAATATTAATAGCAATTAACGAAAGAAATGGGACTTGGAATTATCATAAAGAGATTATTTTGCATCCCTTGCCACCTTCATTTTTAAAATTGATTTCACATATGTGACTTTATCTTAATTTTTAGAAATTTTGGATTTTATCCCTCTAAGGGCAGCTTGATACTTCAATGCATAGAGTTTATTCACTCAACAAATGTAGTGAAGAAATTCTTCTGTTAAGATCATAAGAGGGCTTTGCATTTATTCATGACAAGCCACTAATGAACATCTTTGATGTGACAAATGCAGTTCTAGGGACTGGGGTTAGAGCTATGTAGAAAGACTGCCCTACCCTCATCACTCTTATTCCACGTTACATAGACTCAAATAGAATCTGATAGACTCAAATAAAATTTGATAATCTATCTGCAACTCCTGTAGATTAAAAAACACATTCACACCCATGGTTCTTGTTGCTTTCTACAACAGTTCTGTTAGATGGTGACTGTATGTGTTTTTACTCTCCTTTGAGGCAGTTTGATACATGGGCATATTTGTGACACATTAAATATGAGTAAGAAAAAACAACAATGAAAAAATAGTACTATCTCTTCTTTAGCTTGACCCCAATTTGAGACCGATATTTGATATTTTTGAACTTTAAGCTGAATGATACTTATGGCTTCTTGGTCAATTTCAATAGGCCAAACAGTAATTACCTGTGGTCATCATGGACCGATTCCTATTTAGTATCAGGAGTATTACTCAGTGAGATTGCAAGACAATTGGAGATAAATAGAGAGTCATGTAATCTTTGATAACTAATTATACTCTGTGAGTCCTAGTCTGGTTTGTACTTTTATAGCAAAATGTCAACAGACTGGGAAGTGTTTAAAGAGGAGATTTGTTACAGTGGTAGAGATTGGGAAGCTCATGATGAAGAAGTTCACATCTGGCAGGAGAACTTTGTTTTCTCAAAGCGGAAGCTTTGGATGGGGCAAGAGATTGTGAGAAAACCAGAAAAGAAACAAAGCTTGGCCCTTTAAGTCTTGTAATAAGTGTTGACCCATTATGTAGGTAGGCCTTTAAACAGTGCCCATTTATTTCCACCTCCTGATACCGTTTTACTGGGAATTAAGTTTCCAATATGTTTAGGGAGGGGCAAAAACCATTGCATATAATAAAAGTGTAAAGGAAAGGCACATTGTGCTATGAGGAGATATAATGTGAGAATATGCAGATTAAAGAGGTGAGCTGTGCAGGTTTCCAGGGATATTTTCTCATGTTAGGGTGACAGTGCTCTAGTTAACTACTAAAGGAGTGTGTAGCTGGCTGTGGCGGTGCACGCCTTTAATCCCAGCACTCAGGAGGCAGAGGTAGGAGGATTGCCATGAGTCCAAGGCCACCCTAAGACTACATAATTAATTCCAGGTTAGCCTGGGCCAGAGTGAGCCCCTACCTAGAAAAACCAAAAAAAAAAAACCAAAAAACAAACAAACAAAAAAACCAAACAAGTGTGTGTGTGTGTGTGTGTGTGTGTGTGTGTGTGTGTACACATGAGACAGACAGATTGAGGTGAGGGAGAAAGACAGTGGTTCTATCAAGAGGAAAGAATCTCAATGAAAGGCAGAGGTTGACGAAAGAAGGGTTGTGGTAGGTGTTGAACAATCCAAGAGATAATGTGTGCTATAATAAAGAGGTTGGAGGTGCACAGGAACCACATCATGGCTTCATAAAAGGTTAACAACTACAGGAAGTACAAAAGAGTTTTATGTCAGAGAGTGACAACTGCAGATTTGAATTATCACATTGCTTATAATAGCATAGAGAACCAATTAGAAGAAGTCAGGAATACCTTTACAAAGACCAGTCAGGGACTCAGCAAAGGAAAGATGAGAATGTTTTGGTCTATGGTGGGGGCTTAATGGACAAAGATAAATGCTTGGATGTCAGAGATATTCAGGAGTTAATAATCTCACAGCTTAAAGACAAATTGTAAGCTTAAAGGCAATTGTGGAAGTACACAGGTTTATTCATATGTTTCTGGATTTTCCAGAATCATATTACTGAGTTTACTAGGGTTCTTGATAGGAAAAGAACCAGAATCATGAATACATTTTATAAAAGGGTTATTTTTTTGGATTAGATTACAGGATATAGAATGGGCAGTTGAACAATAGCTCTCTGCAGGTTAGAGAGCAGGAGAACTCAGTAGCTGCTTAGTCCATAAATATGGAAGCCTCAGTGTTCCCCATCTGTCAGTGAAGTCCTGGAGGTTACAGAGAGCTACTACTGGTCTTCATTCCACATTAGGCTGATGATGGTGGGTTCCAATGTCTGAGAAAGATAGCAGTAATAGGGTAGATGCAGGCACCAGTGAGCAACCCCTCTCCCCCAGACAAGCAAAGACCCTGTGTTCTCTTGGATATTGTTGACATTGAGTCCACCACCATAAGGGCCAACAATTGTGGGGGAAGGCCTTCTTCCTTCCATCAATACTTCTAGAAAATTCCCTCACAAATCTTCCCAACAGGTGAGTCTCTTACTTGATTACTATTTCTTAAATTCAGTTGACAATAGAATATACCTATCATCCTCAGAGAAGGAGCAATACAAATCAAGTTTAGAGTGAGAAAAGATCTTGAGTTAATTTTGAGGCATGATGCATTTAAAGGGTCTTTATAGCAATGCAGATGCCAAAGCAGCAGTTGAGGTTATGGAGGCCAGAGGAGAAGACTGGACTGAGGATGGGCATTGAACATCATTATTGTATAGATTTTTCTATTTTTTTTAAATTTGAATTGAAAACTTCCATAAATATAGACAACAATACCATGATTATAGGTGTTTCTTAATGTTACAGTCATGGCAGTCATCACAGAGAAAAAACTTAACTGAGAAAATGTTTTGAAAATGATGCAACAGATATTGAAATAATAGCCAGGTAGAGCAGGATGGACCAGGAACAAAGGCTGAAGACGGCTAAATAGATAGGACAACACAACAGTGTAGATCCTTCTATTGGAGCTTGGGAAGAAGTGTGACTCGAGTGAAGGCTCAGGTACTCCTAGAAGAGATTTTTAATAGTTTATGTAGGCTGGAAACAGAAAATGCTGATAGACCATGGCTGAAAGTGAGTCAACATTATGGCAACTGAGAACCTGTTAAGTGGGTGGATGGATAGAGAGTATGCTGGAGAGGGTTCGAGAAACCGATAGAAAAACATACCACACACAAGGAGGCTGGACTTCTTTACCGAGCAATCTAGCTGTGAAGAGAAGCTTAGAGACCCATGGTGAACTCAAGGGATGTAGGCTTCTTAAGTGGATTGAAAGAATCCAGTTTAGAGAAAGATGAAGATGCATAAAAGACAGAAGATAGCCTACAGTATGGTAGTAGTCAACTCCACATTGTTGGGATGAATATCCAAACCAGACACAGTTGATTGGAAGAACAGGATTTATTTCAAGCTTACAGGTCCAGGGCAAGTTACATCAAGAATAGAGGAGTTGACTCCCATTCATAAATCTAAGCAGAGAGAAAAACCACTACCAGCCATCAAATACCAAAAAAAGCAGCAAGACAAACCTGCAGAAAGCAGGACCCCCAGAGCTCAAACCTCTGAGCATATTTTGGGCTGGAATTCAGATCTGCCCCCAAACACATGTTCGGACCCCATGATCCACCCCAGTGACACCTCCTCTAGTCAGGCAGCAGGAGACCCAAGGTACAAGCTTTAAAACCCCTGAGTGTATGGGAGTCATATACTCAAACTACCACAAGTACAAAGGAAGAAAACGGTTCCAGATTGGCAAGAGGAATGGGTACAATGTGTGTGTGTGTGTGTGTGTAAAAGGATTGATGTAAAATAGAAGAAAGAACATTTTTCTTGAAGAATGGGTGGGAGAATGTAGGTAGTGGGAAAAGAAGGGATTTCTGCAAGATGCCCTCTTTTCCCTTTTTGCAATAGGAATTTAATTTATTTGTTAAAATTGAGATATACATTGCTGGTAGTATAATTTGATCTCTATGTTACTCTTAGTTTTCCCTTAGAGTTTGACTCTGTGGTGGCTTCAAACAGATGTCCCCCATAAACTCATGTGTACTGGAGTAGGTGTGTTGTTGTTGGGGAAGGCTTAGGGGTATTATAGCTCCCACTCTGTCAGAGATCAACTCACTTTCCCGCTGATGCTATCCACCTGATTTTGGAAAGTAGGTGATGTCATCTCTGCTCATGCCATTGTTTTCCCAGCCATCATGGAGCTTCCCCTTGGGACTGTAAGCCAAAGTAAGAAAGAGAATATGGATATGCCAGGGTCTCTTGCCTCTGCAAATGAGCTCCAGATGCATGTGCCACTTTTTGTGTCTGGTTTTGACTGTATACTGGGGATCTGAACCTGGCCAGCAACCTTTGCAAACAAGCACCTTTAACTGGCTGAACCATCTTCCCAACCTAAGACATAATATTTAGTGACATGTCTGTAGCAGGAACTTTCTAATTCTCTTGCTTCTGACTCTGTCTTTTCTTGTACATTCTCCATACCACTAGCAAATTGATTTCTGCAAGTGTCACTTTTATTTTGTCACTCTTGTCTGTAACCTCAGTAAGTTCTCACTGCCTTCTGGAAGGATATTCAGAACCCTGCTCCAAAGGCATCCATGTCACCTGAAGAGAAACTGTTGTTGGAATACTTTTAATTTATGATTTAGCATGGTGTAATTTGAAATAGAAGTATTGCTTTCTAAATGTAAGGATATTGATTGTTTTGGAATCTAGGTCACATCTTTCCATTGAACAATATTAAAAACATAATTGTTATCTTCTATGCTAGTTCACAAAATCATATTTGAACATTTAGAGTGGAGATCTACACATTTAAAATCAAAATGGTAAAAGTTGGTAGAAATAGTAGGAAGCAATTCCACTGTGCAAGTACATGAAATATTTTATCTTCATGTGTTTCTCTAGCCCAGTGACTTCTGGGAATAGGCCCTTGAGCAATTTAGCCAGGTCTACCTTGGCTCTGAAACATATTCGCACTAAGCTGTAAATGATTGATTTCAGATCAGCCTTTGAGCTGATAGCAGGAAGGGAGAGAGAGAGTGTGAAAGTTTTGGATGCCTGGCTAGAGTTAGATGTAGTAGCAAAAATAACTGAAATGTCTTACTAGCATGGCCTCATTGTGTTGACCTCTTTTAATCTGTACAGGTCATTGGCTTTTTATGCTGCCAGGTATATTTTCATGTGCTTTTCCTAGTTCCCTCTAATGATTTGGGTTGCAGAGTATTGTTATTAGCTATTTAGAGGAAAAGAGGTAAAAGGCTTTTCCTTGAACTCTCTAAATTCGAGCTCCCTCCCAGACAGGCACAAAGTCTCTTTAGAGGAAAGGGTGGTAGGCAGCTATTTTTAAACCTTTCTGTTCTGTATCTACCTTATTTTCAGTTACTCCATTTTGTTCCAAGGAGGCTCATCTACAGTATATTTGAGAACACAACTACTGACCGACATTAAAGACTTTTCCTCATTATTATCAACATTGTTACAATGAGCATCAAATACATAAACTGTACACATGTGTATATTTAAAACAATATTGCTAGAAGTAGAGAAAGGAGGCTCTGAGGCTCTGTTCTGGGCATGAGTCTTCTTATATGGTGAGGATCAATATTAATGTTCTCCAGAGTCACCTTTAGAGAAAAGATGAAGGTGGTTGAGTGGGAATGAAATCAGAGATGAGAATTTCCTTTTTAAGCAGTTGTTTCCTACTTCTGCAAAAATAAATAAAAACACACAGAAATCAGTAGCCTTCCTACATGCTAACAACAAACACACAGAGGATGAAATCAGAGAGTCATTTCCATTCACAATAGCATCAAGATAAATAAATAAATAAAGTACCTTGGAATAAACCTAACCAGGAAGTAAAGGATCTCTACAATGAAAACTTTAAAACACTGAAAGCGAGAAATTGCAGAAGACACTAGGAAATGGAAAGGCATCCCTTGTTCTTGGATTGGAAGAATGAATATTGTGAAAATGGCAATCTTACCAAAAGCAATCTACACATTTAATGCAATCCCCAACAAAATTCCAATGACATTATTCATGGAAATAGAAAAAAAATCCAAAAATTCACTTGGAAGCACAAAAAGCCTTGATTAACTAAAATAATTTTGAGCAATAAAAATAAGGCTGGTGGTATTACCATACCTGATTTTAAGCTATATTACAGATCCATAGTAACAAAAACACCATGGTACTGGCACAAAAACAGACATGTAGATCAATGGAACAGAATAGAGGACCCAGATGTAAGTCCAGGTAGCTATAGCCACCTGATCTTCAACAAGAATGCCAAAAATACTCATTAGAGGAAGGACAGTCTCATCAGTAAATGGTACTGGGAAAACTGCATCTGTATCTTTAGAAGGATGAAAATAGATCCTTATCTCCCTCCATGCACAAGAATTAAGTCCAAATGGATCAAAGACCTTAACATCAGACCTGAAACTCTGAAACTGCTAGGGTAAAAGTAAGGGAAACCCTTCAACATTGGTATTGGCAAAAACTTTCTGAATATAACCCCAGTTGCTCAGGCAATAAAACCACAGATTAACCACTGAGCCCTCATGAAATTACAAAGCTTTTGTATAGTATAGGACACTGTGAATTCAGCAAAGAGGCAACCTAGAGAATGGGAGAAAATCTTTGTCAGCTATAAATCCGACAGAGGATTAATATCTATGATATATAAAGTACTCAAAATATTAAGTGATAAGAAATCAAATGACCCAATTAAAAAAAATGGGCCATGTTATTAAATAGTGTTCTCAAAAGAAGAAATGCAGATGGCAGATACAAATCTAAAAAAAAAAGTTCTATATCTTTAGTCACCAGGGAAATGCAGATTAAAACTACATTGAGATTCCATCTCACTCCTGTCAGAATGGCTACCATCATGAAAACAAATGACCACAAATGCTGGTGAGGATGCAGAAAAAGAGGAACCCTTCTATACTGTTGGTGGGAATGCAATCTTGTCCAGCCATTGTGAAAATCTGTGTGGAGGTTCCTGAGACAGCTAAAAAGAGATCTACCATATGACCCAGCTATACCACTCCTAGGCATATATCCTAAGGACTCATCTCACTACCTTAGAGATACTTGGTCAACCATGTTTACTGCCACTCTAGTCATAATAGCTAGGAAATGGAACCAGCCTGGATGTTCCTCAACTGATGAATGGATAATGAAGATATGGCACATTTCAGTGGTAAAGAAAAATGAAGTTATGAAATTTGCAGGAAAATGGATGGATCTGGAAAATATACTTTTTGAGGTAACCCAGGCCCAGATCCTAGCTACAAATGATTGGACATCTATTTGAGTAGGAATAAAACTCAGTAGCAGAGGCCAGGTGCCAGGCTCCCCCTAGCAGATAGTGCTGGGGAAGGACCAGGCCCGCTGGTTCCTCCCAAGGGGTTGAGGAGGAGGGTGGGTGTTGATGTCCAGGAACAAAAGCACAGATCCAGGAGTCTCATCAAAGCAGGAACTCACTTTATTGTTACCTGCAGGTGTTTATATAATGTTCAGAACAAAGGCGGGGATTTTAGGATGGGGTGAGATGTAAGGGCCAATATCATACCTCTGAGATGATTGGTTCTAACTCTAACTTCCTGTGTGGAAATAGAAGGCCAGAGGCCATTTGGCCCCTGCTAAGTCATAGCTGGCTGGAGGTTCGCCAAACTTTAGCTAAGCTCAGGAAGTTCCACTAGGCCTCACATCTGGGCCCCTCAAGCCCCAACAGCCAGGGAGCTAGAAAGAAGATATACAGGGAATAGAAAGGGAGGGAGGGGGCCTTAATAGGATGGTATTGTGTATCTATAAGTAGAACAGATTACTGGGGTGAAAAGGCCTAAGTGAGATCAGGGGAAGAGATTGAGTAAAGGAAAGGTGGAAGGGGGGATAATCAAAATCTAAGAGGATATAAATAAGTCATATGGCAGCTTACTTTTTTGGACAATGGAACACTCAGAAGCCATAAATTGTTACTAGAAAATTTTCTATGCCAGGGATGGGATACCTTCCAGTGAGTTGTTGACCAGGGAGGTCCTTGGTTTCCCACAAGAAATAGATGGTAAGACTCTATTCCTGAAGATTTACTTGGGGCTACAAGATCACTGATAACTCCTGCTGGAGCTGAGCTGAAAACCTCCTCTATGTAGACCAGCTGTCAGAAAGCTGGAAGAAGCTATGCTGCATGAAGTTCATTGGGAGAGAGAGAAATCACCAGTGAAGATTCTCCACAGTGGACATTGAAAGACTTATATTTGGTCAGCCAGGCCAAATGAGCCAACAGATGCAATAGTGGCATGTCTGTTATTGGGGAAACCAACCACTCTCTAATTGGACTGGAGGCCTGCTCCATGGAGGGAAATACATCCCTGATACTGAAAACCTATGACAGGGGTAGTCATGAGCCCTAGGGGTGTAATATCTGCTGCTGTCTGGCTAAATGTATATACTATGCTCACCAAACTACCCAGTAAGCACTTTTGTTAATGTTTATATCAGTATATTAATGCTACTCTCTCACTTTTTGTTAGAGAAACTTGTTTCAGATGGCAGTGACCATGGGATGACTCAAATGCACTATGGTGCTGAGAAAAAGTGACAGAGGAGTGCTCAGCACTGAAGTATCTTTATCACACCTTCCATGGCTCAGGGCCCATTGCAGAAGAGGTGGTGGGAAGAATGTAAGAGCCAAAGGAAGGGTAGGACTCCTTAAAACGTGCTCCTCCAGACACAAAATGGCCTGGATATCCATGACCTCACAGTGCCTGACACTACCCAACAAGACCATCATAATAGGTGTAAAAGATCATGACATCAAAACAGAAGAGAGACTGATTGAGAGGGGGAGGAGATATGATGGAGAGTGGAGTTTTAAAGGGGAAAGTAGGGGAAGGAAAGGATTACCATGGATTCTTTTTTTACAATATGGAAGTTGTTGATAAAAATAAAGAATGAAAAACCAAATAAATGAATAAGTAAATAAATAAAAATAAATACTATATGTTTACAGATGAAATTTACTAAAACATACATATTTACTTGAAATTAGTAGCATAGGAAGCTATTCTCTGTAAGGAAGATGAGAATATTTTAATTTTTGTGTTCAAGACAGTTAAAAGCAATCCACAGGGAGGAGTTTCTGGTTCGCCTCAGTATTAAGGAGCAGTGAAGCTGTTCTCTCTCTCTCTCTCCACACATTCTTCCCCCTACCCCTTTCTCTCCTTCTTGATCATTTGCTCTCCTGAGTTAACTACATATTCTCCTCTAGAAGGTGAGCTTCCCTGCATGTTTGGTTTTACGAAGGAGAGATTAACAGGCCCTGTTTGCTGTCCAAGCCTCTTGCCTGTTTTGTAATAGTAACCCCTCAGCTCTTGCTCTCACTCTTCCTCCTATTCATTTGTAGAACTGAGAGCTGAATTGTTTCTGTAAATTTTCATTTACAATCCTAGAGAAAAAGCTGGCTATGAGATCTGGTTTATAAGTTGTGCTTACCTGAGCAAGAGACTTAATTTCCTAGACCTTCAATTTCCCCACCAAAATGATGATGCAGAAATCATAACCATGCATTGAAGGAACCAGGTAAGAAACTTGAGATATTTGTGATATCTATCTACTCTCTAAAGCAACTGGTGATACCAGGTAGGAGAACATGTTTTGATGATTTCTTACCTGTATGTATCTTAGTCAATATCAAATGACTTTCTCTCTCAGCACAAAGCATGCTGCTGAGGGAGGAGCAAAGGAAGCAGGAGAGAGCAGAGAATATTAAAAATGTCTACTAATTCCCAGAGGTCTACTTTGATCTTCTTCCTTTGTTGAGGGCTCTTTTTTACTTTTATCTACCAAGCCAGTAAATAGATATGATATTCAAGATATTGAATTCCTCAGTGCCCTTATAATATTTCCTTTCACTTTTTCTCCACCAGAAAGGCCATCACAATGGTTGATGTGGCTTGGGTAAGAGGAAACAGTCAGTGAGGGAGGGCTCGTGAGCACTAGCTCACCGAGAATGGGTCTGTCTGGTTAAGATATTGTTCTTTAAGGGAGACTGATAATTTGGCTTGGTCTGTCTACTGTAAATATAAAATTCTTTCTCCTATGGCTAAGGGCGGATATAGTTCAGTGGTAGAATGCTTGCCTTGCATGGACAAAACCACAGGTTTGATCCCCAGCAGGGCAAATTCTTTCTCCTAAAATGAAAATGTTTTGGTTTTTCTGATAGATATAATAGGTGATCCTATGAAACAAATGAGAACATGAGAATACAAAAGGAACCACTCATAAAATCTGCAATCTGGATAGTCTTTAAGTAGTAGAAAACATTTTGCTCTGAGTATACTGCTGCATTTCTTATCAGGCTTATAGTGATGAATATAAGGGTTGCTTACATAGAAAAATGAAATGAATGCAGAATCCAGTGATGTGCATTCTTGTTCATTTAGTTTTACTCAATAAACTTTCCTATCAAAATTGTATATATAATCTTTTTTTTTCTGTTTTTACCTAGGGTGGCACTGAACTTGCTATGTAGCCCAGTGTTGCCTTGAGCTCATGTTTTTCCTATTTTAGCATCTAAGTGCTAAGATCATTATGTACCACCATGTCCAGATTATCTTTTTAAATATAAAAAAAAGTTTGGCCATATAAAGTATGGCCTCTATATTCACCTAAACCTTCTCTTCAACTTGTGATTCATCTGTCTCAGCCTCTTAAGTGTTGGGATTACAAGTGTGTACTATAGTGCTTAGTCTGAAATACTATTATTACCTTGTTTTAGCATGCTTTCTATCAAGGCAGATGCCAGGTCACCAGAAATCCTTGAAACGACCTATTAGGGGTTCAGGAGAGTCCTTGAACCCCAAACCCTTGGTTCAAATTTGCATTTAACCAAAGAATTAGGCAAGCCAAACTTAGAAGCATAATTATTAAATTATCATGTTTACTGAGGGAAGTATAGAACCAAGGGAAGGAAAATGAATACACCCACGTGGTCTGAGAGCCCATGTGGTGGGCCTGGAAGAAACGTGCAGGAAAGAAAAGAAAGTACAAAGAGCTCCTGCTATGTAGAGGGCAGGACGGGGTAAAGAGCTCATGTGGAAGTAGGGGCTAGGGGCTTGCTCCTGGCCTTAGCCCAGCTGGGACAAGATGAGGAGAGACTCACCAGAACCTGGAGGTTCAGGAGTGGTCAGGTAGCCCAGAGAGATTTCCCTCTCCTCACAAACATGTTTATAACCTTATAGTGGTATGCCCTACCTTCTGGCTTAGGTGAGCCAGAGAGATAGCTGATTGGTCTGGGCTAGAGGCTGTCTCAAGAAGAGGCTAGCCATGATGCCAAGTTCTAGGGGCTAAACTTGACCAACCACAATGTTGGGATTAAATAAATCCTAGGAAAGAAGACCTGGCTCCCAGGAGGGGTCCATGTTGTTTGTGGATAAAAGGATCTAGGGAAATGATGAGCAGTGAGATCATACTATCATCTCTAAAGTAGAGACTGCAAGGATACTTTCAGGGGCCCAGTCACCCTAACTGCCTCACAAAGCTATCTGACACCCTCTCAACCTTACAAACCACATAAAGACACTTAAGATTTAATGTGAGAAAAATTGTAAACCTGGAAAGTATTTAAAGTAAGAATTTGATATGGTTACTCTTGAATTTTAGAATGTTGTAATGGTCAGGGTTTAGTAGTAAACAATAGAGCCATATCTGGCCAATGTGAGCAATTATGACAAGGTATTAATAGACTTGGAAGGGCTTGGAAACAAGAGTTGCATAAATCACACTGCTGCTGGCTGGACAAGGAAAGGATGCCTCTGCAGCCACTCGCATCTCCTCAAGAACCTCTCTGCCTCATCTGCACTCAAGGAAGGTGCTGAAGCTGGTGCTGTCATAGGAACCAAGGCTTTGGCTTGAACTTAGGGACAAGCTAGACATCAAAGTCATACTTCCCAATCCTGTCTGCATATCACAACCACCTTCACAGAAGTACAACTTAGCCAGTACCCCAACCCCCGTCTGTATTTACTTGATCTGGACCAGAGCACAAAGCACACAACAATAACAAAACAGCCTCCACAACAAAAAAAATAACCTTTTAGTGTTGCTTGGGCAGAGTTAAGGTTGAGAACCACTGTGGAAGGATGTCCATGACAGCTGATGTGGGATGACTCAATTGCAATCCTGCCAGTGCTAGCAGAGACCTCAGCAGCAGCCACGTCACCACCGTCACTTCTGTCCTCCAACTGGGGACATGGTCCTGCTTGGAAATAGTATGCAAAAAATGAAGGACAATAGATTGGGAAAGGTAGCTCTTAAGCATGTCGACCTCTGTTCATTGTGGCAGGAGAGAGGATGAAAGGCTGTTAAGAAGACAGCTGTCGATGTGTAGGGACCTCCAGTTGTAGTTTGTACAACTGGGGAATATGTCTGAGTTAGGAAACTGATAATGAAAATAAGCATGGAGTAACCTATTTGGAGAAACCTTTAAGAGTTTAAATAGGTGGACTTGGTCATTTTTTTTTTTTTTTTTCGAGGTAGGGTCTCACTCTGGTCCAGGCTGACCTGGAATTAACTCTGTCATCTCAGGGTGGCCTTGAACTCATGGCAATCCTCCTACCTCTGCCTCCCGAGTGCTGGGATTAAAGGCGTGCGCCACCATTCCCGGCTTGGACTTGGTCTTTTTTGAGGCATGGGAAGAGGAGGGGACATAGGGAGTGGTCTTGTGAAATTTGTTCTGATTAGACCTTTCATATTCAGGAGCTTGTGTAGGGGCCCGGGGAAGCAACAATGCATTTAGGGTTAGTGATGCTCGGCAGATGGTTCAGTACCCAGATTGACTCTCCAGAAAGAGATCTGAACTGGAGGCAGAGATTTAAAAACAATTGAAGTTCACATTTTTAAAAAATGCCTGAGAGTGAATTAGGACTGAGGCCACCCAGGCAGAGTATCTGAGGCAGAATAATGAGGAACATCAGAATATAAAGCAAGCCCAGAAGAGGAGTAGCCCACATGGGAGATGCACAGCTTTGTGAATATGATAAAAACCCATTGAGTTGTTCTTTATAAAAAGGTAAGCTTCATGCTATGTGAATTGCATCTCAATATAGCTGTTGTTAAAAAAAAAAAAAAAACCTCAAAGGAAGGAGGCTTTCAAGAAAAATAGTTTGAGGTCAATATGTCAATTGCTGTCAAAATGCCAAGCTTCCATTGCAACAAATAACATTGACAAGAGCATTTTCTGAGGTGCAGTGAGGGTGCAAATCATATTGCAGTCAGTGGGAGGTAAGGTGCTTATATACTGTGAGCACAGACAGTACTTTCAAGAACTTTTATGACGGGAAAGGGAGGAGAGAAATGGGGGAATGACTGGAAGATGTGAGAAAGAATCATAGATTTAACTTTCAGATGCTTTGTTTTCATAGTGGTAGCAGAGAGACTCGGGCATGATGTGATACTGATAGGAAATTCAGCAGAGTAGGAGAATAAGAGTGAGAAGAAAATACACAGATGGCCATCCCTGACAAGTGGGAAGGGAGGGTTTGGTGCCTGAGAACAGAGAGTATTTGAAATCACTGCTTTGATCAAAAGGAGAGAGATGATGAAGAAAGAAAACTGCTGGCTTTGAGGGTTTCACTGGGGCTAGCAGCCTTGGATTTATGGCATTCATTAATTCATTCATACCTCACTCATTCTTTATTTTTTGTTTTATTTATTTGAGACAGTCAGGGAGAGATAGCGCAAGAGAGAGACAGGGAGAATGGGTGTACCATGGCCTCCAGTCATTGCAAACGAACACTAGAAGCATGTATCACCTTATGCATCTGGCTTACATAGGTCCTGGGGCATTGAACCTGAGTCCTTTGGCTTTACAGGCAAGCACCTTAACCACTATGCCATTCCATCAATCCTCATTTTTTCTTTTGTTCATTCATTCATTCACTGAACATTTACACTTCCCCAATGACTTCATACAAATTGTGTGTGTGTGTGTGTGTGTGTGTGTGTGTGCACGTGTGCGCGTGTTTAATTTAGGATAATAGTTTTGCAAAGAGATGCATAAAAAACATCAAGGTAAGAGCTAAAGATGTCAATGTTCACATGGTCTGAGTTAATGAAGAAGGTGTGGAAGTGACTTATCTAGAGGTCTTGGTGAGGTTAGGTCAGGTCAGAATCTAAAGGACTATGATCTAGTGTGTGCTTCCTCAGTAGTCATACAAAATGTTACAGGTTATATTACACTCCCAACCACAGCTACCATTTCATAAGAAACCACAGGGATATTGTGAGATTAAGAAGCCCATCCATGCTCACAGTCTTGATTGTGTCAGGACTGCCATTAGCCCAGGGCAGCTGCCTCCAGAGCCCTCATTCTGACCACTGAGCAACTTTGAAGCTGAGTATTGGTTATATAATTGAAGGAGAGAATTGGAAAGATGGGAGTTATTAGATTGTAATGTTTTAATTTAGGATATTAGAAAGTAAAGAGATGTTGAAGGTCCAGAGTCATGCTCTAAGACATAGATGGCAGAATTAGAATGGTAGGCAAAGTTATTTTAGAATTACAGACATAATAAACTTTCTTTGAAATCCTGTGGTCAAATTCAATCCTTGTGTATGACAAGCAGGCACTTTACTACTGAATTACATTCCTATCCCCAAATAGAGAAGTTTTTAAGGCCTGGTTTGACATATTGTGTACCTGTAAGCTCAGCTTTCTGGGCATGATGGAAGAACATGAAATGGGAGGAGAGAGGAAGCCTGTGAATTATAGTTCTTGGAGTTGCCTTTCTTTTGTCATTCTCTTACACTCTCAAAAAAAAAAAAAAATAAAGAAAGAAAGAAAAGTGAAATATCTTCCCAGATATTAATTAACCCAAGGTTAGACCTTTAGAGAATCAGGAACTCCTGGTAGAGTGGTAAGTATTTTACATTCTGCACTCACTGCTTATGGAAATCTCAGCAAAAATTAACTTTAGTTATGTTGGGTTTCTGGTAAATTTAATGACTTTTTTCAGTGGAAAACAGGATTTGATGCCAGTATATGCTGATGCCAACAGCAATGATAGTATAGAAGCATGAGCCTATAGCTATCAGGAGTGTCAAGCAGACTCCTGTCTCATCTTTTCTCCTGGTTCTTTTTGCCTGCAACATTTCTCATAGACCTCTGCACAAATCACTCACATTTCCTTTAGAAACCTTCTTAGAGAGGTCCGCTAGCCTCCTTTTACAAAATGCCACCAAGCTGTCCTTCTAGCAGCGACCTCACCTCATTCTTCTCCACGGCGCTTATCACAATATAACATAATTGATGCTTGTTTGTTCATCTTCGGTCTCTGCCACAAGGATCTGCGCGCCGTGAGGACTGAGGCGTGGTCACTTACGTTCACATCTGTCACTCTCAGCACTTGGAACTGTGCCAGGTACTGACAGGAGGGAGGTGTGCAGATCTGTCCCCGTGGAGTGCGCGGTGACTGACGAGCGCTGGAAAGGAGTCTCCTGTTTCCTCAGTCGTTACCCTGTGCTGCTAACTCCTTCAGGTGCTTCATGACCACTTCCGATCGCTCTACGAACCGCAGTCCTCTCCACACACTGTCTTACCTCAGGCGTAAATAAAGAGCTACTTCCTTCCTCAAGTCAATACTAACATGTTATACCAAACTGGGGAGGCTATCATAAAAGTTTATCTGTCACAGAGGTGTGAGGTTTCTGGCTTAGCACTTGTTTCCAGTCATCCTGGGGTGGAGGCAATCTGTCTTCTGTTCTTAGATTGTAGCCTATTTTATCATTTCTTCTATTTACTGATCTCCTTTACCCCATGAGTCCCACTTCCCCCAACAACAACAGCAACAACAAGAAACAGGGACTCTTAAGTCAATGCATCACAGACATTCTTGCACATCAATGTTTACTGAAGCAGTATTCACAACAGCTAAGTTAGGGAACCACCCTAGGTGACCAACAACAGGAGAATGGATAAGGAAAAGGTGGAATACATACACAATAGATTTTTTTCAGCCAGAGAATAATGCAATTATGTCATTTGTAGGAAAAATAGTTGCAAGTGTAGATAATCATATTAAACACATTAAGCTAGACTCAGAAGGACAAATATTGAATTCTTTCTCTCATTTGTGGTTTCGATATTTTGTAGTTACATAAAATCATGTATGCACATATAAAATGAAAAAAGAAATTAAACTGTCTAGCAGAATGTTATAGTTATCTTTGCATTACTGGGACAAAACACCTGACTAGAAGCAGTTGATGGGAGAAAAAGGTTTTATTTTGGCTTATAGTATTGAGGGGAAGCTCCATGATGGCAGGGGAAAGCAAGGCATGAACACAGGTTGGACATCAATGTTGCCACAGCATGTGGAAACAGCAGCAGGAAAGTGAGCTGAACTCTAGCAAGGAGGAGCTGGCTATAACATCCTTAAACTTGCCCCTAAAACATACCTCCTTCAACAAAGCTCTATTGTCCAAATTACCACTTGGGGTCCAAGAATTGAAGACACATGAGAATTTCAGAAACTTCTGATTCAAATCATCACAGAGAACGGGGACCATCAAGAAGAGGATATGAAAGGGAGGGTAGGAAGTATAGAGGAATCTGATCAATGTACAATACATACTTGAGGAAAATTTAAATTAATTTATAAAACAAACCACACAAAACAATTTCTTTCCTGGGTATGTAGGTGGCAAGATTATTTTGAAAAAACAAAACAAAACAAAACAAAACAAACAAAAAAACCCTATAACGTCAAAAGAAACTCCCAAGTTTCTTCATTATGTTACCTTAGTTGTGATTATAGTCCAAATTGCCACCAAGTACCTGGGTCTGCCATAAATAAAATGACTACCTGCATCTTCATTTTACCTGAATTTAGTCTTTGTTTACTTGATGACAACCACTCTACCTGGAGTGGGATAGAATTTAAAGCAGTTTTTGTTGATGAGTGAGATCTCATGATCCTCTGCCTTTTCATGATGGATTATTGGCAGGCCCAATCACATACAAGTTTTGTGTAGGAAATAGCTGCTGTGAGTTCATGAATGCAACAGGCTAGTTGTGTTCAGAAGACAGCACTCTTCTGTATCTCTGTCTCTTACATTTGGTCTTTTTGTGTTTATTATTATTATTTTTTACAATGTTCCCTGAGTTCAAAGGGCCTGGAAAGGAACCCTGCAAAGTCTAAGAACTTGTGGATTCCAACCCAAACTACTCTACCCAGCAAAAGTATCCCTCATAATAGATGGTGAAAAAGAAACTTTCCACAGTAAAAGTCACCTTTACAATTATATGAACACAAAGCCAAACCTACAAAGAGTACTTCAGGGAATTCTCTGCACATAAGAATCAAACAACCAACCTCAAGTGCCTACAAGAAGCAGATCACAATACCCAAATTCAGAGAAGGCACAAAAACTACAAATGCCAAGAAAACACCAAACCACATAAACTACCCCAATATGGCAGGGGTTAAATCAAACCTTACAGGGTAGATGAGAAAATTAGACTCCTCAGTCTGCTGTCTTCAAGAAACTCATCTCACCACTAAAGATAGACATCTCCTCAGGGTGAAAGGGTGGAAAATGATATTCCAAGCAAATGGAAATAAGAAGCAGGCATAGCTATACTAATATCAGATAAAATAGAGTTCAAACAGAAAGTAATAAAAAAAGACAAAGAAGGCCACTTCTTACTTATCAGGGGAATGATTAAACAAGAGAATATCACAACCATCAACCTTTAATGCACCAAACACAGGAGCACCACAATGCATAAGACAAAACCTACTTGAGAACAAAACAGAAATAACCACAAATACCATCATAGCTATGTATGCCAAAGAAAATGCTGTGAGCACAATTGAACTATATGCAGCATAGAATAAAATGAAATCAGGACATTTGTAGAAAAGTAGGCACAACTAGGAATGATTATACTAATATAAGCAATAGATAGATCATCCAAATAGAAAATTAACAGGGAAGTGAGAGAGCTCAATAAAACCATAGATCAAATAGACCTAACAGATACCCTCTACCCCAAATCCACAGATTGTAAATTCTTTTCAGCAGCCCATGGAATCTTCTCTAAATAGATCATATACTGGGCCATAAAGCCTACCTCCATATAGTTAGGAAGATTGAGATAATTTCTTGCATAATAAAAGATCATAATGATGTATTCCTAGAAATGAACACCAAAAGATGTGCCAGAAATTCTACCAGCTCCTAGAAACTGAACAACACACTTTTAAACAAAAGTGTGGGTAGTGGATTAGATAAAATGTGAAATTGAAAAATTTCTAGAATTGACTGACAATGAGAAAACATTGTACCAAAACTTATGGGACACAATGAAGGTGGTCCTTAGGGAAAAATTCATAGCAATAAATGGCTTCATATCAAAGACAGAGAGATCCTAAATCAATAACATAACCATCTACTTAAAGGCATTGGAAAAACAAGAAGAATCCAACCCAAAAAGCTCTAGACAGAAAGAAATAATTAAGGTCAAAGCAAAAATTAATGAATTAGAAACTAAGAGAACAATTTAGAAAGTGATGAAACAAGGAGCTGGTACTTTGAAAAAAATAAATGAGATTGATAAAACCCTGACCAATTTTATCAAGCAAAAAAAAAAAAAAAAAAGAGATGCTTCAAATTAACAAAATTAGAAATGAAAAAGGAGAGATCACAACAGACCTAAATGAAATTAGGAGAATCATCAGGACTTATTTCAAAAACCTCTACTGTACAAACCTGGATAATATGGAGGAAATGGATGAATTACTGGACACATGCCACCTACCAAAGCTAAACTCAGAGCAGATTAATCTCCTAAACAAACCTATCAGACCCATAGAGATTGAAAAGGTAATCAAAAACCTCCCCAAAAAGAAGAGTCCAGAACCAAATGGCTTCTCAGCTGAATTCTATCAAACCTTCATGGAAGAATTGAAACCAATTTTTCTGAAACCATGCCACATATTTGGAGAAGAGGGAAAGCTCCGCAACTCCTTTTATGAAGCTAGTATCATCCTAATACCAAATCTAGACAGAGATACCACCAGAAAAGTATACTATAGGCCTATTTCCCTGAAGAACTTAGATACAAAGATTCTGAACAAAATCCTTACAGAGTTCATCAGCATATCAAAAGCATTATCCACCCTGATCAAGTAGGTTTTTTCCCAGGAATGCAGGGTTTGTTTAACATACAAAAATCTGTCAATATAATACACCACATAAATAATCTTAAACACAAAAACCACATGATAATTTCAATAGCTGCAGAAAAGGCCTTTGACAAAATACAACATCACTTCATGATCAAAACATTGTAGAAAATAGACATGGACAGTTTATATCTCAACATAATAAAGGCTATATATAAAGCTCCTAAAGCCCAAATAATATTCAATGGGAAGAGACTGAAGGAATTTCAATTGAGATAAAGAATGAGACTGGGGTGTCCACTCTCATCTCTACTCTTCAATATTGTATTGGAAGTCCTAGTTCAAGCAATAAGATCTGAGAAAGAAACAAAGGGATACAAATTAAAAATGATGAAGTTAGCCCTATTTGCAGATAACATGATTCTATAATAAGAGAGCTGAAAAAACCTCCAACTCAAAACTCTTAAAAGTGATTAACTCCTTCAGCAAAGTAGCAGGATGCAAAATCAACATACAAAAATCTGTTGCCTTTCTATATGTGAAAGAATATATGAAAAGATACCAAGAACAAATTAGTGGCATTGTCTCATTTTCAATAGCAACAAAAAAACAAAATACCTTGGAATAACATTAACCAAGGATGTAAAATACTTATATAATGAAATCATAAAAACAATTAAGAAAGAAATTGAGAAGGACTTGTTAAAATGGAAAGATCTCCCATACTTTTAGATAGGCTGAATTAACATTGTGAGAATGGCAAAAGTAATATACAGATTTAATGCAATACCAATAAAACACCCAACATCTTTCTCCACAGAGAAAACAAAAGATCTCAAAATTCATATGGAATGGCAAGAGGCTACAGATATCCAAGCACATTGTCAGCAAAAGAAATACCTCTGGAGGCATCACCATACATGATCTAAAGCTGTTACAAAGCCAGGGTAAAAAACAAACAAACAAACAAATAATATGGTAGTGGCATAAAAACAGGATTATAGACCAATGGAACAGATTTTGGTCAAGTAACTAGAGCTACTTGATTTTGACAAATGCCCTAACAATATAGGATGGGAAAAAGACAGCATCTTCAATAAAGGGTGTTGGACAAACTGGATAACCATATACAGGAAAATCAAACTTGGTCCACACATCTTGCCATACACAAAAATCAAGTCCAAATGGATCAGAGACTTCAATGTAAGACTGGAAACTCTTCCAATACTGGAAGAAAAAAGTAGGAACTTTCCATGATATAGGAGTGGGAAAAGACTTCATAAACAAAATCCCAGTAGCTCACAAAATTAAACAATCTCTCAACAATTGGGATCTCAAGAAGCTAAAAAGTTTTATTCACAGACAAATATACAATAAGCAGAACCAATAGATTGCCCCCAGAATGGGAGAAAAATTTTTGCTGGCTATAAAACTGATAGAGGCCTAATTTCTAGAATCTACAAAGAACTCAAAAACCTAAACAATAAAAAGTCAAACAACCCACTCAAAAATGGGACAGAGAACTGAACACGGAATTCTCAGAGGAAGAAATACAAATTGCAAACACACACTTAAGAAAGAGTTCATCATTCCTAACCATCAGAGAAATGCTAATTAAAATAACTATGCGATTCTATCTTAACCCAGTTAGGGTATAAAACATTAAAAAATAACATGAAAACAAATGCTGGTGAGGATGTGGAGAAATAGGAACTCTCATGCACTGTTGGTGGGAATGTAAGATGGTAAAATCATTATAGAAAGCAATATGGAGACTCCTAAAAAGGTTGACTATAGAGTTACCAACAGACCCATTTATTTTCCTTACTGGGCATTTACCCTAAAAGCTCCATGCCTCATTTAGGAGAGATTGGTTCAACCATGTTTATAGCTGCTCAATTCATAATAGCTAAGAAGTGGAATCAACCCAGATGTCCATCATTAGATGGATAGATAACCAAGATATGGTATATCTACATGATGGGATTCTACACAGCAGTATATAAAAATGACACAATAATATTTGAAGAAAAAATGGTTGAATTTGGAACAGATCATTCTCAGTGAACTCACCAGATCACAGAAAGACAATTGTCACATGGTCTCACTCATCTGTGGCTCCTAACCTGAATCTGACTGAGATGCTGACATACCTAGTATGCAAACTGAGGACTGAACAATAGGGAGGGTGGGGCGGGAGGAGAGGATAAGGTGGGGAGGTGGACACAAAACTGTACCCAAATAGAACTAATACCATAAAATCCTATATCCTGAAAGACAGACTAAAAGGCTGAACATTCATCAGGTCCATTGGGGGAACACATGAATCAAAGGGCCCTGGAGAGTGTATCATGACTAACATTAATCTTCTCCTGTTTCTCTCTCTTTCTCTTCTCTTTTTCTTTTGTACATTATCTAACTTTTCCCTTGGTGCTTGCCTATATTTTCCAGTATCAAGATGCAGTTAACATCTACAGTGAGTTATTGATCATAGAGACCTACAAGTTTTCCCAAAAGAAGACAGATTTCTGTCAGAGCACTGATTACCCACCAAAAGTTAGTGGTAAGACCCTACTGCCAAAGACACCATATGCTGTTGGTAGGGAACATGGAGTTGCCTGGCTGGAATTGGGAAGTGAGTCAGTCCCCAGACAGTTAGCTTGTCTAGTTCCAGAAGTGCTACATGAGTGACTGTGGGAAAATGGATAACATCTGTCCAGGCAACTTGTGGTCTAAGCAGCAAACAACCTGATGTGATTCTCACCAAAGTGCAATTGTGATGCTCACCCAAGTGCAATAGTCACACTCAGCCATGGTAGGTAGCCAACTGCTCTTGAATTGGCTAATGGATCTGCTCAGTGGAATGGAACCCATAGCTGGGTCTGGGAAACAAATCAGTAACATACCCAATATAAGTGTTTGCTCTCCAATATCAAGCTTCCACCAATCTTGGTACAATGGGACCTAAATCTATTAAATTCTCTTTAAAATAATAATGGTTATCACATTTATCTGGTGCTGGCTTCACTTTCTGTTGGAGAATCTGCCTCTCTCTTTCTGATGGACGCAGAACCTGAGGAGAGAACCAGCCCATCATATCTCACCAGGGCACCAGCTGAAACCATATAGTAATTGGGAAAATGAGCAAGAGTGCTTTCTTGTTGCACGTGATATCAACACAAGGGTGAAGGAGGTAGACACAGAGAGCATTCAACTCCTACCAAACCAGATATCCAGAGACACAGAGTTCCCAAGACTTCATCACTGAAGTAAACCTAAAATAAACCCAACATGGCTCAGGGAAATTCGTGGATGAGGGGGTGGAAAGATTGTTTGAGCCACAAGTTGGGACACTATACACAGAGACATTGCCTCTTCCCCATAACTGATGACTATCCCCACAATGCATGACCCACAACACCAAATGAGGAGGGTCCCTTCAAAGCAGGGAAGATAGGCGGAGGCTAATGATGGTACCAACATGGCTGTTTACATACCGAGCATGTATGTAAGTAATAAATAAAGGAAAGTATTGGTAAAAATAATTGTCAATTAATACCTAAGAAATATATGGGGTATTTTTTATAAGACAGTGTGTCATAAAGCAAAATCAAAACAATACAAAACAACAACAACAAAAAACAATGTTCCCTGAGCTCTGGAAGGGCTGATGTAGACATCCTACATAAGGCTGAACACACAAAACTTTACTCAAAGAAATTTTAGTTTACATTTAACTAATAGCTAAAAACATTGAACTTTTTTTTTTTTACATGTGTATTAGTCAATTGTATTTTTTCTTTTTAGACATTTATATTCCATTCACTGACACATTTATTCATTGGTGATTTGCTTTTCAGTATTTAATTTTGTAGTTCTTTATGTAGCATGGATATTAGCCACTTGTGTGGTATGTACTTGGCAAAGGATTTTTCCCATTTTATAGGCTGTTTTCTTACTCTGGTGATAGTTTCCTTTGCTCTGCAAAAGATTTAATTTCACATAATCTTCTTTGTGACTTAGATGGATTATGTTCTATGTTATTGGATTCCTGTTCAGAAAATCTTTGCCAATGCCTATATCTTAAAATGTTTTGTGTTTTTATCTAGAAGTTTCAAGTCTTCCATTAATGTCTTTAATGTATTTTGAACTGATTTTATTCTTAGTCAGATCTGGTTTCATTCCAGTTTTCCTCTCTCATCATTTTGAAAGAATTTGTCATTCCTTCAATGTATTATTTTGACAACTTTGTCAAAAATTAGCTGGCTATCATTATATGTGTTTATTTCTGGCTTCTCCATTCTAACCATTGCTCTACATGTGTATTTTTGTGTCAGTACCACGCTGTCTTTGTCACTATGGCTTTGTAATGCAATTTGAGATTGGGTATTATAATACTTCCATCACCACTCTTTCTGCTTAGGTTTGCTTTCACTGCTTAGGGGTCTTTCTCCTTCTCTCTGAATTTAATGATTGTTTTTGATAGTTTTTTGACAAAAGCTATTGTAATTTTGATAGAAATTGAACAAAATCTATGGTTTGATTTTGGTAACATAGCCATTTTCACAATATTAATTCTATCTATGAGTATGAATAGTCTATCTTCCAGTGTCTTCTTCAGTTTCTTTCTTTAGCTTCTTGAAATTTGAATTGTAGAAGCCTTTCACAGTTCTATCTATTCAAAATTGATTATTATTTTTAAAACTATCTAAGTCAAATATTTTTTCCTTGTTTTCATACTCAGTGAGTTCATTACTGGTGTATAGAATATCTACTGATTTTGTATGATGATATTTATCCTATTGCTTGGCTGAAAGTGTTTATCCAGGTCTAAGAATTTTCTGGTAGGAGTTTTAGGGGTCTTAAGAATAGGAACATGCCACCTGTAAATAGAGATAAAATGGTTTATTTATTTGGTATTTGCATCCTTCTTATTTCTTTCTCTTATTGCTCTAGCTAATACTTTGAGCATTATATTGATTATACTGAATAAGAGTAGAAAGAGTGGGTGTTCTTGTCATGGACTATATTGTAGAAAAATCCTCTAACTTTTCCAAATTTAGAAAAATGTTGGCTATAGTGTATGAATGTAATGAATTATACTTACTGATTTGCATATATAGAACCAACCTTATATCCCTAGAATGAAACTAACTTACATAGAATAGATGGTTTTCTTAGTGTAGTTTTGGATTTAATTTAAAATATTGAGAATGTTGTACCTATATTTATCAAGGAAATTGATCTATGATTGTCTTTTTTTTTTTTCTTTTTGTATCTTCATCCAGTCTTGGGATCAGGGTAATGCTGGTTCATAGAATAAATTTAGTAGCATTCCTTCCATTTCTATTTGATGGGTAGAAAAGTTTGGGGACAATTTGTGTGAGCCCTTTTTAAAGGTTTGATAGAAGTTGGCAGTGAAAAATCTAGACCTGAAATTTTTTGTTAGGAGGATTTTTTTTTTTTTTTTTTTGATTCTCCAGCCGAGTGGAAAGAGGTTGTTTATTGCACACGAGTTACACTTGGCCACAAATGAGAACAGCACCAGTCCAGAGTGCCAGAGGTCCAGGTCGAAGCCATCAACTCGGACTGTGTCGGTGTTAGGCCAGGCGCAAGCCTATCGGCTCCTGGCGATCACACGGTGGAAGCCCCAGACACCGCGACCCAGGCTGATGGACCCGGCCACGCGGTCCCAGCGCCCAGCGTCCCCAGCCTGCAGCATTCCCGCTCCCGTGCTGGCTCGCGCAGCTCTCTGGGACCTCTGCCTCATCTTTCTCTGCTTGCACTTCAGTCTGCAAATTCGCTTCTTCCTCCACTTCGCTCTCATGGCACAGAGCTTTCTGAGAAGACGGGCGCTAGGGCCAAGAGGAGTTGGGAGGATTTTATCACTGCTTCAATCTCATTGATTTTGTTACATCCATTTGAGATATTTTTATCTTTCTGATTTAATTCTGATAGATCATAGGTGTCTAGGAATTTATTCATTTTGTTTTCTAGATTTTTCCAATTTTTAAAATATGTTTTCAACATAACTCCTAAGATTCTGTGAATTTCATTTGAATCTGTAGTTACCTCCTCCTTTTTATCTCTGATTTGGGTCTTCTCTATTTCTTTTCATTAGTTTGACTATGTGTTTTCAACCTTATTTATTAAAGGAACCAATTCTTTGTTTAATCTTTTATGTATATTATTATTTTAGTCTCCTTTTCATTAATTTATGCCACAATCTTTATAATTTCTTGCTATCTACTGCTTTTTGGTTTGCATGTCCTTATTTTTCTAGGACTTGGAGCTGTATCATTATGCTATTTACTTTAGATCTTTCTGATTTTTTAATGTAAGCACATGTAACTTAAAACATTCTTTTTATAACTGTTTTAACTAAATCATCAAAAGTCTGGTAGTTTGTCTGTTCATTGTTATTGTATTCTAGGAATATTTTTTAAAAGAGAGAGATAAAGAAGAGAGATAGAGAATTGGTGTGCCTGGGCCTTGCCCACTGTAATCGAATTCCAGATGCTTTTGCCACCTAGTGAGCATGTGCAATGCTGTGCCTTGTGCTTCCCTCACATTTGTGCCTCTGGCTAACATGGGATCTGGTTAGTCCAACATGGGTCCCTAGGCTTCTCAGGCAAGTGCCTTAACCATTAAGCCATCTCTTCAGCCCTTATTCTAGGAAATTTTTATCCCCCTGATTTCTTCAATGGCTTGCTGGTCATTCAAGAGTATATTGTTTAGGCTCCTCATAATTGTAAAGCAGCTGTAGTAATTCTTGTTCTTGATTTCTAGTTTTATTGCACTATGATCTAATAAGGTACAGGATATTATTTCATTTCTTTAGTATTTGGTAAGCCTTGGCTTGTGAATGAAAATGCAGTTTATTTTAGAGAAGGTTCCATGACCTTCGGAGAATGATGTGGTCTGTTTCTGTTGGATGGAACCAGCTATTGCTGTCTGTGAAGTTCATTTGATCTGTGGTGTAGTTGAATTCTGAGGTTTGTTAACGTTAAGTTTGGATGACATATCTAGAAATAAGAGTATCAGGTCTTATCTGACTTTTTAATGTGTACTAGTGTTTGTTTCATGAAATTTGGAGCTCCAGCTTTTGGTACATATATTTATACTTTTCTTTCTTCTTTATAAATTATTCCTTTTATTAATATGTAGTATGTATTAATATGTAGTATTCTTTATGTCTTCTGACTAAATTTGGTTTGAAATCTATTTTTGTCTGGTATTAGGATAGCTATGGTAATGTATTTTCTATTTCTGATGACTTGAGAGAATTTTTTTTCAATATTTTTCTCGCATTCTCTAAGTTCCATTACCAATAAAGTGTGTTTCTTGGAGACAAAAGAACACTGGATCTAGTTTTCAATCCAGTCATTTAGTTAAATGTCTATTGGTAAATTAAGGCCATTAGCATTTAATGTTATTGAATTGCTTATAATTTCTATAATTTTCTTGGTTGTTTGTCTGATTGGTTGTACGATTGTTTGATTTTTACATATTCACCATTAATGTCAAGAGTAAACTGTTTTATATGATATAACCCTTCCTAGGTCTTCCTTGTTGAGTAATTTTCATGAAATTTATTATTTACTGTGTTCTAGTGAATGAGACTGTCTTCTGACATATATTATGTTTATTTTAGTATCTTCTGCAGTATAAGCTTGGGGGTCATGACCTGTTGTGATGTGTGCTTATTTTAAAGGGTCTGTATTTCTTCATCAATTTAAAAAGATAGGCTTGTTGATATGTTACCATTGGCTGGCATTTGTTTACTTTCACAGCTTGAAATATAGCATTCCTTATTTACTGTTCAGGATTATTGAGAGATCAGATGCCTTTCTGATGTTTATGCCTTTGTAGGTGAATTGGTATTTTTTCCCTCATATTTAATATTGTTTCTTGGCTTTGTATTGTTGACATAATGACTATAATATATTCTGAAGTGGTTCATGTTTGAAATTTTCTCTAAAGTTGGATAATTTCCCCTCTATTTCATTGAATGGATTCTCTCTATATTAAATGCTTATATCCTTCTATTCCATGGATTTGAAAGTTTGGTGTTTTATCATATCCCAGAGTTATTTCATGTTGTGGTCATGATCATTTGCTTATTTAGTTTTGCTTATTAATACTTGATTGCAGATTTTATCAACTTTGTCCTCCATCCCTGGTATCCTTTCTTTTGTTTATCTGAGTCTATTGGTATTGGTGTATACTCCACTGATTTTTATTGGTTCATTGAGTTCTTAATTTCTAACCTCCCCCCCCCAAAAAAATCTCAATTTACTTGATAATCTTTTTCTTTGTTTTTCTAACTTTTTCATCCATACTGCTGATTTTCTCACCCACTTTGCTAAAGTTTCCCTCTATGTTGCTCATTATCCTTTCTAGGTCCTGGATTAAATTCATCTATTTACTTGGATCCTTTTCTAGATCATCAATAATTTTTATCTGATTAGATTTGAAATTTTCATCTAGCAAGCTACCTATTCAGTACATTTGAGTTCATTACTTGAAGCATTATGATGTTTTGGGCAAATCATGTTGCTTTGCTTTTTCATTTTCCTTGATTTTCTTGTCTTTCTTTCTTTCTTTTTTTTTTTTTTTTTTTTTTTGGTCATTTACACACCTTTAGTTTAGACACCTCTTTCACTTTTGCAGGAAAATTTTCTTATTGTATAGCCTAGTCTTGAAGGCTTTATCCTCAGTACCATTTGGTCAGGAGGAAACAACAGTTGAAGCAGTAAGGACATTTAATCATATAAGACCTAGAAATACATTTAAAGTCAATCACAGCCCAAATATATATCACTAATAACCACAAAAGTAAAAATGGCAAAACCATTTTAGAATGTGATGAAGTTCATTATTTGAGTAATTGAATGAGATAAAAGAAGGAGACAGGGATAAGGAAGTAAAATAAAAGTAAGATTAAATAGATGAAATAGGAAGAAAGGGACAAATAAGAATATTATGAGGGGGCAGAAAAGAGTTAGAGATAGGACGAAGTAACAACAAGAACAACAGCAAAAACCCAGGAAAACAAAATAAGTTCCCAATAGTAAAAAATTTCAAAAGAAGTTAGACAAATATAAGAAATATAAGAAAGGTAAAAATAAATCACAAGAGTAGTTCTTTAAAAAGCCAATTTGATCAATACACAAAATGTATAGAGAGGAAAACAGAAGGAGACAAAGGAAGACCAAAATACACAAAGAGATCCTCTGCTCAAGAGGGCAGTAAGTAAGCCAGGTCTCCCTCCCCTGATCCTACGTCCCTGGTCCCTACAGGCCACCTGCATCTGGCTTGGCGCTGCCTGAAATCTATGAGCTTGCTGTGGAACCAGACCCCTTGCTCCACCTTCCTGATTGAAGTGCCCCTGGGGACCCAATTCCTGGATACCCTTCATGGAAAGGTGGAGACATGGATTCCCTCTTCCGGGTTGGTTGCCCTGCTGCTGACTGGGGGTTGGCTGGACCCTGTGGGTGAGGTTGCTGCTGAAGCAGACCCTTGCTCTGCCTTCCTGAATGAAGGCCTCTTGGATCCCCAACTCCTGGATCCCACACTCTGGTGGGTGTACATGGGAAGTGACTAGGCCAGAGCTCTTGGTTGGTTACCCACATCCTTGTTCCTTGATCCTGGTACCTCTGCTGCAGCTTTGAGAAGGTCTGGTCCCTGTATGTGGGCTGCAGAAGCAGGTCTTCTACTCTGCTTTTCTGATTGGCCCCTGGGAACCCAAATACCTATTCTCATGAGTCAAGGAATGCAAAGGCCATGGTAGGAGCTGGCCTCTTGTCCCTTGATCACAAGATTCCTGGCTCCTGGATCCTCAACACCTGAGCTGCATGCGCTGAAGGGTACATGCAAGTGGAATGAGTATGCCAGAGCTCCCAGTTCCCCAGGTACCTTTGATGTACCTGCAATCTCCACAATCTACACATCTGTAGTTATAACCCCATGTACACCAATCTTGTTCACATTTAAAACAGAAAACACTCTGAAGATCTTACCAGGACAAAAACTTGCTTCCCCCTCAACAGAATGAGATGTTCTGCCAAGATGGATAGACCGCAATGCAGGAAAAAAGACTCCAATGAAATAATAGAAAAATCAACATAAATGCAATCCCAAAATGAAAACTCAACAACCCATATTACCCTATCAAAATAATTTCTGAACTGGAAGCAAACCATCAAAAACCCAATAATCGTGTCAATGAAATTGAGCAGAACCGATCCTTAGAACACTCAGCTTTTGACAGTAGGCTTAACTTAATTGAAGAATACATCAGACCTTAGAAAAGAGATATAAATGAACTGAAGGTGAGTCAACAAATGGAAGATATCAATAACCAATTGATTAAGCTTAATGAAGACTTGATCAAGTGCAATAAGGAATTTTAGAAAACATCAAGAAAATCAGAACTCAAACTGAAATTGTATCTCAAAAAAGAGGGACACAACGCAAAATAACAACAATAAACAAAAATCAAATAGAGCTTATACAACCCTCTCTAGAACTCCTCACTTGTATGCACGACAGAGCCACTGACCTAGAAATCAAGACAGAAGAAATTGACTGGGTGGCCAAAAGTTCAAAAAATCAAGTGAACTGAATACAAGGGAACTGTGGGATATCCCAAAATGACCGAACATCCAGATCATGGGTGTTCCAGATGGAGAGGAAATCCAGGCCCGTTACATAGAGTACACATTCAGCAAAATTGTTGAAGAAAAACTTCCCAGTCTCTCAAAAGAGAGGCCCATCCAGATACAAGAAGCCTGCAGAACTCCAAACAGATAGGACTAAAGAAGAAACTCTCAAAGTCATATTATAGTTACAACAGTTAATAAAAACAAATAGGGGGTCCTAAAAGCTGCAAGAGAGAAACGAATCACTATATGCAAAGGCAATTCCATCAGATTTCTCAATGGAAACCCTGAAAGCCAAAAGGGCCTGGAATGGAACACTTCAAAGTCTAAAAACTATGGCTTCCAATCCAATCCAAGCTACTCTACCCTGCAAAAGTATCCCTCATAATAGATGGTGAAAGGAAAACTTTCTGTGAAATAAGTGAACTCTGTGATTATATGAACACAAAGCCAAACCTACATAGAATACTTTATGGAAAACTCTATACAGAGGAGTCAAATAACTAATCTCAAGAGCCAACAAGAAGATGTAAAAAACTAGACCAGGCTCAAAAAAAAATAAAGCACAAAAAAAGCACCAAATCCCATAAACACCACATCATGACAGGGATTAAATTGAACCTCACAATTATAATCTTAAATATTACTAGTCTTAATTTGCCTATCAAAAGAAAAAAAAATGGTCCCTTCTATCTGTTGTCTTCAGGAAACCCACCTCACCACTAAAACATCTCCTCAGGGTGAAAGGATGGAAAATGATACTCCAAGCAAATGGAAGTAAGAAACAAACAGGTGTTACTATTAGAGTATCTGACAAAATAGACTTCAAACCAAAATTAATCACAAAGGACAAAGAAGGCCACTTCTTACTCATCAAAGGAAAGATTCAATACAAGAATATCACAATCATAAATCTATATGCACCAAACAAAACCTACATGACAACAAAACAGAAATAAACACCAACAACACCATAGTCAGATACTTTAATACTCCAATATTATCAATAGACAGATAAACCTATGAAGAAAATCAACAGAGAAATAATAGAGCTCAACAACACCATATATCAACAAGACCTAACAGACATGCACAGAACTTTCCATCCCAACTCTACAGAATACACATTCTTCTCAGCAGCTCACCGAACTGTCTTCAAAATAGACCATATATTAAGCCATAAAGTGCACCACAATAAATTCAGGAAAATTGAATTAACTTCCTGCATTGTATCAGATCACAATGCTTTAGAGCTAGAAATTAACAAGAGACATATCAAGAACTCCACCAGATCCTGGAAACGAAACAACACACTTTTAAACAATAAATGGGTTGTAAAAGAAAGCAAAAAAGAAATTGTAAAATTCATAGAATTTAATAATGAAAACCCAGCTTACTAAAACTTGTGTGACACAATGATGACATTCATAAGGGGAAAACGCTAAAAGCCTTCATAACAAAGATAGAGAGATCCCAAATTAATAACTTAAGTGTCCACCCAAAAGCACTGGGAAACTAAGAAAAATCCAACCCTAAGAGATCCAGATGGAAAGAAATAACCAAGATTAGAGTAGAAATTAGTGAATTGGAAACTAAGAAAATAATTGAAAAACTTGATGAAACAAAGAGCTGGTTCTTTGAAAAAAGAGATAAAATTGATAAACCCATGGCCAACTTTATCAAGCAGAAAAAGAGGAGTCTCAAGTTAAAAAAATCAGTAATAAAAAAGGAGAGATCACAACAGGCATTCATGAAATTGGAAGGATCATCATGGTATACTTCCAAAACCTGTGTTCCACAAAATTTGATAATATGGAAGAAATGGATGAATTTCTAACCACATGCCATCTACCAAAATTAAACTCAGAGAAGATTAATCTATTAAGTAAATCTATCACATCCATGGAGAGTGAAAAGTTAATTAAAAGCCTCCCCCAAAAGAAAAGTCCAAGACTGGATGGCTTCCTAGCAAATTCTATCAAACCTAAACTGAAGTACTGAAACTAATTTTTCTCAAACTTGTTGGCATGTTTGGAGACCAGGGAATCCTCCCCAACTCCTGTTATAAAGCTAACATCACCTTAATACAAAAACTAGTTGGAGATGCAATAATAAAACTATAGGCCTATATCTCTGAGGAATTTAGATCCTGAATGAATTCCTTGCAAACCAAATTCAGCAACATATCAAAATCATTATCCACCTTGATCAAGTAGGCTTCATCCCAGGGATGCAGGGATGGTTCAACATACAGAAATCAGTCAATGTAATATGCCACATAAATAAACTTAACCATGAGAACTGCATGATCTTCTCAATTGATGCAGAGAAAACCTTTGAAAACATACAACACCACTTCGTGATCAAAATTCTGGAAAGAATAGGCATGGAGGGTTTATATCTCAACACAATAATGGCTTTATATAAAGCACCCAAATCCCAAATAATGCTTAATGGGAAAAGACAAAAGGACTTCCCATTGAGATCTGGTACAAGACAGGGGAGCCCACTCTCATCACTGCTTTTCAACATAGTACTAGAAGTACTAGCCCAAGCAAGAATACAGGAGAAAGAAATAAAAGGCATTAAAATTGGAAAGGACAAAGTCTAGTTAGCCTTAGTTTCAGATGACATGATCCTATATGTAAGTGATCCAAAACTCTCCATCTCAAAACTTCTAAAGGTGATAAATTCCTTTAGTAAAGTGGCAGGATACAAAATCAATGCACAAAAATCAGTAGCCTTTCTATGTGCAAAGGACAAATATACACAGAAAGAAATCAGTGAGGCTGTCACATTTTCAATGGAAAACAAAAAATTAAATACCTTGGAATAACACTAACCAAGGATGTGAAAGTCCTATATAATGAAAACATACAAAAGCTCAAGAAAGAAATCAAGGAGAACTTCAGAAAATGGAAAGATCTCCCATACTCCTGGATAGGTAGAATTAATATTGTGACAATGGCAATTATAGTTAAAGTGAAATATAGATTTAATGCAATATCAATAAAAATACCAGCATCATTCTTCACAAAGATTTAAAATAAGGTCTCAAAATTCAAGGCAGTAGGCCTTGGATATCAGCAATAAATAAATAAATAAATAAATAAATAAATAAATAAATAAATAAATAAAATCAGAATTTAAGACTCAGATCTTAGGTCAAGTAACTACAGCCAGTTGATCTTTGGTAATTATGCCAATAATGTAGACTGGAGAAAAGACAGCATCTTCAGCAAATGGTGTTAGACAAATTGGATAACCATATGCAGAAAAATGAAACTAGACCCACTCATTTTGTCATACACAAAAATTAAGTCCAAGCCAGGCATGGTGGTGGTGGTGGTGCATGCCTTTAATCCCAGTACTCAGGAAGCAGAGGTAGGATGATCACTATGAGTTTGAGGCCTCCCTGAGACTACATAGTTAATTCCAGGTCAGCCTGGACCATAGTGAGACCCTACCTCAAAAAACCAAAAAAAAAAAAAAAAAAAAAACAAAAAAACAAGCCCAAATGGATTAAAAAGCTCAATATAAGACCTGAAACTCTTCAACTACTGGAAGAAAAAAATAGGAGGCACTCTGTATGATGTAGGATTGGGGAAAGACTTCCTGAACAAAACCCCAATAGCCCAGTAAATTAAATGCTCAACCAATAGGATCTCCTGAAGTTAAAAAGCTTTTGCACAGACAAACATACCATAAGCAGAGTCAATAGATTACCACTAAATGGGAGAAAATGTTCACCAGCTATACCACTGACAGAGGCCTAATATCTAGAATCTACTAAGAACTCAAAAATCTAAAAAAAAAATATCAAAAATCAAATAACATACTGCAAAAGTGGGGCAGAGAACTGAATTGGGACTTCTCAGAGGAAGAAATACAAATGGCTAACACACACCTAAGAAAATGTTTAACATCACTAACCATTAGGAAAATGCAAATTAAAACAACCCTAAGGTTCACCATACTCCAGTGAGGATGGCAGTCACTAAAAAAAGCTAACAAGGTCAAATGTTGGCAAGGATGGGGAGAAAGAAGTACTGTTATCTACTGTTGGTGAGAATGCAAACGTGTACAACCACTATTGAAATCAATTTGGGGATTCCTGGAAAGGATGAACATAGAGCTACCAACAGACCCAGTTATTCCCTTACTAGGCATTTATCCTAAATGGCCCATGCATCAATACAAAGACATTTGCTCAATCATGTTTATAGCTGCTTAATTCATTATAGCGAAGAACTGAAATCAACCCAGATGCCCATCATTGGATGAATGGATAATAACATTGTGGTACATTTACACAATAGAATTATGCTCAGCAGTTAAAAAAAATACAATGAAACTTTAGAAAAATGGACAGAATTAGAACAGATCATACTCAGTGAACTCACACAATCACAGGAAGACAAATGCTGCATGGTGTCACTTAGCTGTGGTTCCTAACCTGATAGGCAACTCAAGTCCCAGACAATAGGGATGGAATGGTTTGGGGAGAAGGGATAGGGATCAGGGAAAACAAACACAAAACCAAATCCAAAAGAAGCTGGTACCCTAGAAACCTTTATCTTTGCCTTAAGGAGTAAAGGGGAAACACCTGAAAATATGGCCCTGGAGAGTGTGGGATGAAGCTTAAGTTGGAAAGAACATTTTTTTTTCTGTCTCTGGCCTGTGACTCCTAGTACTTGAGATTGGTTGCTACCCACATTGAGTGTTGGTCAGAGAGACCTATGAGGTCCCAAGTTAAGACAGATTATTTCTGCCAAAGCACTTGACTACCCACCGGAGGCAAAAGCTAAGACCCTATTCCTGAAGATACCATATGCTGCTGCCATAGAACATGGGGAGACCTGGCTGGAATTCAGAAGAAAGCTAGTCCCCAGTTAGCCTGTCTAGTGCTGGAAAGTGCTACATGAGCTACTAGGGGAAAGTGTCCACCAACAGTCTGAGCAACCAGATATCTAAGCTACTCAGAAGCAAACACCTTGACAGGATGCATATTCCAGCGCAATAGTGGCACACAGTCTCAGTGGGTAAGCAATAGCTTTCTGATTGGTTAACAGATCTGTTCAGTATAAGGGAACCCATATCTGGAATTTGGAACCAGATAAGAATCCTATGGAGACAAAGATTTTTATTCTCCGGTGTCAAGCTCTCTAAATTAATAATGTATATCCCATTTAAACTACTGAATTCACTCTCCATTGGAGAATCTGTTCTTTTTCAGAAGGTAGTGAGACCAAACTACCCCTCACACTTCAGCGAAGCCACAGCTAAATCCACAGAGAATTGGGGAGATGAGCAAGAGTTCTGCTTCCATGCTGAACCTGATAATCAGCACCAGGGTGTAGGAGACAGATCCTGAGGATACTCAACATTTACCAAAGCAGAGATCCAGGGGCTCCTAAGAGCTCATCACTGAAGTGGACTTAAAACTCACCCACATGGCTCAGGAAATTTTGCAGAAGGGGGGCAGAAAGATTGTAAGACATCATGCCCAGAGGCATTCCCTCCTTCCCACAATTACTGATGGTTTCTCCCAAAATGCATAAACCACAAACCCATAGGGGATACCTGCAACCCCACTGAGTAGCATCCCATACAGAATGGGGACAGGGACCAGGGAAAAGAGAGTACCAACACATGATTTAGCCGCATGAAATATATTGTTGATAACAATAATAATCAAGACACAAAGAAACAGGAAAATTAATAAGTGTATTTCTCCCAAATGGAAATATTGTATTAATTAGATAACTATATGAAGAGAATAATAAAATATTTTAAAAATTAAAAAATACAATATAGTAAAATGCCTACTATATAGTATACAAAATGCTTCATTATATATATATATATATATATATATATATATATATATATATCCTGCATATAGCATATAAACAAATACAACATACACACACACACACACACACACACACACACACACACATATATATATATATATATATATATATATATCCTGCATATAGTGTATAAACAAATACAACATACACACACACACACGCATATATATCTATATATGTATATATATATGTATATATATATGTATATTATATATATATATATATATATATATATATATAGAGAGAGAGAGAGAGAGAGAGAGAGAGAATGCTGTAGTAAAATGATGCCTGAAATATGTATATGAGTGTATGTTTATCCATATATATATATGTACATACATACATACATACATACTGCAAAGAACTGCAAAGATAAAGGAAAAAGAAAAGAAAAAGAGGTGAGGGAATGGAGCAGCTTCATTGTGTCCTTGAAAACTGGAGAATATTCATTATGTGTACGCAGGGAGGGTCAGCTGAATTTGTACACTATTGTGCCTGCTTTTGCTTTTCTGCATCTGTATTGGACAAATGTCTGATAACTGCTACAGTGGCTATTTTCCTACTTAGCATCTCAGGAGTCTCTTCTGGCTATACTTAACTTTGCATTCTGTTGACTGGGAAGCTTCTTTTACCTTCCTCAGACTCCTTAGATCATATTCTCTGGGGTGGCGGTTTTATCTGAGGAGCACCTCCCTGGTGAATTGGGAGTGTGAGAAGCAACACGGTATTGTACTCACTACAGGTAGAGGACCTCCCTTCATGCTTTCAAGGCCTCTTAAGTATTAATCACCATGCTGGAAAGATAATACTGTGTGAATCACACACCTTCAAAGAAATTCAGAGTGTTTTGCCCTCTATAGCAATGAGTGACAGATGGCTTCAGAGTGCTACACATGCTGACATATTAAATTCCAGAGTAATTGTCAGTTGATGAGATCTGATCCCATCCACAAACAATGGGGCTTTCCCTCCTTGTGCTTTTCTCAGCCTAAGCCAGAAGCCTGCCATCTGTATCCTTTTGCCCACCAGTATCTGGCCTTCCTGTTCTTTACAGTTGCCTCTCTTGGCCTTCTCTCACACAGGAGCTGTGCCAGGTTATATTGAGGCTCCTAGACTTGTGATATTCAATAATATTCAAGCTTTATATTCAAGCTAATATTCAAGCTTTAGGTTAGCTTGGTTTTCAACAATCAATTTTCTCTCTCAAGATGGTGCCCAGCTGGTACTCCTCAGCATAAACCATGACAAAATAGGAGATCTAGCCTCTGCTGACTTATTCTCCACAGCAGCCTTTGTTTGGTCAACACTGTACACTGCATGTGAGAATTATGAGGGCTTTGGGCTTGACCTGAGGGCAGAAATAACTGACTTCTTCTGAAAATACCTTTTTAAGTACCACCCTGTGGTGGTTTGGATGTGAAATGTTCCACAGAAACTCATGTGTTTGAAGGCTTGATCCCCTTGGGTAGGTAGTGTTTGGGAAATTTGTGGAACCTTTAGGTGGTGAAGCCTTGCATAAGAAGGTATGCCACTGGGAGGGCAGGCATTAGGATCTTTCAGTCCAGCCCACCTTTATGCTCTTGTACTTTTTACTTCCTTATTGCTAATCTGAAGATGTGAAACCAGCTGCCTGCTTCTGTCATGCTTTTGCCCTTGAAACTGTAAGAAGAAGTAAACCCTTTTCTTCTATAAGTTTTCTATGGTTGGGTATTTGTAGAAGTAATGAGAAGATAATTGATCTACCACATGCATACCCCTACCCCCAATCAGAGAACAGCACAGCTATTAAGCTTGCTTCATTGTTTGTATCTTATTTCTGCTCTTTTCCAATATCCTTTCTCATCCTTTGTGAATTTCCATAACATTTATTCTATTTCTCTCTTGGGAATAATGTCCATTTTTCCTTATTCTGACTATTTTCTTCATGGGTTCTTGAAGAGGCAACCTTTAGTGTGCCATCTTGCCTGGAAGGTATAATAAAGTGTTAATAATACTTGCATATTACTAATCATCATATACCAACAAACAGACCATTTAGAGTGAGACAATATCCTTGGAATCCATTTAAAAAATATTTATAAAGACATATTTAAAAGATCAAGAAGAAAATCTAAATCTTTTGAGCATTTCACTAACCCTTTGAAATACAGTTCACATATGTCAAATTGGAACCTCTGACTAAGACAGAAGATGGATGTTCAGGAAGAGCTTGAAGATATAAGAATTAATCAGATTGAAATTCTAGGAAATAGAGTTAAATAATAATTGGAAGCTAGGGCAATATGGGGCATAACTTGATGAGAATAGATAGTAAGCAGTTTGGTGGGGTGGGGAGCAGAGAACCAAATGACTGAGAAAGCCTACTCTGGTCACTAACAAAGGTGACTGGAGTATGAATTAACTGATTAGAAGCTTACTAGAATTTATCCCAGCAATTTTCTCATTGATGGGAAAGTGTGTGTTTCTCAGCAAGTACCAAGAACTCCACCTGATTGCTGCCTGGAAGAAATCCTAGCTTCTTAGATTTCCAGTGGGAAATTTCAGACCTTAGGAAAGTGTAGGCAGGGTTCACTATTGATTACTTGGAGGTCTTGGGGGTACCTAACACATCTTGGAAGCATTTCAGAATTGTTTAGTTTTATTTCTCTTAACATTTCACCTTGGCCTTAGTAAGTCTCTTACAAGGAAAGGAAACGGTAGTATTTTGTTAATCTGAAAGCAAGAAAGATCAATTTCTTATTAAAGTCAGAGATCATTTTCATATCTACTATCAAAATGCCTTATCAAACTCATGGCTCCTTAGAAACATGAATTCCCAGCTTCTGGAAGATACTATACCTGGCCTGTGGCAGTTCATAGGTGTCAGCCATAGTGACACTAGCTTATTTTGGGGGACATTTCACATTTGAACTACCATAGGTAGTTACAAAATGAAGTATTTCTTGCTGTCTTCAATATATGCTTAAGGAAATGTTTGTTCTATTTCTACCTTCCTTTACACATTTCCTAGGAGGAACATATTTTAATCTGTTTTTAAGGCAGAACATTTTCTCACTTGAGGTGAGAACATGATCATACCTACAAAGAACAAATTTTACAAGATGGTTAATAGCACATGTGTAAATAATTTATGAATGAAAAATACCTTTTGGGTGTTCATTATTCAAGTCAGATATTTGCATTGTCTAATTCTCTTTGATATTGTGGGAGTTTTCTCTTTGGTCCTATATCTGAATCTGTATTACTTATTGTTTAAAAAAAGAGAGATAAGAGGAGACATCCACTATGATTTTGATGAGGGTACTCCAAATATCCAAGTGAAAAGACTTGAGTCCCAGACTTGTGAGATAGAGTTCTAAGGATTGATGTCAGGTGAGGTTTAGTAGGAAAGTCCTTGGGTTCTTTTTTTTTTTTTTTTTTCTTTTGCTGCAAGTATTTATTTGTTGATTTTCTTTTAAATTTTTAATTTTTGTTGACAACTTCTATACTTACAGACAATAAACCATGTTATCTTTCCCTTCCCTCCTCCACTTTTGCCTTCACAACTCTGGTCTCCATCACATTCCCTCCCTCTCTCCATTAGTCTCTATTTTATTTATTTATTTATTTATTTTTGGGGGGGAGGTTTGAGGTAGGGTCTCACTCTGGTCCAGGCTGACCTGGAATTAACTCTGTCATCTCAGGGTGGCCTTGAACTCATGGCAGTCCTCCTACCTCTGCCTCCCGAGTGCTGGGATTAAAGGCGTATGCTACCACGCCCAGCTTAGTCTCTCTTTTAATTTGATGTCATCATCTTTTTCTCCTATTATGAGGGACTTATGTAGGTATAGGCACTGTGAGGTCCTAGATATTGAAGCCAATTTCTCTCTGGACAGTTGCATTGTAAGGACTTGTACCCTTCCTTTGGCTTTTACATTCCCTATTCCATCGCTTCCACAATGGACCCTGAATCTTGGAGGGTATGATAGAGATGTTTCAGTGCTGGCAATCCTCTATCATTTCTTCTCAGCACTGTGTTAACTTTTGGGTCACCCCAGTGGTCATTGCCATTTGAAAAGAGAAGCTTCTTTAACCAGAAGTGAGAGTAGCATTAATAAATGAATATGAACAATTTGGTGAGAATAATACATACATTTATCCAGACAAGAGCAGGCTTTGCACCCCAAAGGCTCATGACATCTCCTGCCATAGGCTTTTGATTAGGAATTCAGTACAAGGCATGTATTCCCTCCCATAGAGTGGGCATTCAGTACAATTAGAGAGCAGTTGGTTTCCCCCAGAGCAGGCATGCCACTATTGCACTCATTCAGTCATTTGGCTTACATGGCCAAACTTGAGGCTTACAGCATCCTCTGTTTTCACTGCTGATGACTTCAGTCTCCTCTAAGACTTCATACAGTGCAGCTTTTGCCAGGGAGGTTTACTTCTCAGTACTATCTTGATTTCTCAGTGACTTTGCCACTCAGGCATGTGAAGGGTCAGCAATAAGGTCTTACCATTTGTTTCTCAAGGGAGACTAAGGGCCTTGGCAATAGCCTGTAAGGTTTTGGAGGCAACAGGGACCTACCTGGCTAACAACTCACTGGGAGATATCCCATCCCTGGCACTGAAAATTTTCTAGTAACAATCTATGGCTTCTGGATGTGCCATTATTCATAAAAGTAAGTTTTTAGATGTCTTATTCAGAATATCTTGAATTTTGATGGATCCTCCCTCCTACCTTTCTTTTATACAATCTCTTCTCCTGGCCTCATTTAGGCCTTTCCCCTCCCTGTAATCTGTTCTTCTACTTACATATTTACATTACCATCCCCTTAAATCCTATGCTCTTCTCCCTTCTTATAGCCTTTTTCTAGCTTAGTGGCCTCTGCTACCGATTTTTGGTTCCAGTTCACACACAGGTCTATATATATTTTAGCTAGGATCCATATATAGGAGAGAACATGCAACATTTGGCTTTCTGGGCCTGGGTTACCTCACTTAGTATAATCCTTTCCAGATCCATCTATTTCCCTGCAAATTTCATTTTTCTTTACCACTGAATAGAACTCCATTGTGTAAATGTACCACATCTTTATTATCCATTCATCCATGAAGGGACATCTAGGCTGGTTCCATTTCCTGGCTATTGTGAATAGAGCAGCAATAAACCTGGCTGTGAAAATCTCTCTAAGGTAGTGAAAAGAGTCATTAGGCTATATGCCTTGGGTGCTATAGCTGGATCATATGGTAAATCTATTTTTAGCTATCTGAAGAACTTCCATACTTATTTCTACAATGGCTGTACCAGATTACATTCCCAGTAACAGTGGGAATGCTTGCCAACATTTATGGATTTATGGTCATTTGTTTTGTTGATGGTAGTTATTCTGACAGGAGTGAGATGGAATCTCAAAGTAGTTTTTTTTTTTTTTTTCAGTGAAACTCGGAATTCTTATTGAACCACTAAACTTTAATGTTCTGTGACAGACTTTACATGAACAAAAAATTTAAAAGACTTAATAAAAACTATCTGAAGGCATCAATAAAACTTTTTAAAGTATCAATTTATTGCATGTCAGTACAGAAAAATAGAAAGGATATTTTAAAAGAAATTCATTGTATTTACTGTACAAAAAACAAATGCAAATGGTTCCTTGCCATGTTAGCATACAATGTATGACATTCAAATCTGAGTTATAAAATTTTATTATGATCTCAAATAAAATATGGCAATAACAGTACACAGTTCACACTATGAAACTGGACTGGCTTCATCCTGAATAGTTTTAATTTGCATTTACCTGATGACTAAGAATTTAGAACACTTTTTTTTAGATTTTTTTATGCCATCTATATTTCTTCTGATGAGAACTCTCTATTTAGTTCCATAGGCCATTTTTTAATTGGGTTGTTTGATTTCTTATTGTTCAGTTTTTTGAGTGCTTTTTATATTCTGGATATTAATCCTCTGTCAGATGTTTAGCTGACAAAGATTTTTTACCATTCTATAGTTTGTCTCTTTTCTCTATTCACAGTGTCCTTTGCTATACAAAATCTTGGTAATTTCATGAGATTCCAATGGTTGATTAGTAGTTTTATTTCCTGAGCAATTGGAGTTATATTCAGAAAGTTATTTCCTATGTCAATATGTTGAAGGGTTTCCTTACCTTTTCCTCTAGCAATTTCAGAGTTTCAGGTCTGATATTAAGGTCCCCGATCCACTTAGATTTGATTCTTGTGTATGGAGAAAGACAAGGATCTATTTTCATCCTTTTACATATAGATATCAAGTTTTCCCAGCACCACTTGGTGAAGAGGCTGTCTTTTCTTCAATGAATATTTTTGGCATTTTTGTAAATATCAGATAGCTGTACCTGCCTGGATTAACATCTGGGTCCTAAATTCTGTTCCATTGATCTACCTGTCTTGTCTTTGTGTTAGTATCATGCTGTTTTTGCTACTACTGCTTTGTAATATAGCTTAAAACCAGGTATGGTGATACCACTAGCATTATTTTTGTTGCTCAAAATTGTTTTGGCTATTTGAGGTTTTTTTATGCTTCCAAATGAATTTCTGGATTGTTTTTCCTATTTCTGTGAAGAATGCCATTGGAATTTTAATGGGAATTGCATTAATGTATAGATTGCTTTTGGTAAGATTGATACTTTCACAATATTTATTCTTCCAATCCAAGAAATTGGGATGTCTTTCCATTTCCTTGTGTCTTCTGCAATTTCTCACTTGAGTATTTTAAAGTTTTCATTGTAGATATCGTTCACTTCCTTGATTAAGTTTATTCCAAAACACTTTATTTACTGATTGCTTTTTTTTTTTTTTTTTTTTTTTGAGCAATCATGATTGGGGAGATTCCTTGATTTCATACCTCCACATGTTTATTGTTAGTATATAGGGAAGTTATTGCTTCATGCATGTTTATTTTGTACTCTTCTATGTTGCTAAAAAGTGTTTGGCAGTACTAACAGTTTGATGGTAGAGACTTTAGGGTCCTTTATGCATAGAATCCTGTCATCTTCAAATAATGAAAGTTTTATCTTGTCCTTTCCAATTTGTATCCTTTTATGAGTGTCTCTTGCCTTATTGCTATAGCTAGGACTTCCAGTAGTATATTAAATAAAAGTGGGCACAGTGGACACCCTTGTCTTGTTCCTGAATTTAGTGGAAAAGCTTCAACATTTTACTCATATAGTATTATGTTGGCTGTAGGTTTGTCATAAATAGTTTTTATTATGTTGAGATACGTTCCTTTTATTCACAGTTTTTGTAGTACATTTACCATGAAGAGATGTTGAATTTTGTCAAATTCCTTTTCTGCATCTATTGAGATGATTACATGATTTTTGTGTTTCAGACCATTTATATGATGTATTACATTTATTTATTTGCATAGGTTGAACCGTCCCTGCATCCCTGGGATAAAGCCAGCTTGGTCAGGTTGAATAATCTGTCTGATATATTCTTGTATTCTGTTTGCAATTATTTTATTCAGAATTTTTGCAGCTATGTTCATGAGGGAGATTGGCCTATAATTTTCCTTTTTTGATCTGTCTTTATATGTTTTTGGTATCCAGGTAATGCTGGCTTCATAAAAGGAGTTCAGTGGAAATCCTTGCTTTTTTTATTTTATAGAAAAGTTTGAAGTGGTGTTAGTTCTTCTATGAAAGTCTAGTCAAATTCACTAGTGAGTCCATCTGGGCCTGGACTTTTCTTAGTTGGGAGGCTTTTTATAAGTGCTTCAATCTCCATACTTGTTACAGGTTTATTTTAATGCTTTATCTCATCTTGATTTAATTTTGGTAGGTCATATGAATCAAGGGAACCATCATTTTCTTTCAGATTTTCAAACTAAGAGGCATATATATTCTTAAAGTATGTCCTTTTGAGTTTCTGAATTTCTCTGGTATCTGTTGTAAAGGTGGCTTTTTCATCTCTAATTTTATTAATTTTTATCTCTTCTCTCTTTCTTCAGGTCAGATTTGCTAATAAATCTGAAATCATCAAAAGCAACAATATTCAATCCCCAAATACAGCTTATTTGAAAATGGTAAAGCCAACCAAAGATATGTAACCTATAAGCCATAAGCTGCCCTGACATGGAAAAAGAGATTAGCACTTCCAATGTAGGACTATGTACCTGTTTTGTTTTTTGGGGGGGTCAGTCTGCATCTTTACCTTTTGGGGTGGCTTCCAATCTCACCAATGCTAAGTGCCCACCTTCTGTGTTGTGTTGTGGAGCTGGAGTTCTGCTCATCTGTGCTGGATGCACTGCCACTGTGGGCTGAATGCTGGAGGTACATGGTTCTGATGGTTGGGAGATGTGTGAGTACAGAAAGCCTGGAGTTGGTCATGTGGTCCCACCTGTATCCCTTTCAGTAGCTCCTTAATTGATCTCAGCTGTCTTTTCTTCAGAGTTCTTGACTTTTCAAGGAGGCTGATGTGGTTAGAAAATCCCCTTGTTTGGTCTCTGATGCTGCTGTTGTTGCTTGATGTGCCTGGCAGGCTATATCAGGCAGGTGTGAAAATCTTGTGGATTGGCAGGCCATAAGCACCTCAGTGGGATTCTGGCCATTTTTCTCCTTTCTGGTGGATCTTGTTCTCTCCTGCTTCTACTCTGTGTCTAATAATAACCTATACTCCTTCACTTTTCTGAAGAAGAGTGCATTTTGCTGTGGTTTTGCTTAAATCCCTCCCCAGGCTGGTTTGGTGTGGCTCCTATGCCACCCTCTTACCTGGAAGTCCTCTACTTGGGTTCTTTATTTTTTCTTAATTTTTTTGGTTTATTTTTATTTATTTATTTGAGAGTGACAGACAGAGAAAGAGGGAAAGAGAGAAAGAGAATGGGTGCGCCAGGTTTTCCAGCCACTGCAGACGATTTCCAGATGAATGCGCCCCCTTGTGCATCTGGCTAACGTGGGTCCTGGGGAATCGAGCCTCAAACTGGGGTCCTTAGGCTTCACAGGCAAGCACTTAACTGCTAAGCCATCTCTCCAGCCCTTTACTTGGGTTCTTAAAGGCATTCTCTTAAAGGTGATGGTGAGACCTTACCTATTGGCTCTGATGACATCATTTTCTTCAGCATGTGCTTCTGCCTTTGCCACTTGCCACTCTCATCTGAGACCAAATAAATACGCTAGCTGACCTCAGATTTGACTTCCAAATTGTGAGCTAAATGAAAAACATTTTTCTATTTATTAGTTAATTGCCTCAGGTGTTTCATTGCAGTAATGTGAGGCTAATAGGGCATCATTTGATTTTGGTTTCATTTCTGCTTTCTATGTCATAAACTGTGAGATGAAGCCTTGTCAGCTGTAACATGCTTAAAAATTCACATGGTGGCACACACCTTTAATCCCAGCACTTGGGAGGCAGAAGTAGGTGGATATCTCTCAGTTCAAGGCCACCCTGAGACTACATAGTGAATTCCAGGTCAGCCTGAGCTTGGGAGTGAGACCCTACCTAAAAAAATAATCAATAATTTGAGATGGATTACTTTGGTAACCTTATTCATTATGTATACATATATAAACATATACACAAAGATTTGCAGCTCTTTTTGTTCTGGCTGTATTTATAGTTAATATTTAAGTGATATGGAACACATGAAAGTGGTCAAAATGATGGTGCCTATTTCTTTATTTGTTCTCCAGCCAAGTATGGGATAATTGACATGCTTATGTATTGAGTGCTCACAAAGATATGTTAACTCTTTCTAATCCCACTCCCTCTCTTCTCATTCTTTCTTGATCTATTCCACTGCAAAAGGTGAACTTGCACCTGTAATTTTGTAAAACCCATGGAAAAATACCAGGAGCCCAAAACAGCCCCAGATGCAGACAGCCTTGTGACCCCCAGATGCAGACAGGCATGACCATAAACTCCGCCTAATGTACTATAGATAACCCTGTCAGGATGCTTCCGAGAAGATAAAAAAAAAAAAAAAAAAAGAGGATCCCCACCGACTCCAAGTCTATTAATAAGTAACCAGTAACCAGTGCTGGGACTGAAATCATGCTTCTGCTTCTGTAAACCTGCTTCTGCTCTCCCTAACTCTATAAAAAGAGACCCTTCCCCTTGCCCGGCGCACTCAGCCTCTCGAAGGACTGGAGTGCCCGCAGGCGCCTGTGTAAACAATAAAGCTGCCTCTTGCCTTTGCATCCAGTGGCTCGGTCTTGGTTCTTGGGCGCGGGTCTCCCACCACGGAAGATTCCCCCTCCCCCGGGAATCTTACAGCTGGGGGCTCGTCCGGGATTGGGGACCCCCGCCCAACCCAATTACTGCCCACCGGGAGGTAAGCATTTGATTTGGTGCACCATTCTGTCTGTCTACGTCTAGTTCCGTTTTTTGCGCTGCGTTAGAAAATCGGCTCGGATCCGTGTCGTTCTGTATCTGGGCGGCTTGAGAAGGAGCTGACGGGCTCGGACTTCTCCCCCGCCACCCTGGAGGACGCTTCAGGGAATTTGGGAGCCCGATTTTTCGGAGCTCAACAAGTATCCGAGGGATACGTTAGTCTGTTGGGTGGACGAACAGTCTCCCCGTCTGAATCTGCATTTTCAGTCTGTTACTGAAGCCGCGCTGCGCGTCTCTGTGCCGGCTGTCTCTCTGTTGTCTTAGTCCTTGGTGTTTGTTTAGTGTTGTCTCTTGACAAAATGGGTCAAAAAAAAAAAATGGTGACCCCCCTGAGTTTAACCCTAGATCATTGGAAAGACGTTCGAAAGATTGCTTCCAACCAGTCAGTAGATGTCAAAAAGAAAAAATGGCAAACTTTCTGTTCCACGGAATGGCCCACCTTTAATGTGGGCTGGCCAAGGGATGGGACCTTTAACCTCTCTACTATTTTACAGGTGAAAGCAAAGGTGTTCGATCACGGTCCACATGGACAACCAGACCAAGTCCCCTATATAGTCACCTGGGAGTGTCTAGCAGTTGGCCCACCGCTATGGGTCGCCCCTTTTATCCCCCCCCCCCAACCTGCCCCGCCACTGCCTCTCCCTGCCCCTACTTCCTCCTCTTGTTGTCCGGTTGATACCAAGAAGCAGCCCCTGAAACCAGTACTTCCCCCGGACCTCAATACCCCCCCCTTATAGATCTCCTCTCGGAAGGACCCCCTACCTATGGATCCCAAACCCAGGCACCAGCCGCGCCGCCGCGCCCCCCCCCCCCCTTGCACTCCCTTCCCCAGTGGCTGGACGCCTACGGAGCCACCGAGAGCAGCCACCACAGGGGGAGACTTCACAAGCCTTTCCCTTGAGGCTCTTCTCAGGACAGAAGAAAAGCAGAGTCTTTCTGGAAGCCAGAAAGAATGTTCCAGGCGATAACGGGAGACCCACCCAGATACTAGATGAGATTGATGATGCTTTTCCTTTGACCCGCCCCGACTGGGACCACACCTCAGCAGACGGTAGGGGACACCTACGCCTTTATCGCCAGTTGCTCATAGCGGGCCTCCGTGGTGCTGGGCGCCACCCTACTAATTTGGCCAAGGTAAAGCAAGTAATACAAAAACCAGATAAATCCCCTGCTGCCTTTCTAGAGAGAATTAAAATAGCAGAGAGGATTTTTAATAAACGAGAGACAGCAGAAAAGAAAGAGGACCACCTACACAGGGAGGCAGAGGATAGAAAAGACAAGCATAAAAAAAAAAAAAGAAAAATGCTAGGAAACACACGAGAAGCAGAGAATTGAGCCGCCTCTTGGCCACTGTAGTACAGAACAATGATAGGACTAATAGGTTGGGAGACCAAAGGAGACCCAGACCCAGAGTGGACCGGGGACTATTGCCCTGACCAAAACCTTAGGGAAGTTAACAAAAGGGTAGAAGATATCCACCCCACCCTTGCCTAATCCTTATAACCTGCTGAGTTCTTTACCTCCCTCTCATCAGTGGTATTCAATCTTGGATTTAAAGGATGCCTTTTTCTGCCTGAGACTGGCTTCCCAGAGTCAGCCACTGTTTGCATTCGAATGGAAGGACCCTGACTGTGGAATCTCAGGGCAATTAACATGGACAAGACTTCCCCAGGGATTTAAAAACAGTCCCACCCTCTTTGATGAAGCCTTACACCGGGACCTGGCTGACTTTGGAGTCCAGCACCCATCTTTAATTCTGCTCCAATATGTGGATGACCTCCTGCTTGCGGCCTCCTCATATCAGGACTGTCATACAGGTACCGGGGCCCTGCTTGAGACTCTGGGACGCTTGGGCTATAGAGCTTCTGCTAAGAAGGCCCAAATCTGTCAACAAGAGGTCACCTACTTGGGATATAAATTAAGAAATGGCCAACGCTGGTTAACACCGGCCCGCATAGACACTGTAGCTCGCATTCCTGTCCCCCAGAACCATAGACAACTCAGAGAGTTCTTGGGGACCGCTGGGTTCTGTCGCCTATGGATACCAGGGTTTGCTGAAATGGCAGCCCCTCTTTACCCCTTGACTAAACAAGGAACCCCCTTCAATTGGACTAAGCCACATCAAGAGGCTTTTGACAAAATTAAACACTCTCTCCTCTCTCCTCCGGCTTTGGGCTTGCCTGACATCACCAAGCCCTTCGAGCTATTCATAGATGAAAGACAGGGGTTTGCGAAGGGAGTGCTAACTCAGCAGCTTAGACCATGGAGGCGCCCGGTTGCATATCTCTCAAAAAAGTTAGATCCAGTGGCCTCAGGCTGGCCACCATGCCTAAGAATGATCGCTGCAGTTGCAGTCTTGACCAAGGATGCAAGTAAACTAACCCTGGGACAACCTCTGACTGTGCTAACGCCACATGCCATTGAGTCTATCGTGAGACAGCCCCCAGATTGCTGGCTGTCTAATACACGTATGACTCATTACCAATCCTTGCTTCTCGACAAAGACCGTGTGCAATTTGGTCCGGTAGTGGCCCTAAACCCGGCCACCCTGTTGCCCCTCCCTGAGGGGCCAGAGACCCATAACTGCCAGCAGATTCTTGCAGAGGTACACGGAACCAGAAAGGATCTCACTGACCAGCCGCTGCAGGATGCAGATTTCACCTGGTACACGGACGGTAGCAGCTTCCTACTGAATGGTGAGAGGCGAGCCGGGGCCGCAGTGACCACCAGAGACCAGGTAGTCTGGGCTAGCGCCCTGCCCGGAGGGACCTCAGCACAAAAAGCGGAACTCATTGCCTTGACTCAAGCCCTCCAGCAGGCTAAAGGTAAAAAAACTCAATGTGTACACTGATAGCCGGTATGCATTCGCCACCGCCCACATACATGGGGAAATTTACAAAAGAAGGGGCCTGCTGACTTCAGAGGGAAAAGAAATCAAAAATAAGACTGAGATATTGGCCCTCCTCAAGGCTCTGTACCTACCCCAGAAGCTCAGCATTATACACTGTCCAGGTCATCAGAAAGGAAACAGCCCCGAGGCCATAGGGAACAGGTTCGCTGATAAAGCCACCCGTGAGGCAGCTCTGGGACCCCAACTCTTGATTCTGATGGCCACTGAGGAGGGGACTCCTAAAGCAGCATCTCCAACTCCGGGATGGGAATACACGAATGAGGACTTGGACTTGATTCAGAAACTGGGGGCATCATATGATGCTGCCCACGGCAAATGGACTTACCTAGAAAGGACTATTGTACCTCAAAAGATTACAGCCCTCCTCATTAAGCAACTTCACAGGCTAACCCACATGAGTGCTCAGAAGATAAATACTCTACTAGAACAAAAGGAAACAGGACATCTTTTTCTAAACAAAGGTTCAATCCTAAAAGAAGTTGCAAACACTTGCAAAGTGTGTGCTCAGGTAAATGCTGGACGAGCCCAGATGGCCCTTGGGTCTCGTCTGAGGGGACACCAACCCGGGGCTTGTTGGGAGCTCGACTTCACTGAGGTAAAACCGGGTATGTATGGTTACAAATATCTCCTAGTTTTTGTAGACACTTTTTCAGGATGGGTAGAAGCATTTCCCACCAAGCATGAAACCGCCAAAATGGTAACCAAGAAATTACTAGATGATATCTTTCCCCGGTATGGAATGCCACAGGCACTCGGGTCAGACAATGGGCCTGCCTTTGTCTCCCAGGTAAGTCAGTCAGTGGCCAAGGCACTGGGGATCAATTGGAAGTTACATTGTGCATACAGACCCCAGAGTTCAGGTCAGGTAGAAAGGATAAATAGAACAATTAAAGAGGCTTTATCTAAATTAACGCTTGCAACTGGCTCAAAGGATTGGGTACAACTCCTACCCCTGGCCCTCTACAAGGCCCGAAACACCCCAGGCCCTCATGGCCTAACCCCCTTTGAAATCCTCTATGGCAGCCCCCCGCCAGCTGTCACTTTCATGCTTACAGAAATTTCTAATTTTACTGATACCCCCACCCTACAGGCTCACTTGAAGGCCCTACAGTTGGTACACCAGGAAGTTTGGAAACCTCTAGCAGCTGCCTATAAAGAGGCAACTAATAAACCGCTAATCCCCCATTCATTCCAGATAGGGGACTCAGTTTGGGTCCGTCGACATCAGACCAAGAATCTGGAACCTCGCTGGAAAGGACCTTACACCGTGCTCCTGACAACTCCCACGGCCTTAAAAGTAGACGGAATCGCTACTTGGATCCACGCCTCCCACGTCAAGGCTGCCCTGACAGAGTACCCAGACAGCACACCACCAAACCTCGCACCATGGAAAGCACATCGCACTCCAAATCCCCTAAAGATAAGACTCTCTCGATCTTAACATACCTCTTTTTAACTTTCAGTTTTGTGAGTAACGTCTCTGCTAGTCCTCACCTTCCCTTATCTTTGACTTGGCTAGTCATTTCTGAGGGAGGACAAATTATTTGGTCTAATACCTCCCCTGCCCCGTTATGGACATGGTGGCCCTCCTTAACCCCCAATCTGTGCACCTTGACTGCCCATAGAAAACCTTTTAAAGAGACTTTAAAAAAGACTCACCGGAAGAGACACAACCCTCCTGTTAGCCCAGGATGTTACTCCAAACCTGCCAGACAGTTGTTAAACTCCACTCTATATGTTTGCCCCCAACATGCCCAGGCATCAAACTGTGGAACTAGAGTGGACTATTATTGTAAAAACTGGGGATGTGAAACCACTGGAAATGTATACTGGCAACCCAAATCCTCCTGGGATTTTATTACTGTAACTCGCCTAAATCAGGGTAACAAGATGCTTCTAAACATTACTTTCACTTCTCCTGGCAAGGCAGATAGGACATGGCTCAAAGGCCATACTTGGGGGGTCCGTCTTTACATAGATGGGCCAGACCCAGGTTTCCTCCTTACTATTAAGCTCCAATTATCGACTGACATAAGTCCAATAGGCCCCAACCCAGTTCTACCAGATCAAAAACCTATCCCCCGACTCCCACTTTCCTTGGCCCCGCCTTCTAAACCTACCAATGTTATAATTCCCCCTTCTAAAAGACCAACCACTCATCTCTATAAACCCCAGGGAACAGGTAATCGACTCTTTAGTCTAATACAGGGGGCTTATCTCTCCCTAAATGCCTCTGACAGTAACTATACCCAAGACTGCTGGCTCTGTTTAACTGCTGACCCTCCTTACTATGAAGGCATAGCCTTACCAGGAAATTTTACCAATTCCACTAACATTCCTACTCGATGTCTTGCTGTTGCATCTCATAAATTAACTCTTGCAGAAGTAACTGGCCAGGGCTCCTGTATCGGGACCATACCCACTACTCTTCAACATTTATGTAACACAACTACTCCTGTGTCCCCTGGAGCTTATTACTTAGAATCTCCAGATGGAACCTATTGGGCCTGTAACACAGGACTGACTCCTTGCGTTTCTGCTACTGTCCTTAATTCTACTGCTGATTACTGTGTCCTAGTCCAGTTATGGCCACACATTACCTACCATAGATCAGAATCCATTCTGCAGGTATTTGAAAACAGACCTAGGCGGGAGCCCATAACCCTTACCATCGCCCTCCTTTTGGGAGCAGGAGAAATCTTAGCGGGGATAGAAACTGGAACAACTGCCCTGGTACACTCTGAGCAGACCCGAGCCCTACAAGAAGCGATAACCACAGACTTACAGGCCATAGAAAAATCTATTTCTGCTCTAGAAACTTCCCTTACTTCCCTTTCAGAGGTAGTATTGCAAAATAGAAGAGGCCTAGACTTGTTGTTTCTAAAAGAAGGAGGCCTCTGTGCTGCCCTTAAGGAAGAATGCTGTTTTTATGCTGACCATACGGGCATAGTCCGGGAATCTATGGAAATGCTCAGGGAGAGACTAGCCCAGAGGCAGAGATTGCTAGAGTCACGACCGGGCTGGTTCGAAAGTTGGTTTCATAAATCCCCCTGGTTCACCACTCTTTTATCCACCCTCCTAGGTCCCCTACTCATTCTTGCACTCTTACTAACCTTTGGTCCATGTATTCTCAATAGGCTGGTACAGTTTATACGCGACAGGCTGTCAGTTATCCAGGCGTTCGTCCTCACTAGTCAGTATCAGCCATTAAGCCAAAATGACATAGGATTATAAGTAAAAGATTTTACTCAGTACCAAGAGAAATGGGGGAATGTAAAACCCATGGAAAAATACCAGGAGCCCAAAACAGCCCCAGATGCAGACAGCCTTGTGACCCCCAGATGCAGACAGGCATGACCATAAACTCCGCCTAATGTACTATAGATAACCCTGTCAGGATGCTTCCGAGAAGAGAAAAAAAAAAAAAAAAAAAGAGGATCCCCACCGACTCCAAGTCTATTAATAAGTAACCAGTAACCAGTGCTGGGACTGAAATCATGCTTCTGCTTCTGTAAACCTGCTTCTGCTCTCCCTAACTCTATAAAAAGAGACCCTTCCCCTTGCCCGGCGCACTCAGCCTCTCGAAGGACTGGAGTGCCCGCAGGCGCCTGTGTAAACAATAAAGCTGCCTCTTGCCTTTGCATCCAGTGGCTCGGTGGTCTTGGTTCTTGGGCGCGGGTCTCCCACCACGGAAGATTCCCCCTCCCCCGGGAATCTTACAATTTCAGTGACTCTGTTCTCAGGATGGTCTCTATGTTGTCAAAAAACTATGGTTAATGGTCAATCCTGCATTCATCTCACTCAACCCAGTAGATCACTCCCACTTTCTTGAAGCAGTTTATTCACTGGACTCCAGCACATGATCCCTCACCCTATACATTTGGGGGAGGGGATGTTTGTTTTTCTAGTTATCCTCATCTTCTTAACATCACGATATTGTAGACCTGTCCAGCTTGGAGCTTTGATCTCTTTTCCATTTTAATGTGCATGGTAGAGGTACACCTGCAACTCTAGATTATTGAGGGAGTGGCCAAGCAGATTTGCCATGCTCACATGATGGTGCCCTGTGGACTCAGAGACTGATTTGGTTGTAAATCTTGTACTGTTATCAACTGGACCATGTTGCTTCCCTCCCTTTACTGTACTGATGTCACTCAGCATACAATTATCTTGAAAACCAAAGGCCCTAGAAGTCCCACAAACATTTTATTAAAATTGTCAGAATATTTGTACAGGCACTCGTATTTCAGCATTTTCTGCCTTTCTAGGATTTTTTGAGGTTTATACACATAAACTCTCAATAGCTTTTGTTTCAGCTTCCCTGAAGGAAGATTTGAAGAGAAGAAAAACACCTTTCAAAACATATCAATGCAAGATTACTAAAAACCAATCAATTCCACATCACTGACAATTGGATAAATGTACAGATCCCAAGAATTTCAGACCATAGAATGAAAGTGATAGAGTCAGGTGACTTGATCTCTTTGATCACAGGTTCCAGTTTAGCATAGGCCTGAAGCAGTGCTTAAACTCTAACCCTGTTACAAGAGGAGCTATTGACCTTGGTATTAGAGAAGACCTAATACAGTTACTTGAGTTGGGTCTTACTGATTTTAACACACACACACACAAATTCTCTTAAGGTAGATCTGACAGCTGCCTTTTAAATAAAGACACTCACAATAAATGCTATTTTTTTTCTCCTTTTAAAAATTATTGCTTTGTTTTTATCTTGAGTACATTAGTGGAAAAACCTGATCATGGAAATCAAAAGATACAACATATCAGTTTTGGGGATATGTATGTCAATTTTTGAATGTGCATTAGTTATTCGCCTCATTGCTATAACAAAATGCATGACAAAAGCAACTTAAGGGCTGGAGACATGGCTTAGTAGCTAAGGAGCTTGCCTGCGAAGCCTAAGGACCCATGTTTGACTCTCCATGTCCCACATAAGTCAGATGCACAAGGTGATACAAGCTTGCAAGGTTGTACATGTGCACATGGTGGCACATGCATCAGGAATTTGATTACAGGGGCTAGAGGCCCTGGCGAGTTAATTTTCTCTCTTTCTGTCTCACTGTCTCTCACTCTCTCTAACAAAAATAAAGGCCAGCCTATTGGGCTTCTCCCCCCCAAAAAAAGAAAGAAAGAAAGAAAGAGAAAAAAATAAAAGCAACTGAAGGAGAAGGGATTTATTTCACCTTATAGTGAGAGGGACACATTCAACATGTCAGGAAAGAAGTTGAAGCAGGAGATGATATTTCGTCCACAGTTGGGAAGCAGGGAGAGATGAACACTTGACTTCGTGTTGGATTCTCCTTTTTATGCAGTTCAAGACCCCAGGCCATGGAATGGCACTACCCACATTTAGGGTGGGTTCTCCCACCACAATTAACTTAATTTAGAAAATTCCTTTCAAGCAAACATGCCAAGAGGTTTACTTCTGTGGCGATTCTAAATGCTGCCAAGTGAACATCTGAGAGTAACTATGACAGGATGAAAGTTAATAATACACTTTGTCATTGTGATCCAAGATTGTATTTACCTGAGTAGTTTGGTATTTTTCCACAAAATATCATAATAATAGCATTTATGAAATCTTGGTTTTGCCTCTGCTAGTTGTGTTACCTAATGTATGTTACTTCTCTTTAGGGTGTTAGTTTGTGATTATGTAAACTGGGGATAATATTAGTACCAGTCTCATAAAATTTTGGCGACAATTAAAGGGGGAATTTTTAATAATTTATTTATTTATTTTTATTAATTAGTTTTGTACTCAGTGAGTACAGTGAAGTTGGTACCACTGTTAGGCTCATCCTTGCCCTACCCCCTCCCTCTGGCCCCTCCTTGTTGAGGTATATGGGTCATGCATTGTGGAGTTAGTCCACAGTTATGGGTAGGATAAATGTCTCTGCATATCATGACCCAACATGTGGCTCTGACATTCTTTCCACTCCCTCTTCTGTGAAATTTCCCTGAGCATGTTGGGTTCATTTTTGGTCTGCTTCAGTGATGAGGTGTTGGGGGCCTTTGGGTCTCAGAATATCTGATTTGGTAGGAGTTGATTGTTCTCTGTGTCATCTCCTTCACTCTTGTGCTGGTATCCGGTTCATCGACAAAACAGCACCCTTGCTTGTTTTGCCAATTTTCCTTAGTTTCATTTGGGGCCCTTTTGAGGTATGATGGGGTGGTTCTCTCCTTAGGATCTGTGTCTATCTGAAAAAGAGAAGCAGATTCTCCAATAGAGAGTAAAGTTAGCACCAGACAAATGGGATAACCCTTATTTTTTAATAGAGAATTTAATAGGTGTAGGCGCTCTTGTAGCCCACAACTGGTAGTTGCTTGATAATGGAGAGCAGGCTCATGTTTGGATATGGTTCTGACTTATTTCCCAGCTCCAGCTATGGGTCCCATTCCACTGAGGGGATCAGTTAGCCAAATCAAGAGTAGTTGGTTCCCCACCATGGCTGTGCACCACTATTGCACTTGTGTAAGCATCACAACAGGTTTATTTTTTTGCTGCTAAGTAGGTTAGACCTGAGTTGCTTGGACATATATTGGTCATTTTCCCCCAGTTGCCCATGTAGCACCTTCTGGCACTAGATGTGCTGACTCTCTGGGGACTGACTCTCTTCTGCCTTCCAGCCATGCCATTCCATTTTATGTGTGTCAACCATATATGGTGTCTTCAGCCATAGGGTCTTACCACTAACCTTTGGTGGGTCATCAAGTATAGAGGGGAAAATTTTAACATTTTTTGTGGACTGCTGAGGGGATGCATCTTTTGTAACATGTGTGACTGCTGATGTAGGCTGCTTTATCATGACTGAAATTATCACTAGTCAACTTCTGGGTCAGATAATTTTTTTTTTTTTTCAGGCAAGGTGTCACTCTAGTCCAGGGTGACATGGAACTCACCAGGTAGCCCAGGCTGACCTCATACTTGTGATAACCCTCCTCTTCAGCTCCCCAAATGCTGGGATTAAAGGTGTGTGCCTCCATGCCTAGCTCTTCAGATAGTTTTTTTACTGTAGGATGCTATGCTGTGGATGCAGGAGGCTTAGCAACATCTCTGGTCTGTATTTACGAAATGCTAGTAACAGCCACCTCCCTGCTACCAACTGAGTGATAGCAAAACATGTTTGTCACCACGATCAGAGGCCCACTTGGGAGCCAAACCACACCCTGTTGAAGACAACAGTACCACATTAAACTGATTTCATTTAATTTTCACATTCAGCTAACAGACTAGGTAATAATTTTATACAATTTTTATACCAGAGGACAGAAGAATGTAGGAATATTAAGTACTTGCTTTGACACAGTTGTTGAGGGCTGGATTGGGCTCTTACTCTGCTGAGCAGCAAAAGCTTGATGGTATGTTAGTTGCATTGCCATGAATTTGCTTGCTTTCAGTAATATTTTCAGTTGGTTGGCTTCTCATACAAAATACCATGAAATCTGTATTTCTTCATATTTTTTTTCTATTTCTTAATTCAAGAAACTCTTCTGTCTTTATAGCCCATGCTCATTTCTCTTTACAACATATTTGCTTTTCTTTGCTTTTGCTTCATAGAATGACAGGATATATTTATGTTAAAACCTAACTGATGGTTGAGCTTTCCAAAGTCTTACAAAATATCACATGTACACTCAGCTTGACATTAAAGCTAAAGTGTCAACTCGGAAACTTTCAACAGATGCAGTTTGTACTTCTCCTTCTTGTCTTTGAGAGTCACATTGAACTGACTTTCACCAAACACTTATTACAAGCTTCTTTGAGAAGAAGGAACTCAGAAAGTTGTCTAAAGAGTTTGTGGTACTCTGGGGATAAGATATAAAACAAAACACCACCACCAAGCCACCAAACAAACAAACAAACAAAAGAGCAATGGGCCAGAGAGATGGTTTAGTGGTTAAGGTGTTTGAATATGAAACTTAAGGACCCAGGTTCAATTCCCCAGTACCCACATAAGCCAGCACATGCACCTGGAGTTCATTTGCATTGGATGGAGGCCCTGGCATGCCCATTCTCTCTTTACCTCTTTTTTCTCTCAAATAAACAAACGATATATTTTTTGAAAAGACCTTTCCTTGTTTGAAAATTAAGCATAGCACCTACATAAGAGGTGAGGATTTTGACTATGGCCTTAGACTTTTCTTGATCTTAGATTTTAAAACACTAAAAAATTATTCATTCATTCATTTATTTATTTATTTACTTGAGAGCAAGAGAGAGAGAGAGAGAGAGAGAGAGAGAGAGAGAGAGAGAGAGGGGGGGGAGAGAGAAAGAAAGAAAGAGAGAATGGGTACACGAGGGCTTCTAACTACTGCAAACGAATTCCAGATGCGTGTGCTCCCTTGTGCATCTGGCTTGCGTGGGTCCTGGGGAATCGAGCCTTAGATTGGGGTCCTTAGGCTTCAGACGCAAGTCTGAACTAAACCATCTCTCCAGCCCAACAGTTTTTTAAAAAAATCTTCTATGTGTATATGTGTTCAGATATGTGTACGTGTGTTTGAGATAGGAACTCTTGTTGTTTGTCACTGGAAATGCCAGCCAAGCTGGCCTTCACACTCCCAGGAATTCTTGGGTTTCCAGCTCCCTTCTCGTCGTAGGCTCACTGGGAGTAGATGCCTGTTACTGTGCTCCTGTGTCTGACTTCTCTGTGGGTTCTATGGATTTGAACTCAGGTTGTCACAATTGTATAGAAAGCACTTTTACTCAGACAGTCTTCTCCCCACCCATAAAATTCTAATTTTGAAAAAATAATAATTGTGCTTTTAAACTGACAAAGAAAATTGTATATTTATAGTATAAATATTATATTGAGATATGAATACACTGCCTTAATCAAATCAGTAGCATATCACAACCTCACTAGTGCATCCTTATTGGGCCACTCTGCTGTATTTTTTGTTTTTGTATCTCCAATAATGTTAACACACCAAGGAGTCCCATATATCTGCTCAGCTTCTTACTGTTCCCTTTCTTGGCTGCTTTTCTTTCAGCAATCTCAGAAATAATTGTGCCCCAGAGTTGAGTCCTCAACCTGTAGCTCATCTCACTTCCTGTATTCTTTGAGCCATATTACCTCAGTATGCCAAGGGTGAGCATTTACCAGTGGTTCTAAGTCTACATCTTAATTTGAATTATGCTCTCAGATTCAGACTTACCTATTCAGTGCCCAACCTGACGTCTTTACAGGAATATTCCACAAGCACTTCTGTTTCAATACATTCACTCTAAATTGGCTGCTCTCCCTCAGTTTATGACACTATCACATGCCCGTCACTTAGACTAGAACTTGTGTGTCACAACAGAATTCTGAGATCTTCTACCTCTCTATCCCCAGTCACCAATTTATGATAAATGTGCTTTCTGAACATACCTGCAATTTATATATTCTCTGAAAAATTATAGTCACTGTCTTCATTTATTATCAGTACTATTGCTATCACCTCTCAGAAGGTCACTGAAGGGGAATAATGTCTAAACCACTAATAATGTTTGCAAAATCTTTGGCGTGGTTGCACCCATCTCAGACACTTTTTGTTTTCCCTCCCTGACTAACATGGGACATTTAAGCAACACTGGATGGACTGGGAGTCATTCTAGCTAACAGAGGGTTTTCAGTTTTGTCTTTGCTGTTCCATCATTTTTATGGACTCTTTTTCCCTAGTTATCTCACCCAGAAAGTTTTGGGTAAACCCTTATACAAAATTTATACACAAAGTCAACTCTTTGGGGTAAAGACATAGCAAATGCTTCATAAATGCTGGTGATGGAATGACTGGTAGCTGTCCTAATGAATTGGTAGCAATATACATTACTAAAGGGCTTTTTGGAATAATGATCTCTCAATTTTATGTCATTTATGGATGAGAGCCAACCCTGACTTATCAAAGAAGTAAAAAAAAAAAAAAGCCTATTACATTTATTTAACTAACTACCTTCAGCAGAGCATCAGATGTTTGCCTATGCCATTGGCCTGCCTGGTCAACCCAGTTGTGGATGTAATTTTTCTTGTAGCATTTATGCAGTATTTTACATAGTAAATTATATCTCTGGCCACCAGAATTAGACTGTGGATAGTGTAGGCAGGGAAAGACCCTTGTCCAGAATCCTTAATCAAATCTATTTGCTCCAACATGAGGCCCTTAAAACAATGGGGTTTTTTTTTTTGGTATTTATTTATGTATTTATTTATTTTTAATTTAATTTATTAGTTTTCTTTTCAGTAAATACAGGCAGTTTGGTACCATTATTTAGGCTCATCTGTGATCTACCCCCTCCCATTAGACCCTCCTTGTTAATGAAAATGGGTCGTGCATTGTGGAGTTAGCCCCCAGTTATTGGTATGATAAATGTCTCTGCAAATCATGACCCAACATGTAACTCTGACATTCTTTCCTCCCCCTCTTCCGCAAGATTTCCCTGAGCCATGTTGGGTTCATTTTTGGTCTGCTTCAGTGCTGAGGTGTTGGGGGCCTCTGAGGCTTTGGCTCTCTGATTTGGTAGGAGTTGATTTTTCTCTGAGTCGATCTCCTTCCCCTTTGTGCTGGTATCCAGTTCACAGGAAAACATCACCCTTGCTTATTTCGCCAGTTGTCCTTAGTTTCAGTTGGGCCCCTTTTGAGGTATGTTGGGGCAGCTCTCTTCTTAGGATCTGCATCTATCTGGAAAAGAGAAGCAGATTCTCCAACAGAGAGTAAGTTAGCACCCAGAAAATTGAGATAACACTTACTTTTTTTGATAGACAGTTTGATAGGTGTAGGCCCTCTTATACCCCGTGATTGATGGTAGCTTGATATTGTAGAGTGGGCTTGTGTTTGGGTATGGTTCTGACTTGTTTCCCAGCTCCAGCTAAGGGTCTAGTACCCCTGAGTGGATCAGTTAGCCAAATCAAGAGCAATTGATTCCTCACCATGGCTGTGTACCACTATTGCACTTGTGTGGGCATCACATCCAGTTATTTGTTGCTAATTAGGTTAAACAATGTGTTGCTTGGACAGATCTTGGTCATTTCCCCCAGTCGCCTATGTAGCGCCTTCTGGCACTAGACACGCTGACTGTCTGGGGACTGACTCTCTCCTGGCTTCCAGCCATGTCATTCCATTTTATGCGTCAGCTGCGTATGGAGTCTTCAGCAATAGGGTCTTACCACTGGCCTTTGGTGGGTCATCAAGTACTCTGACAGAAGTCTGTCATTGTTTTGGGAAACCTTGTAGGTTTCTCTGATCAAAAGCTCATTGTGGATGGTAGGCCCAAGCTGGAAGTGGGGGTTACAGGTCAGTGTCCACTATTAAATTGAGGAAAAAGATAACTAATATACAAGAGTTAGACAGGAGAGAGATAGAGGGGAGAGGGGGAGAGGGAGGGAGGGAAGATGTAGGAGATTTAGGTCAGTCTTGATCCTACCCTCTCCAGTGTCTTTTGGTTCAGGTGTTTCCTGTAAGGGTCTAGTGAAGGTTCAGCCATTTGGTCTGTCTTTTAGGAAGTAGAATTTTATGGTACCATTGCCGTTTGGGTCCGGATTACTGTTGTCCACCCTTTGATTCCCTCCCCGCCCTCCCATCCATCTTATTGTCTAGTCCATGAGGTGCTTTCTGGGTATGTAAGGCATCTTGGGCAGATTCAGGTTAGGTATTGCAGATGAGTGAGACTATGTGTCGATTTTTTTTCTGTGATTGGGTAAGTTTGCTGAGAATGATCTGTTCCAGGTTCAACCATTTTTCCTCAAATTTCTTTATGTCGTTTTTTCTTACTGCTGTATAGAATTCCGTTGTGTAGATATACCACATCTTTGTTATCCATTCTTCTAATGATGGACATCTGGGTTGATTCCAGCTTTTAGGTATTACGAATTGAGCTACTACAAACATGATTGAGCAGAACTCTCTGGACTTTGGTTTGAAGGTTTTAGGGTACATGCCTAGTAATGGTATAACTGGGTCTGTTGGTATTTCTATAGTCAGCTTTTTCAGGAGTCTCCATATTGCTTTCCAAAGTGGTTGTACCATCCTGCATTCCCACCAACAGTGAATGAGTGTCCCTGCTTCTCCACATCCTCACCAGCATTTATTTTCATTTGACCTTTTGATGTTGGCTATCCTTATTGGGGTAAGGTAGAATCTCATAGTTGTTTTAATTTGCATTTCTCTGATGATTAGGGATGATGAACATTTTCTTAGGTGTGTGTTTGCCATTTGTATCTCTTCCTCTGTGAATTGCCTGTTTAACTCTGTGCCCCATTTTGTGAGTGGGGTATTTGTCTTCTTATTGTTTAGACTTTTGAGTTCTTTGTAAATTCTAGAGATAAGGCCTCTATCAGTTGTATAACATGCAAATATTTTCTCCCATTCTGTGGGTATTCTATTGGCTTTGCTTATTATATACTTGTCTGTAAAGAAACTCCTCAGCTTCATATGATCCCAATGGTTGAGTGACTGTTTAACAACTTGAGCCACTGGGGTTTTATTCAGGAAGTCTTTTTCCATTCCTATATCATGGAAAGTACTTCCTAAATTTTCTTCCAGTAATTTTCGAGTTTCTGGTCTTATGTTGAGGTCTTTGATCCATTTGGATTTGAGTGTTGTGCATGGTGAAATGTGTGGATCAAGTTTTAGTTTCCTGCATGTGGTTATCCAGTTTGTCCAGCACCATTTGTTGAAGATGCTATCTTTTTTCCAGTCTATATTGTTTGGGTCTTTGTCAAATATCAAGTAGCTATAGTTGCTTGGCCCAAAATCCGGGTCCTCAAGTCTATTCCATTGGTCTATACTCCTGTTTTTATGCCAGTACCATGCTGTTTTTATTACTATGGCTTTGTAGTATAACTTTATATCGGGTATAGCCATGCCACCAGAGGTATTTCTTTTGCTGAGGATATGTTTGGATATGTGAGGCCTTCTGCCTTTCCATATGAAATTTGACATCATTTTTTCTATGTCTGTGAAGAACACTGTAGGGATTTTAATTGGAATTGCATTAAATCTATATATTGCCTTTGGTAGGATTGTCATCTTCACAATGTTAATTCTGCCTATCCAGGAGCATGGGAGGTCTTTCCATCATTTTAAGTCCTCCTCAATTTCTTTTTTGAGAGTTTTTATATTTTCGTTGTATAGATCTTTTACTTCTTTGGTTAACGTTATTCCAAGGTATTTTATTTTTTTGTTGCTATTGAAAATGGGACTATGTCCTTTATTTCTTTTTCTGTGTCTTTGTCATTTGCATACAGAAATGCTTCCGAGTTTTGTGCATTGATTTTGTATCCTGCTACTTTGCTATAGGAGTTAATCAACTTCAGGAGTTTTGAGATGGAGTCTCTCGGGTCTCTTACATATGCAATCATGTCATCAGCGAATAGAGCTAACTTAACTTCTTCCTTTCCAAATTGTATCCCTTTTATGTCCTTCTCCTGCCTTATTGCTTGGGCTAGGACTTCCAGAACTATATTGAAAAGCAGAGGTGAGAGAGGACATCCCTGTCTTGTTCCTGATCTCAATGGGAATTCCTCCAGTCTCTCTCCATTAAGTATTATTTGGGCCTTTGGAGCTTTGTATATTGCCTTTATTATATTAAGATGTGAACCGGCCATGCCGATTCTCTCCAATGTTTTGATCATGAAGTGATGTTGTATCTTGTCAAAGGCCTTTTCTGCATCTATCGAAATGATCATGTGATTTTTATGTTTAAGCTTGTTTATGTGGTGTATTACATTGACAGATTTTCGTATGTTGAACAACCCTTGTGTTCCTGGGATAAATCCCACTTGGTCAAGGTGGATAATGCTTTTGATGTGTTGTTGGATTCGGTTTGCGAGAATTTTGTTGAGGATCTTTGCGTCTATGTTCATTAGGGAAATAGGCCGATAGTTTTCTTTTCTTGTGGCATCTCTGCCTGGTTTTGGGATTAGGGTGATACTAGCTTCATAGAAGGAGTTGGGTAGTTTTCCCTGTTCTTCAATTGTGTGGCACAGTTTTAGGAAGATTGGTTTGAGTTCTTCCATGAAGGTTTGATAAAATTCGGCTGGGAATCCATCTGGTCCTGGACTCTTCTTTTTTGGGAGGTTTTTTATTACTTTTTCAATCTCCATGAGCGTGATGGGTTCATTGAGGTGGTTGATCTGCTCTGATTTTAGCTTTGGTAGATGATATGCCTCCAGGAATTTATCCATCTCCTCCACATTTTCCAGTTTTGTGGAGTAGAGGTTTTTGAAATACGTCTTGATGATTCTGCCGTTTTCCCAATGGTGGTAGAGGTGTGTTGGCATTTCCATGGAATTTATTTATTTTTTTCTATCTACTCTGGGTTTGGTTGCTGTGATCTGCTTCTTGTAGGCATTTGCGTTTGATTATTTGTTTCTTCTCTGTGGAGAATTTCCTGGAGTACTTTCTGTAGGTTTGGTTTTGTGTTCATATAATTGTAAAGCTGAGTTTTGTCATGGAAAGTTTTCCTTTCACCATCTATTATAAGGGAGACTTTTGCCGGGTAGTTTGGGTTGGAAGCCATAGTTTCTTACAGTTTGGAGAATGTAATTCCAGGCCCTTCTAGCTTTCAGGGTTTCCATTGAGAAGTCTGAAGTAATTCTGATGGGGTTTCCTTTGAAAGTGGTGTGCTGTTTTTCCCTAGCTGCTTTTAGGATTTTTTCCTTGGTGTCAATGTTTAGAGTCTTAATGATAATATGCCTTGGGGAGTTTCTCCTTTGGTCTAGTCAGTTAGTAGTTCTCTTTGCTTCTTGAATCTTGATGGGCCTTTCTTTTAAGAGACGGGGGAAGTTTTCTTCAATTATTGTGTTAAATAAGTTCTCCATGCCTTTGGTCTGAAATTCTTCACCTTCTGGTATTCCACTGATTCTGATATTAGGACGTTTAAGTATATCCCACAATTCTCTCATGTTCTGTTCACAGGAACTTTTGAACTTAATGAAATTTTTGGACTCTCGAACTGTTTCTTCCATCCTGTCTTCCAGATCAGAATTTCTATCTTCCACTTCGCTGACTCTATTCTTGAGAGCCTCTAGTGAGTTTTGGACTTGTTCAATTAAGTTTGCATTTTCTACTACTTTCCTATATATCACTTCTATCACTTTGTCCAGCTCCTTTTTTGTCTCATTTTCTGATTTTCTTGATGATTCTTGGAGATCATCCTTGCATTTCTTTATGTTTTCATTTAGTGTGGCCAGCTGATTTTTAAGGTCCTCTTTTTTTTCACTCTCCCTCAACTCTCTTAGCTCTCTTTGAATTCCTTCCAGTGTCTTATCATATTACTCTAGCTTAGTGATGGTAGCATCCATACGATTATCTATCCTTTGTAGCTTTCCTGTCAGTTCTAGCATTAGTTTGGTCAGGGTTGCATTGTTCATTGCTTCCACTTGATGTTCTGATCCTAAACACTCTTCTACGTTTTGGTTAGTTGTGATCCTTGTTGGACTGGGTGATCTGTCTGGATTTTCTTCCATTTTATTTTTCGTGTTATTTCTTTTGTGCTGTGGTCTACCCATGTCAGTGTATGGGCAGGTAGGTGGGTGGAGCAGCCTGGGATCTAGCTTAATGCGAATCCAAGGCAGCCTGGGTCAGTTGTAAGCAGCCTGGGTTTTTGCTCACTCTTGCCAAAGTCGCCTACCTATAGCCTGACAGGGGCACCAAAGTTGCCTGAATTCTCACCCAGTAATGCACCTAAGCTGCTTGCCTTTGAGCTTGAAAGGGGACTGAGGTAGCAAGCCCTGAAGGTGCCTAGATTCTGGCTGGGTACACTGGGGTCTGTAAACAGTCTGTGCTCTTCCGCCTCAGGTGAGTTTGGGATGGGTGGCGATGTACAGGTAGGGGATGGCACCTGCGCTGGCACTAGTGACTCAGTGTGGACTTATGTGGCTCTTGCTGTGGGAGTGGGCCCACTGCACGTGCAATTGTAGAGCAGAGGCAGATGATTTGGTATGGAATCAGGACACAGCAGAGCTGACCGGCGGCAAGTGATGTGAGCACAGCAGCAGGGGAGCTGGCAGCCACCTATTCACGACAGGGGTGGCCCCCACAGGCCTGCGAACCGAGCACCACGTGGCTGGTCTACTCGCAGGATCAGAGAAAAAAGGCCAGGTAGGAGGTCTCAGCTTGAGTGCAGCAGGCTGGCAGGCGTGACTGGTGGGTGCCCGATCAGAGCACAGCCATGCAGGATGTGCGGAGTGTGCGTGGGCGCATGGGTGGAAGGGCTCGGGGGGGGGGGGTGCGATGGTGTGTATGGAGCGAGTGGGGCACGCGGCGGGGGGGGTCGGGGTGCGCCGGGGCACCGGGCAATCAGGGTGGGGTATGCGGGAGGTGGCAGGGCTCAGGGGGCGTGGGGTGGGGTGCCCTGGAGGGGCGGGGGGCGTGGGGCGCTCTGATCAGTCAGGGGGCGAGGGGCACGCTGTTGGTGCGGGGGGGGGTGCACATGCGGGGGGGAGGTGCGGGGCACCCGGGGGGTGCGGGGGGGGGGAGCGTGGGGCGCGTGGGGAGGGGGGGCAGCTAGGAGCGCGGGGCGCTCGGGTGGGCACCGGGGGCGCAGGACGCTGCAGGACGCCACGGGGTGCTCTGGACTCGCGGGGGGGGGGGAGGTGGGGGGAGGAGGCGGGTCGCGCAGGGGCGGGGGTCAAGACGGTCGCAGGGGGCGTGGAGCATGCTGAGGTAAGATGGAGTGCGGGATGCTGCGGGATGCCCCAGGCACTCTGGATGTGCGGCGGGGGTGGGGCGCATGGGGGGGCTCAAGGAGCGCGGGGGTGGGGCGCGGGGGTCTCGGGGCACGCGGGGGGGCGCGGGGCACACCTGGGTGCCCGGGCGCGGGACGCTGCGGGGCGCTTGGAGCGCGCCTGCCGCGTGTGGGTAGGGAGTGTTGGGCACGCGGGGGGAGGCGGGGGCAGGACGCGGGGGGGGGGGCTCGAGGCACGTTGGGTTGGGGTGCGGGAGTCTCGGGGCGCGCAGGGGGTGGCGCGGGGGCGTGGGGCACGCCTGGGTGCCCGGGCGCGGTATGCTGCGGGGCGCTTGGTGCGTGCCTGCTGCGTGTGGGTAGGGAGCGTTTGGCGCATGGGGGGAGGGAGGCGGGGCGCACGGGGGGGGGGGGGGCTCGTGACATGTGGGGGTGGGGCGCGGGGGTGTGGGGCACGCCTGGGCGCCTGGGGCAAGGGGTGCTTGGGGTGCGCCTGCCGTGTGTGGATAGGGAGCGTGGGGCGCGCTCGGGGGGAGGGGCACGCTGGGGGGGAGGGGGGGGGGGTGTGTCGTTGTGGGGCGCGTTGGGCTTGGTGTGCACGGGGCACTGGGCCGCTGGTGCCCTGGGCTGCGCCCGATGCGGCGATTCACGGTGGGCGGGGTGGCGGGGTGTGGGTCGCGGGGGTGTGTGCTTCCCTCTTTTACCCCAGTCTGTGCCCTCCCTCTTCAAAAAGTTCCTAATTTCCCTTAAATACTTGCCTTTTTTTCGCCTTGTTGTTTGTAGTGCAGCTAGGTGGTCGCCATCTTGACCGGAAGTCCTCAAAACAACGGTTTTAAGGATTACTCATAGAAATGGGTGGAGAATAGATTCCAACCACTTTTGCAGGGGTGTACTTGAAACATTTTTATATTAAATTTTTTTGGCTTTACTCTAAGGATTATCAGAAAACTTAGTTAAACATTAAGAACTGTATGAATTAAAATATTATGTGACTTTGTTAGCCTTTCTGAAACTGATTATAAATATTAGAAAACATCTGCTCTGTGGGTTCCACATATATGCACTGCCTTGTTACCGTTATGTGTGATACTGGGGATTGAACTCAGCACCTTATACATGATGGGAAAGCACTCTGCCACTAACCTATTTTCCCAGCTCTTTTCAACTTTTTTGTTTTATTTATTTATTTTGAAGAAGGAAGTAACCCTTGACAACTTGATCTAAATCACAAAGCTTCAATCACCATGAAAGAATTGATTTCTTTTATTGTAAGCAACTCTGTATTACTTGGCTATGACAGCTTTAGGGGGAAAAAAGCTAATACTAATTATTAACTTTGATAAAATAAAAGACGTTATTAAAATTTACATAATCTTTTTCTACCACCTTTCTTTGTCCCCCTTCCTTGCCACTACCCACTGAAACTGCATTTTTCCTATTATTCTCTCTTCAAAAAATTATATATATATATATATATATATATATATATGGAGAAAGCGAGAGAGTATCAGATAGGCTAGGCTGGCCTGAAACTTGCTATGTAGCCAAGGACAACCTTAAGTTCCTGATCCTCATGCCTCCACTCTCCTGAGTGCCAGGATTATGAGCATTTGCCGTATGAACATGTGCTATATGAATTATTGAATAATTATATGAATTGAATGAATATAAATATACATTAAATATCTTTCGAGTGTTGGTTAAATGTGACCATACTTATAATATATATTGCATATTTCTTTTGGGATTTTTGAGGTAGGATCTCCCTTAATCCCAGGCTGACCTGGAATTTACTATGTAGTCTCAGGGTGTCCTTGAACTCACATTGATCCTCCTGCCTCTGCCTCCTGAGTGCTAGCATTAAAGACATGTGTCACCACACTCAGTTATGTATTTATTTTTAAAAATAAATATTTTTATTTATTTATTTGGAGAGAGAGAGAGAGAATGGGCATGCCAGAGCCTCTAGGCACTGCAAACAAATCTCAAATGCATGCACCACCTTATGCGTCTGACTTTAGGTTTGAGCCCTATTACCTCAGGATGCCAAGGGTGAGCATTTACAAGTGGATTCTAAGTCTACATCTTAATTTGAGTTGTGCTCTCAGATTCAGACTTACCTAGTCAGTCATTAGGCTTAGCAGGCAAGTGCCTTAACTGCTGAGCCATCTCTTCAGCCTTATGTTACATATTTCTACATGTATAACATTGGTAAATAAAGTAACAAATCTTTGTAAAGTATTTCTATCAGTGTTAAAAGCAATGATAACCATAGACTTTTTGTGTACTACACAAGGCTAATTGAGTACATTACTTAACATGAATTATAAAGTAAACTGATTGGAGTTTTTAGGATATTCTGCCAATGGAAAGTTTTAACTAAAAATCTCAACAAGTTCCATGATTATTTTCTTTGTCCGAAACCTCTCACTAAGGACTGAAAGGCTCTGTGCAGCAGTACGTAGTGTCATAAGGATGTCAAAACATGACTCGAGTACAACAGCAAGCTATTATTCCTCTCATTTATACTCATTTTTAATGACCAGCAACTGAGCTCAACAGTATTTCTGTGACACTTTCAATCCACTGGATGTAGAGAGCTGCTGTTTACCCATATCTCACTGGAGACATCAGCATTAACAAGCTCAGTCCGGCCCTGCCTGGTACCAACTATGGGTCACATTGGTGTGAAGGCAGCTGCCTCTTGGGGTGGGCCATGCCATCTCTATTTCCAAGATAGCAGCTGGCAGAGAGATCTCACACTATTAACATCAATGCAAACCAAATGCCACTGCCTGCATTCCAGCCTCAGGTCTAGGAAGGGAAACAGTACTGATAGCACTAACCATGTATCTTACCCCTAAAAAGCTGAAGGATATGCCTACAGCAGGTGAACAAAAGAAGTCATTAACCCTTGTCCACATCCCATCAGTTGACACTGTTGCCTTCACTACTCTGAACAAACATGAATAAATGCAAGGCTATAGACACATTGATTTCAGACTAGTATGGTTTATAGACATCTGCTGCAAAGCAACTTGTGTGCATTCATTAAAACAATTAGTTTGATTTTCAATCATGTACATTCTCTGAGCTCCACTAATATTAGTTATATTTTTTTGCATGTGTGTTAATGAGGGAGAAAAAGAAAATTATCATATTCTTTTCAATGTGAAAGTTCTTTCTGTTCTTAGTAGAGAAATTAAACTCTAAGAGCAAATATGACCCCAAAGAGATGTTCTTAGTAAAAAATTAATATCATTACATTACTATTTATTGAAATACTTAAAAAGTAGTTCTGATTGTCAGAACTTTACATAATAAATGCTCAATAGCTATCTTTACTCTAGTGAATTCCATAGCTCCTTGTACTTTTAGTCTCATATTAAGAAAATATCTGGCTAATTTATTAATTATTGATGGTTCACAATATTTCCCACTGAACTTTATTTCAGCTTTGAGGAAAGAATAAGTGAATTTGGGAAAGTCTTTAAGTATACTTTAAATATGTGGCCATGCAACACTGAAATAAGCAGCTGGAAAATGAAAAGTGGCTATTTTGGGTAAAAAAGAAAGAAGAGGGGAAAATCCCATTAGTTGAATTTAGCTTTTGGAATGAACCAAAGTATTTACTTGTTGAGATACAAATTAGAGTTACATTGGATATGCATATTTTGGGGAAACATTGTTCACAGTTTCATATCCATTTTTTTCCTGGTGTAAATAGATGAGGTCTGTTTCCTATTTTTATCATTTAGAAAGTAATATTATCAGAATTACCTTTTTTTGGTGCCCCCCCCACCATGGAAGTAGTAGTTTCATCATTAAATTCAGGAAGTGTGTAAATGCTGAAATAACACAAACGAATTCCATTGTATATAAACAAGCCAATTTAAAGTAATTTGGAAGGAAGGCTCTATTTGTTTTTAAATTTTTTGGTAAACATTTTGCTTCATTGTAACATGAACATGGCTTACATGTCATATTGTACTGTTATTTTCCTTTAACATCCCCCTGTGGGGCTTTAGTCCACCAAATTCAAAAATCATTGCCTTTTGGAAATTTGTTGGTATTTATAAGCAAATCCCAACATCTTACAAATTGCAGTTGTAGTGTGTATTTGGTAACGGTCAATAAAAAAGGGAGAAAAAGAACACTAAAGCTAGATTGTAAGAAAAGAAAGGGGGAAAGCTTAGTACATTCTTCCTAAACAAACAAAAAGGCATAATTGGAGAAAATTATTTTTCTGTTTCCTTACGTTAGATGGGACCACTGAGTGAAACATTTGCTGATGAATTACTCCTGTAATCTGTGCAGGAAAAACAGCTACTGGCAAATTAAAGAGTCCTGGAACAGAGCCATGAGAACTAAATGGCTAAAAATGAAAACAGGCAAACATTTGAGCTATTCTACAGAATACAGATCTTTCAGCACCTCCCCCCTTTCACTGGCTAATTCATCGTCATGGAAACAGGATTTATCAAAATGTTCTTGCTCAGGCCTAGTGACCCAGTGAGTGGAGCTGGGGAAAGGAAGGGAACTCAGGCTGAAGCAATTCTTACAAACTGTGTGCAGCAGTTCAGACACTGGTGAATTTTCAATGGTACCATTGTGTCAGTGAAAAAGGTTTCTAAAGTCCAAAAGGACTCACTTTTTTTCCTTTGTTTTTCAAATCTTCCAGGTAGAGAAATCAGAAACCTTTGCTAGTGAGTAAGCATGGCTGACTTCCTCCATGGAAAGTGGCCCAGGTTAGCTTTTAATGCACCTAGTGTTTCTTCATCTCTCTTTTCTCGAGGATTTTCAGATACAGAATAGGGTGGCGTTTCTTTGCTTCATTCATCTCCCTCAGTGCTCTCTTTGCTAATCTGTGGTTCAAAGATGCAAAAGTCCTTCCTTTCTGATTGCACCCAAATCACCTTACGGTAGCAGAAGCTGGGAGTTGACAGTCATAACCTGGCGGACCTGTGCAGCTGTAAGCTAATGCCAGTGTTAGATGAGACTTAACTCTCCAATTCAGTAGCTTCTGGATATCTGGAACGTGGCTTGAGGAATTCCCCAAGCAAAAGAGCCATTCTATAATTTTCTTAATATTTGATATTATCCATGTAGCTGCCAAATTCAGAGAAGTTTGATTTTTTTTTCTTTATGTTTGCAATTAGTGACTTGTAGTCATGGAAACCACAAACCAGGCATCAGACGATTCTTCAACTTAAATGGCTGAATGTGAGCAGGCAGGAGGCCTCCCTCTTTGTTCGACTCAGTAGTCAATGTCTCTCTTTGGTGATTCTGCTAACAGAATTACATAAAACATCTCTAAACATGCAAAATAATAGCATGGGACAACATCAATTAAAACTGAATATTCAATAATTCATTCTTTAATTAAGGTTCTTCCTTCATTTCCTGAAGCTGTAACCTTTCAAGTGTTAAAACAGACATAAGAACTAAATCATTTAGTAAAAGAAATCTTCTCTAATAAGCAGTTTGCCATACACTAATGAAGAAAAACAAGATTTGAAATTCCCTTTATATTTGGTTTTTATGATATAATACAGAAAAGAAAAAGGAAAGATCTTCATTAGAAAAATCTACTCAAGATAAAATAGGCGCAATCTGAGGCTGTAGCCTTTGTGTGTGTTTCTTTGTCTCTGAGTGAGGAAGGGTTGAGGTTTTATCACTCAAACAACACAGCACATTTGTGGTTCCTGGCAGCCAGAAATGGTTCTCTACATTGAGACTGCAGGCACAGTGTCTGTGTTCTCACATGTGACTGCTCAGAGTTAGAGCTGGAAGACGAAAACCTCTGGCCATCAGAGCAGCTCATTGTTAAGAAGGAAAAAATCAAACACCCAGACACTTGGGAATTATTGGCTGATCTCTGTTTGAATACAGAATATACTCCTCTTCAGAAATGTTATTGTGCACATGTGCAGCCAGCTTGCTGTGTGGGGCTGGTTTTACTCTCCAGGTATGGGAGGTCATTCATTTTACTACCTTTATAATGTTATATTAACTTATGAACTAGAGGGAGACCCTTAAGGAGATCCTTAAGGAATCAAGTAAGCCTGGCCAATATCCTTTTTTAAACTTAGGACCATTTTAGTGCATGCACACACACATTTCTAGTGAAAAATAAGGGCTTTAACATCTTTTAAATGATAGCTTAAATTTATAGAACATTTGATGTGACATAAAAATAAAAAAATTATATTATGTTACATATTTATTTGTCATCTATCACCTATCAATATATGTGTGTATATATATATATATATACATATATATACACATAAATATATAGATATTTACTTATCTATATTTCTATATATTATTTATTTGCCCATCATGTGTCTGTACATCTATCAGTGTGTACTCCATGGATCCTGATGGAATGAATCATCTGAGGCTTGAGGTGGTATGAGCAAATGTAAGTGAAATGATTGGGCTGACTATTACTGAGCCCTACTTTTTAAAACATGACCTAATTCTTGCAATTATACTTCATTTCTTAATTTAAATAAATTGTATAACTGTATGACTTTGTTTCTGCATTTTAAAAAATGGGAATAGTTTCTGACCATGTTAAATTTTCAGGGACATATGGAAAGGTCATCTGAGTCTTGAGGCACTCAAAATACATTTTGGTGAATGAATAAATCTTGATATTTTCTTTTGCAAATTGAACAGTGACAACAGTGTCAGGCTTGTTTTTTTAAAGACAAAGGTGTTATGGAGGACATTGTTTGCTTATTGGCCTATAAAATTTATCCTAAGAAATAGATTAAAAAAGCGAAATGCATTTTTCATGGAAATGTAGTAGTCAGGTCATAAGGTGTGTGGGCCTAGAGACAACTGACAACCTACAACATTGTATTGCTACACATTTTGTCTTTCTTAAATAAACGTTCCTGGTAGAAAGCAGAAGGTACCACTTTATTTCTTGTCAAGAAGCACTATGTATAGCAGTGAAAGATAATAGAAAAGATGTGGTTCATGAGGGTAGCTCTTCTGATTCTGAGACCAGGATGAGTAAGAGAGCAGGGTTCTTACCATGTACTTCACAGACCTGGCTGGCCTATGCTCCTCTCAGCAGAGCTACAGCAAAGCTACATGTAGGGCAAACAGAGCTGAGAACTACATGGAATAATGCTGCTACTCCAGTGCCTGTTTCTCACTGCTGTGTAAAAGCATGTCTAGAAGAAGTGAGCCTACCATGACCCACTGCAAGCTAGGCAAGAGGAAGCACATTCATATATGAAATGAATCCAAGTGAAAAGTAATCACTGAGATGACACTGAGCTTTCTTTCAGCAGTGTTTTTTGTCTGCTTCAGAAAACTAACATCCCAAATTTAAATCAAGTTGATGAAAAAATACATTGCCTCAAACACATTGTGCTCATGTGGGAAAAATTTCACACAGGTATACACACACACACACACACACACACACACACACACACACACACACACAAACAATCCCTTTCTGATTCATTATGTCATATGCCTAATTAGAAAGATTTTGGGACAGGCAACCCTCACGGTGGAATAGCTCGAGGAACATGACCATCGCTGCTCTTGTGTACATCAGATTAATGCCTTTTGATTCTTTTTTTTTAAATGTATCATTTGTTACTATGGTATACTGGGTATACTAACTCTGAGGAGTCTGGTTTTGGGTCTTCTGAGAGTTTAAATTGGGGCTGTTATTCACTGTTTCCTTTGTTATATTTCACATGTTCTGCTGTTAAGTAGTATTTCTATTGATAGATGCCACTGGTGGGAGATAAGCACTATACTTTATATTTGTATACATAATATATTTTATATCTAAAATATATAAATATATTCTTTATATCTCAGAAATATCCAAGAAAAAAAGACATGTTGAATCAAAGCTGTTGTTTTATTTGGCGAACTTAAATATTCTTTTCCCAATATGCAAGCAAATTTATGGGGTGCCAGAAAATTTCATGGCACTTTATGGGAACACGTCTATCACATGATGGTAGAGGCCATATAAGCAGAGGACATGAGGTGGAAGGAAGGAGAAAACAATCAGAACATATGGTTTGAATTAGATGTCCCCCATAAACTCATACATTTTGAATGGTTGGTCCCCAGCTCTTAGCAATTTGGGATATGGAACCTTGTGGGAGGAAGTGTGTTGCTGGGGGTGGGCTTAAAGGTATTATAGCCAACAACCCCTTGGCAGAGCTTGGATCATTGTCCTACTGCTGTTTTCCACCTGTTGTTGCCAGGAGGTGATGTCCAGCCTCTGTTCTATGATCTTTAACCTGACATCATGAAACTTCCCTTTGATACTGTAAGCCAAAATAAAAACCATTCTTTTGTCATATGCTTCTAGTCAGGTTTTTTTTTTTTTTCTTTTTTCTCAGCAACACCAAGTTAACTACAACAGAGGACAAACCCTGTCTACTTACATTAGAAGAATGTTCTATGGGGATAGTAAATGACTGCTAGATTGTTAGGTGGAGATTCTATATCTTTATGAAACTTGTTCCTTTTATAGCTGAGATACTTTCCTATACTTCCCTAATTTTCTCTTGTACTCTCCTCACAGAAAGCCCCATCAGTGAAAAATGCTTAGCATTCATACTTCAAATATTTCTTCTGTTCAGTTTTATGATTTTTCCTTTTTCTTTCTGTTTCTTTGTTTGTTTCTTCCTTTTCTTTCCTTCTTCCCTTCCTCCCTATCTTCTTCTTCCTTTCTTTCTCTATTTCTTTTGTGTGTGTGTGTGTGTGTGTGTGTGTGCATTTCATATGTGGGTGCATGGTTGAATGCATGTGTGTGGTGGCCAGAGGTCAAAGTTGCATGCCTTTCTCAATTGCTCTCCACCTTATTTTTTTTTATTACTATTATTTTTTGTTTCTTAAGGTAGGGTTTCACTCTAGCCCAGGCTGACCTGGAATTCACTCTGTAGTCTCAGGGTTGCCTCAAACTCATGGTGATCCTCTTACCTCTGCCTCCTGAGTGCTGGGATTAAAGGCGTGTGCCACCATGCCTGGTCGCCTTTTTTTTTTTTTTTTTTTTTTTTTTTTAGGCAGGGACTCTTACTAAATCTTAAATCTGGAACTCAACAATTAGACTAGACTAGATGACTAGAAATCCTCAGTATCTTCCCGCTCCTCCCCCATGCTTCCCCAGTGCTGAGATTATAGGCACACAGTGCTGCAAATGGCTTTTACATGGGTGCTGGGGATTTGAACTCAGGTCCTTATGCTTGCAAGGTAATACTTTACCAATTGAGCCATCTTCCCAGTAGCCCCCATTTCTACTTATTTTTCAAGTATTTGTATTATTTTTAAGTTCTACATATTTGTGTCACAGTTTTTGGATATTCTGCCCTCCCTTTTCTTCTGATTTTGCTCTTCTTTCTTCTCTTTCTTCTCCTTCTCTCTGTCCCTCCTTTCTCTTTCTTTCTCTCCTCTCTTTCATTTTCTATTTGGGAAGTTCTATAATCCTTTGGGCCTATATTCCAGCTCCATGATTCTTTCATTATCTAAGTCCATATTTTGGAAGAGAATATCAAAACAACTCCCAGTTCTGCTGTGGTAATTTTTACTTCTATCACCTCTGATTCCTTCTTAGAATCCCCAGCTTTCTCCTTATGTTACTCACCTGTTCCTTTATCTTGCCCTCCTTTCCCATTAGAATGATTATAGTAACCATAGTTAAATTTTAGGTCTGACCATTCATATCCTGCTCTGATACTTGGCTTTTCTCTTCAATACTGTCTTTTTTTTTTTTTTTTTCATTTTAAAATGTTTTAATGGTTCCTTGTTGAAAGTTGGATGTGGTATCTATCAGTTACAAGGAATTGAAATCAATAGAATATTTGTGTGAGATTTTATATTTATTTGCTTAAGAATTTGATATAGCCTTAGCTGTCACAGACCAAAATTTTATCTGGTGTCCTTGTTTTTGTCTTACTATTGTTTTTGGGTTCATGTAAACAAGGTCTGAGAGTTGCAATTCTTTTTAGCTATAATCCTGCTATAGTTGAGAATCATTCCATATAATTACACCTAAATCTTTTAATGACTGTACACATTGTCGTGACCTTTACAAGTTCTTCTCAGTTTTGCTATTTCTTTGTTTTTCTGACATTTAGAGGAGACCAGAAGGCTATAGGTACTAGAGTTATTTCCTTCTAAATCTGTTAGCATATAGTAAAACTCAAGAGAGTTAGGCTTTAGTGGGATAATCTTTCTTAAGGAAAACCTTAGTTACAGAACAGAGTGTTTTGGGCATTAAGCCAAATGGTCCCCCCCTTTTTTTCTCTTCCTGTGCTGAAATATGGGAGAGGGTGTAGTTACTCCTCAGGTGAACTTCTCAAATGTGTGGAGACTTCCTTAAGGCTGGGTGTCTGGGAGTCTGCATATGTCAAGCTCACTCCTCAGCTAGCGACCAATGGCTGGTAAACTGATTTTTTGTGTCTTCCCTTCTCTCTGGTCTGAGGATGGATCTGAAACCTCAATCTTTGATGTAAATAAGAAGTTTGCTTTTGTTGTTATTTTTTGAGGCTGGATCTCTTCTGGGTGCCCATGGTGGTCTCAGTCTTGTTACCCTTCTGTCTCAGCCCCCTTAATGCTGAGATTACAGGATAGTGCCACCATATCTGGTTAAGAATTTTAAAAATATTTTATTTATTCATTTGCAAGAAGAGAGAAATAGAAGAGAGACAGAGAGAGTTAGTGAGCCAGGGCCCCCAGCTGCTATAAATGGACTCCAAATGCAGGTGCAATTTTGTGCATCTGTCCTTACGTGGGAACTGGAGATCAGAACTTGGGTTGTTACACTTTTCAGGCAAGCACCTTAATCAATGAGTGATCTCTTCAGCCCTAAGAAGTTTTGATTTGTAATTTGTTCAGTTCTTCTCTGCCCCCATATTATGATAGGATCGACTCATGACTTCTAAGCTCTTTACATATTGGATTAGGAGTTGGAAGTGGCAGCTATCTCTTGAAATAATACAAATCCCCAAATTCCTCTCTATCTTTTGTGATCTTTAAAAGTCTTAAAAATGTCTAATTCTTGGCTAAGCATCATTTTCCTTTTCTTTTAAGATAGTCATATATGATTTCTCTTATATTTCAATATTCTTTTATTATATGTCCACAATCTGCCATTATTCTTTCCGAGCTGAGAAATGTATGTGCCTTATTTATTTCATTTTATTTCATTGAAAGAGAAAGAATGGAAGGAGGGAGAGAGGAGATAGAGAGATGATAGTAATCAGGTAACCAGAGAAAACTGTTAGAAATCCTTGTATGGGTGGTGTTTGAAAACTAAAGAATGTTATGGAAATTTGAATGGAATGCTATGAAAATTTGAATAATATAATTTGTTGATCTTTTTGATGACTAAATTTTGAAGCACTAATGCAGGATATGTTTTTGTAAGATGATATTAGTGTTAATTAATATGATTTTTTCCTTTAAATTATTCTTGTTTTCAGATATGCTATGACTTCATGTAACCTTCTGGTATCCACAATTTTATTGACTAAAAATGGGAAATAGACCTTTGAGAAACTATTTATTAGATGTGGCAATAGACTAGTTTTCAGGTATGGTGGTGAACACCTATAATTCTGGCACTCAAGAGAATGAGGCAGGAGGATTGCCACAATTTTGAGGCCAGTTTTGGCTGCATAGTGAGTTCCAGGCCAATAGGGGATATACAATGAGAACTTGTCTCAAACAAACAAACAAAAATACCAAAGACAATGCATTTGTTGCATAAAAACAGTGTTTGAAGTGTCACACAATATCAGTAATCATTTTACCAATGTAATTAAAATGCCACAATAGGAACTCCTCTTTTTGTATTTAAGCCATCTTGCTCCCTACCCTGCATTAATATCTCTTATTTTTTCTTGTTTCTGTGAATTTATTAGAATTACCTCCCCATACAGCAGAAACATGTGTGAAACGGACTAATTTCGAGCGTGTGAAGGACAAAACATGTGCTCTTGAGCTCATAGCATCGTTACTGCTCTACAGCGTCTTTCTTCAAAGAGAAGAAAACCATTTGGGACAGTAATATTTAGGGTTTGCTTTTATTTATTTAACCACAAAGTAGGCTTGAAAGAGTAGCTATCATGTAATCTTGGAGATACTTTACTGTTTGTTTGTTTGTTTATTTATGCATTGCTTTGAGAAAATAAGAGGGCAAGGGCGTATGTGAAGAAAAATAACTAGGTGAGACAGGCCATTTGCCAGTTTGCTAACGGAAAGTAACTTTCTTTACACACAGGCTGCAGGGAAGCAAGGAGCTTGCTTATATGGCTTGAAGAAGCAGCCTCCAGGGGTAGGTGTGTGTGTCGGGGGAGGGGGGGCGGGATGTCACAAAGAGCATGAGGTTTCAGGTTTGCTCTATTCTGGGTAGTGTGAAGCTTTCCATGAACAATACAATGTTTTTGCTTGGGTGGGGATCTGTCTACTGATGTGTTCATCTCAGAGCCATCTCCAGAGGATGTGAGTACTTTGGGCAAGAATGCTGTTTTCTTTTCTCATTTAATGGATGAAGGAGCTAATGCATAGTGAAATGGTGTGGTGAAGTCAGGGAGGTGAGTCAAGGGCAGCGTCTACCCGGCTCATATTTGAAGCTGCCCCTCCGTTTCGCCATTGGCCATGTAGCTTGTAGTGTATTTCTGAGTTCAGAATTAACCTGTTTTTTTCTCTGAAGCTCTGGGGATCTTTAAGAATCTTTGTTAAGGTGTATATCAATGTACAGATTTCATATTAGGTTCATGTTGGGACCTCAAAGACAGAAGAAACCTATTCTTTCTCTAGCACTTAAAAGGTCAACACCAACCCATAAAATGAAATAAAAAGTTATCTTTCATTCAGCCCCTATATAATTTAAATATTTATTTATTATGTATAATATGAATGAGAATTCCAACTCATATCTTACTAACAATTTGGTTTTTTTTTAATGAACAGGAAGAGCAGGACGTGTTTTAATGAAAGCCAGAGTGAAAGACATCAGTAAACTTACAGACTGAATCCATCTTACCCTCCTGTACCTTAGGCATAAAATTTCCCAGACCAGAGAAAAGATTTTTTTTTTTCAGAATGCCTATGATTAAAAAAAAAAATCTCTTGTGACATTTAGCAAAGAAGAAATGAGTCCCCATGTTCATTGATTCACTGTTGCATTTCTGAACAGGCCTTGCAGAAGTTTCTATCCAGGAAACCCCCAGAAGGCACATCTGTCTCTAATTTCAGTAGTACAAGCCTCAAATAACCCAGCTCTCATCCTCTCCTGATCCCATCCCAACTCATACTCACAAGTGAAAGACGGGTAGCCCTGCTGTGGCCATCACTGGCTCTTCCTCTGTCAAGCACGTCAGCATCTGATCGCTCCCTTCCCTGGCAGCCAGGTTTGAGCGATTTCAAGTTTAAATTATATTTTATCTTTGTAACTTCCCAATATTAGTAATAGAATAGGTTGGCTGAAGACAGATTGGGAATGAGAAACTATGTTCCTCCTAAACTGTGAAGCTGGCTTTAGACTCTTAAAATGAATCTGAAAAATGACTTCTGCTCTCCTGGTTTGGGGTAACTGCCGGTCCTGACCATTTTCATCTTCTTTCTGAAATAATGCTAGTTGTGGAAGCAGAGAAAAGTGGTATAAGTTCCTTATAGACTGTCTGCCCTTATGTGTCAAATGCAGTGATTAGTTCCAGAAAAAAGTTACAGTGCCCTTGCTTGTTTCAATTCCATTTTTTTTTCCATTTTTAAAATAATGGTCTTAGGTTACATTTATTTTGGTTATTACCACAGGCTGTGGGTTCGATATATTTGAATCTAGCAGGTAACCAAGTAAATTAGATATCATAACACAGATGGTAAATATCTCACTGGTGTCACCAAAGCTTAGTAAGCAGAATATGTTTGAAATATGTTAATGGGAGAATTGCTTCAATTCAGCAGGAACAGATTTTGTTTAGTGGAAAAAGTCACAATACTCTTCTGTGTCAATATCATTTATGCCTTCTCAGAAATCCAAAATCCTAAGAGTAAGATTTACTGGAGATCACTGGAGTGTGAAGTAAAGGGAGAGAACAGATGTAATAATATTGTGAAGATGGACTAAAAATCATTTGGCTGCATATAAGACATAAGTGATTTTTTTCCTAACTTGGGTCATGTATGTGAACAGGTACAATATATTAAAAGAGGGGAAGAGGCCAGTAAGCTAGAAAGGAGATAAAAAAGGGAATAGAAAGGGAGGGGAGACTTAATAGGATGGTATTATATATGTAAGTAGAATAACAGATTAATGGGGGTGGGAAGACCTATGTGAGGTCAGGGGAAGAGATTGAGAAAAGGAAAGGTAGAGGGAGGGCTAATCAAAATCTAAGAGGATATAAATAAGTCATATGGAAATCTACATTTTTGGACAATGGAACATTCAGTTGCCATAGATTATTACTGAAAATTTTCAGTGCCAGGGATAGGATACCTTCCAGTGAGTTCTTGGTCAGGGAGATTCCTGATGCCCCCCCAAACATTATAGTCCACTGCCAATGCCCTTGGTTTCCCACCAAGAATAGATGGTAAGACCCGATTGCTGAAGACGTCACATACTTGGGCTACAAAATCACTGAGAATTCTGCTGGAGCTGAGCTGTAAACCTCTTCTATGTAGACCAGCTGACAGAAAGCTGGAAGAATCCATTCTGCATGCAGTTCAATGGGAGAAAGACAAATCCCCAGTGAAGATACTCAACAGTGGACAGTGCAAGCCTTATATTTGGCCAGACAGGCCAAATGAGCTAACAGATGCAATAGTGGCATGTCTATTATCAGAGAAACCAACTGCCCTCTAATTTGACTAGAGGCCCACTCCATGGGACAGAATATATCCCTGATACTGAAAACCTACAACAGGGGTAGTCATGAGCCCTAGGGGTGTAACATCTGCTTCTGTCTTGTTAAATGTATATACTATGCTCACCAAACTGCCCAGTAAGCACTCCTTTTAATGTTAATATCCATATATTAATGCTATTCTCACTTTTGGTTATAGAACCTTCTCTGTTTAGATGGCAATGACCTTGGGATGACTCAGAAGGCACCATGGTGCTGAGAAGAAGTGACAGAAGAGTGCTCAGCATTGAAATATCTCTATTATACCTTCCAAGGCTCAGAGTCCATGGTGAAAGAGGTGGTGGAAAGAATGTAAGAGCCAAAGGAAGGGTAGAACTCCTTACAACATGCTCCTTCTGATACAAAATGGCCTGGATATCCATGGCCTCACAGTGTCTGACACTACCTACACAAGCCATCATAATAGGAGGAAAAGATCATGACAAAATAAAAGAGAGACTGATTAAGAGAGGGAGGGGATATGATGGAGAGTGTGGTTTCAAAGGGGAAAGTGGGGGAAGGGAGGGAACTATCATGGGATATTGTTTACAATCATGGAAGTTGTCAATAAAAAATAAAAGTTAAAAATAATAATAAATTGAGAAATATATAATAGAGCAGTTATTACCCTAATAGTATAGCATCTGACAAGTTTTTCACTTGTTCTATCTTGAAATGTGTCTCCCAGAGTTATTGAAATTCACTAGGAAAAATAATTACTTTGTACTTGTGTTTGTGTAACAAAGACAACTTTTATAAGAGGAATATTATAGTTTAATTATTAGGAAGGATGTGGCCATGCCCTTTTGATGAGTGTAATCACAGAGAAAAGAATAGATAGGCATAGTCATGGATGCATAGATTCTGGAGAAGAAGATTTCCATGTGATTTCATGGCATGAAAATCTGGAAGGTCAGTTGTCCAAGGAGATGTCAAGAGGAGCTCATTATTTATATCAGGGATGGAGTGGGCACTGGATCTGAACTAAAATTAATGCCCAGAAGCTGGAGGAAAACATATTTCAGCTTAATGTAAGGAATAGCACTCTAACTTTCAAAACTGTCCAAAGATAAAAATGAGCTGTTGTGGGAAGTAGGGAGCTATTCATCTCTTGATATAGCCAAACTTAAACTGGACAACTTCTCACCTAAATATCCTCAGAAGATTTGAACAAAAGATGAGTAATCTGACTGTATGATACACTGAAATGTGCCAATTATTGACGTAAAACATTTGTAGTATTACAGGCTCAGTCACTTAACCCTGTAATGAGTTCCCATAGTAAGTATGTCTTGAAATTTTTCTTCATATTTCCTTCTGCCCTGTTACTAATTATAGAAGTTGCTAAATAAAGTATCTACATGCTCTCTTTCTTCACAAGATGTCAAAAGACATATACTTACTTTCTTCTGAATCAACAGTTTTTCATCTGAGGGGCATAGCCCTGGCAGAACATAGATCTGGATACTGGCCTGACTATAGCTTCTTGAACAAGGTAGACATTTGCTTTCCTGCAACCTAATTCAACTCTGGAGCTCCACAAGACCTGGTCTCTTGTGTCTCTCCTTTTCCAATGTCGATACCACTCGATGATTCTCAGTCATCATATCAGTTATTTTCTTGTTTCTTGGACCAAATACCTGACAAAACTAGTTTAAGAGAAAAAGAAATTTTGTCATCTCACACTTCCAGGTTATAGTCCATTATGGTGGGGAAGGCATGGTGGCAGGAACTTGAAGTAGAGCTGATACCTTTTGGCCAAAGACAGGAAGCAGAGAGTGATAGGGGTTTATGCTCAGTCACCTTTCTCCTTTAAAAAAAAAAAAATATTTTGTTTTTATTTATTTGAGACACACACACACACACACACACACACACACACACACACACACACATATGGACAGAGAGAGAGAGAGAGAGAGAATGGGCACACACCACGGCCTCCAGCTGCTGCAAATGAACTCCAGGTGTGTGTGCTACTTTGTGCATCTGCCTAATGTGGGGCCTGAGGAATTTGAGCCTGGGTCTTTTGACTTTGCAGGCAAGTTCCTTAAATACTAAAGCATCTCTCCAGCCTCAGCTTTCTCCTTTTTATGTAGTGCAGGATCCAGCCCATGAAATGGAGCTGATCCCAGTTGAAGTGGGTATTCTTACCTCAATTAGTCTAACCAGTATAATTCCTCATGTACATGCATGTATAGAGGCTAACCTAATCTACATAATCTTCACAAGTGATTTTAGAACTTGTAAAGTTGATAACTGTGTAAATAGCCACAGAGTTCTTCAAAGTGTGTCTTCATTCCACACAGGACAAAAAAAAGAAAAAAGAAAAAAAGAACAAGGGGAAAAATACCTTTTCTGGAAGCTCAATGAGTGCATATATTTCCATATGTGCTTGGGAAATAAATTCATTCAGCTAGGCAGCTTCCAGGGGTTTCTGTCAACCCCCCCCCCACCACACACACAAAATAAATAAGTAAAAAGAAAGAAAAAAAGCAGCTTTTTTTCAGAACATCTTCATAGTTGAGCAAACAATGACTAATTTTATTGCACATATGTATTGTTCGAGGACATGTAGCCAAAGTCTAACATACATGAATGTCCTGAGAATAACCTGTCCCTTACCAAAAAAAGTCACTGTTTTTATTTGTTCAACAAGTAGTTAGAAAGCACACTGAACACTAATTGTGGAAGAGAAAAAGAAGAGTAAGAGTTGATAGACAGGGGGCTGGAGAGATGGCTCAATGATTAAGGTCCTTGCCTGCAAAACCTAGTGACCGGGGTTCCATTCCCCAGTACCCACGTAAAGCCAGATGCATACAGTGGCATATGTGTCTGGAGTATGTTTGCAGTGGCTGGAGGCCCTAGTATGACCATTCTTTCCCTCACTCTCTCCTTGCAAAAGAATATATATATATATATATATATATATATATATATATATATATATATACATACATACATATATATAAAACGTTGTTAGATAGATATACCTAAACTTTCTTTGTATAACTGAAAAAAAAATCCCTGCTTCCTAACTTATTTACTCCTCTCAGAAAGAAAGGATCTATACTTTATTTGGACCTATTGCTCTTGTTTAGGAGCTAAGTTCCTTCCTGTGGTCCTTTGGTCTCAGTAAAGTCATTTATCCATTAACTAAGCAACTCTGCTTCTATTAGTGTGTATGTACTAGGTTGTGGTCCTTTTAGAATATAAAAGTGACTGAAATTGACACAATTCCTTATCTTCCTGCTATATATAACACCTGTCCCAAGAAGCATTCTGGGGAGAATTTTCATACCTTTAGCTTCATTTGATGTGTTAGCAGCATGCCACCAGAGCGGCAGCTGTAGTTACTACTCAGCTGGCCCCCTCTTTCATCTAGCTCTCTGCTTGATAATGGGCTCCACAAGGGGAGCCTGTCAAGGTGAGAGTTCACACATGCCATCTCCCTTTCTCCTTTCCCCTCAGAGTCCTGATACACCCTTCTGGAAGTTGCATAACTCCTGCACATACCCACAACATTTGAACTCCTTAAAAGGGCCATGTCTTTTAAAATTACTTCTCTTACCTTTCCCCAAAGGGTTCCTTCTACAATCCTCATCTCTCATCGGAGTGTTGGCAATTGGGTTACAGTGGGGTTCTGTAACTTCCCACTTGTTGCCTATGCTGCAGTGCTAAGATAGCTTATAGAATTTTCATAAGAAATCATGCAATTTACACTAATATTTGCACTTAAAAATTAGGATTGACCTAGTTTTTCATGCCTAATTGCTAAATGGGGAGAAAAAATCTGACCTAGTTTTAACCCATTAAAAGAACAAAGACACATTGTTACTATTTTCACATTTTTATCATTTAGGTCACGAGTGGTTTGCTCAATGCTGACTCAGATCTGCATGGCCCCACAGCCCGGCTCTTCACTGGCACATGCACGGATCAAGGTTTCAGTCTCTGATGAGTCTAACTCTCAGCATTTAGACTATGCCTCTTCAGAAAGCTTGGCTACTCGCCTAGATACATATGCAATTTTGATATGTATGTGGTATATTGCTTTCTTTTTTAATTAAAAAATATTTTACTTATTTATTTGCAAGGAGAAAGAGAAGGGAGATAATGAGAATTGGCATGCTAGAGCCTCTAGCTGCTGCAGATGAACTACAAATGCATGCACCACTTTGTGGATCTGGCTTCACATGGCTACTGGGAAATTGAACCTTGGTCAATAGGCTTTGTAGGCAAGCACCTTAACTACTGAGACATCTCTCCAGCCATTTTCAGTATTTTTCAATGATTTGTTCTCCAGATGAAACCAGTGTGTAGTTGGCATCTATTCTTTGATTTTGAGAAAGATGAGCATCAAAGATACAGAGTAAAAATGTGTCCTAGTTTTGAATGATCTAGGCAAAAAATATAGATAGTTGGGCACTAACAGAGAATCAGCTTTCAATGGAGATTTTTTTTTTAATACTACTATGTATGAAGTGAACTTGATGGAGCAGGAACAATGGAAAGATTATGGATTAAAAAAATTTTTTTGGTTTATTTTTATTTATTTATTTGAGAGCAACAGACAGACAGAGAGAGAGAGCGAGAGAGAGAGAGAGAGAGAGAGAGAGAGAGAGAGAGAGAGAGAGAGAGAATGGGTACGCCAGGGCCTCCGGCCACTGCAAACTCCAGACGTGTGCATCCCCTTGTGCATCTGGCTTATGTGGGTCCTGGGGAATGGAGCCTCAAACCAGGGTCCTTAGGCTTCACAGGCAAGCACTTAACCACTAAGCCATCTCTCCAGCCCAGATTGTGGATTTTTTTAAGATAGGCAGACATGAGTTTCTTTCTTGCCTTCAAACCAAGTAGCTGTAAAAATGTCAGGCATTATACTATTCCGAGGATTAACTTCTTCTTGGTCAAATGCATACAAGTTTTGCTTTCTCGCATTATAGTGAGGGCAAGCAATAGTGCATTCAGTAAGTTATCATTAAAAGATCTCCTTGGGTGGAAGAAAATAGGGAAATAGAAAGTCACCATTAGATAAAAACCATAGTAAATATTGTTGTAGACAAGATCTTTGATGGATGTTAATTTAATTTAGTTTTGGGAGAAATTAAATTTGCATAATTTCTTGGTAGCATCACTTTGTTATGTATTAACTGGAAAGGAGAAAATAATCATGCTACCACAGAAACCTTGTGGAAGTGAACTTAACCAAGCATATTCCTTAACTGTGTTATTTAGAAGGCATCAACATCATGAACCTTGAACACTGGATAAACAGTCTATCACTTAAGTGATAGTCTTCCAAAAATCCAAACCTTCATTCTGATCATAATACAATAATAAAATAAATGTAAATTGAAGGAGATTCTAGAAAGCAACTGTTTGAAAGACAAAAACAGATTAAGAAACTATCACAGATTAGAAGAAACTGTGAAAAAAAAGTCAACTGAAAGCCATGCTGAATTAAGAAATGAATGTTAGTAAGAAAACTAGTAAAATTCCACAAGATCAGCAATTTAGTATTACTATACCCATGTTGATTTCCTGAGTCTGCTTATTGGACTTTGGTCATGTAAACATTAATGTTCCAGGAAGCAAATGAAGAATAAATAGAATTCTTGATTTTTCTTTATAATTCTTCCATCAGTATAAATTTAATTAAAAACTGGTAGTTAAATAAACAAAAACAGTCTCTTGTGTTTGTCATATGCAGCCAAGGTTCAGAACCCAGGCTCTGAATGTGGTGAATCCTAAAAATAAATAAATAAATAAATAAATAAAATAGATAAATAAATAAATAAATAAATAAATAAGAGCTATTATAATACCTGGCTACAATGTCATGCATGACCAAGCAGTTTGCCTCTGGTGAAACATGATGCATTTTTTTATGTTTAACTGATCTTGGTGTGTCTTTCCAGATAGGGAACATACTCAAGCATAACAGTCTTCAAAAATATTATTAAAGAGACTTTTGCCTGTTTTAGCAGCAGGAATTCTGTTTTATTTTATTTTATTTTTCCTTCTAGGCAACAGGTAACAAACACTCCCTACTTCCTACTGTATTTTCTTTTTAAATTTTTTAAAAAATTTTATTTATTTATTTATTTGAGAGCAACAGACAGACAGAGAGAGAAAGAGGGAGAGAGAGAGAGAGAGAGAGAATGGGTATTCCAGGGACTCCAGGCCCTGCAAATGCATTTCAGATGCATGTGCCAACTGGTTCATCTGGCTTAGGTGGGTACTGGGGAATTGAGCCTCAAACCAGGGTCCTTAGGCTTCACAGGCACACTCTTAACCACTAAGCCATTTCTCCAGCCCCTCTACTGCATTTTCATACCAAGTGTGCCAGTTATCTTCGCCCTTTCTTTTGTTTTTTCATTAAAACATTTAAAATAGGTTTATATATTTTATTTGTATATGTCAAAATATATTTTTTAATTTCCAAATTAGTGGGTTTTACAACTAGTTTCATGCAGAAACAAAGTCTGCTCAATACTACCAATAAAGTCAATATAGCACAGTAGCTGTTTAGTTTAGACACAAAGAATAAATAACCTAAATACAAAACACTAAAATATTAGAAACATGAATTTAATCAATCTTCATAGGCACCCAAACTTCACAAATACAAACTACAGTATGCCTAACTATTGTGCAACCAGAACACATTGCAGTCACTCAAAATGGTCAATGATTTGCATATTTTGTCTCCATATTAGACCATGAAAGTGTCTAGATTCAGACCCATCATTCATACAGTTCAAATATAACCAAAAATAAAATCCTTACAACTATCCTTGTACCTTTATTATCAAGAATCCTGAGCTTGGTAGTATAGGAGCATAACCTTTCTTCACCTTTTCTTTAAAGCCCAAGTTCTTTCAATCCTGCGCAGTTTTGTGATTTCATTTTAATGAATAGAATGGGATACATTTTAAGTCTGACTTGTCATATGTGAAGAAAAAAATCCTCACACAATAGTATTTCTTGGTCATCACACATTTTCTAGAGCACAGTGGTTATCTTAGTTTGAATAGCAAGGAAGGAAAGAAGAGATAAGGATGAGAAATTTTGTCTGTTTTCAAGGCCCAAATTTAAAAGTTTAATTGTTTCTCTTAAGTAGAAAAATTGGAATATAGTTCAGTAGTAGAGCACTTACTTAACATGTTTGAATTCCTAGGTTCCATTCCCAGCACCATAAAACTGAAATAGTACCTCAGCTGTGTGTTTTTGACTAGTTTTGACATGCTGAAAGTCCAGTGATCATTGCTTGCTAAATATTGATGTAATCACTCACACTAATTCTCTCAACTCCTTTACCCTACTCTTCCTTCTCTATCTTGACCTGTAATAAATAGTCTATTTTCAGTTGAGAACACATAGCTTCTTCTTGGTTATTCTCGAGCCTCTGAACAATGCTGGAGAACATTCTGTGGCTGAAGGGACTGTCTCAGTATAGATTATCAGACTTCTCAAAATGGCCTTCAGTACCAATGAGAAATTGTTTCTTCAGTAACTCTACTTCTCTACCCAGCACCCAGACTCTCATTCTTAACTGAATACCTCACTTCATTTTGCATTCAGAAAATTGAAAACTCCATCTGCCTACAGTTAAACCAAGGAAACTTAGTTTGTTTGTCCCTATAATGGTTATGTCTCCACTTGCTACTATAGAGGCCGATCTCTTTACTGGTTCTCAGAATGTCATAGGGACCAGATTTTCTGATTTTACTTTCTCTATTTCTCTACCCTTCATTATTTCCATGAATATGCAAACAGATACCAATAATTCCCTTCTTGTAAATTTCATCTTCCTTTGATTGACTTCCCCTTTGGCCATGGTTCCATTTCTTTGTTTCTCTTCAGAGCTCAATTTTATGAGTGCTCACATACCATCGTTTCTAAGAAAAATCTATCACCTTTTATGTATTCTTCATCCCACATTAATCTGCTTTACATCTTCATAATTTCATTGATGGTAGTGGGTCTATAGTTTGGTGAGTTGAATTCAGTTTAGAAAGACACACTTAGGAAAGTCATGGTCTAGTTCTGATCTGCCAACTAATCACAATTTCGTTTCTAATTTAGAGTCCCATTCAGAAGAAACCTAGAATGATCTGTTTTTGTTTTTTTTTTTGTTTGTTTGTTTGTTTTGTTTGTTTTTAAGAAGTGTCTCACTCTAGTCCAGGCTGATATGGAACTCATTCTGTAGCACATGCTAGCCTTGAACTCATGGCAATCTTCCTACCTCAGCCTCCTGACTACTGGAATTAAAGGCATGTGCTGCCATGCCTGGCCTAAAACCCATCATCTTTATCAATTGCCTGTGAATATTGAAAAATAGACAAGGAGTAGATACTGGAACTAAATATGGAGCCAAGTTTTTTTTTTTTTTGAATAACAAATATTGGCATTAATCAGTATGGGTCATGTTGGTTTTGACCTTGTTGGCTATATCATCTAAATATGGTTCATGTCTCACAAGTGAAGATAATTTTGGTTAAATGGAGGTCTTGATAAGAACAGCCTTTATGGTAGGCTGGGGCAGCAGATGCTGACCTAGTCAGGCAGGTGCAGTTCCAATCTAAATGGCATAGCCAATGTGTGGATTAGATTAAGTGGAAAATAATCTTTTCATACTAATTAAGATTTGCCTCAATGCAAGCAGATCTTTAACATATGGAGTGAAAGTAATTGGATTTGAGGAACTCAAGAAATTGACAGAGAATGTGTCAGATGGCAGACAGAAATGAAGAGCAGGATCCTGAGTCAAAATAATAACTTGCAAATTTGGTGAGGAATTTTTCTGTAGGAGAAAAGCAAGGAATGTTTTGTTCAATTTTGAATGATTTCCATGAAAGCACATTTAGTTTTTAAGAGGAATTTTGGTGTTTAAAGTTAACTGTTAGCTATTTGGAAAATTTACTCAAGTGAATTTTATGAATCATCCCATTGTCTCACAGTGCTGTTGGCTCAACTGCTAATCCACATCTTGAATACAGCCACATCCTACTATTTCCATTGCTCCAGTCACAGTTCCAGCCATCATCATCTCTTACCTAGGCTACTGCAATTGCATTCCAGTCTCCCTCATTTGCTTGCTCCTCTGGGGTCTTCCTCTACACAGAAGCTGGAATGACCTTTTACATATGTAAATCAAATCATACTGTTCTCCTGCTTAAAATCCTACAGTGGTCCCATAGCAATTAAATTAAAATCTGCATTACTTACCACTACGTTCAGGTACCTTATGTAATCCCATCCCAACCATCTCTCATCATCTTTCCCCCTGATAATTCTGCTCTAGCTATTTCCCAGGTCATTTAGTTTTTTAGAGACCTTGCAAGTTTATTACGTCTGTCCCAGAACTTTACTTCTTCCTTCTTTCCTCTCTATTAATACCATTCCTTAGTTTAAATGCTATCTTCTCACAAAGGTCTCATTATCTGAAGCAGTGTCCAGCCTTTCCTTCTTATCTTCTTACCTTCTTCTTTATAAATTAAATTTTGTTTCTTATGGCAGACAGCATTTTTATCCAACACCAATTTAAAGTCAATAGATCTGATTATTAAAAATAATAGAGTTATAAATTTTTCCATTTTGAAAACCATGTTCATTATTTCTCCATAAAACAGGATCATCTGCAAACATGAAGTTGTCAACATAATACATGAAACTTACTTTGTTTCATCTTGTTTATTTTTGCATTTGCTTATTGCTCATAGAATGCTGACTATGAGACAGATGTCTAGACACCAAGAATCAGGAATTGTCATAAAAATACTTTGCTACTATTGTCCTTGACTAATGTTGGCAAAGAATTTGCTCAAAATTAATAAGTATATGATGTCTTGATGTCAATCAAATATATTTTTACTTCTTGGAATCTGGGTTAAAGGATCAGCTCATCATATCAGTGGAAACCATACATTTCATAATATTTTTTCCACATGAATATGGATATGCATGACCTTAATGTCCAGTTCATTCATAGGTCTATTTATCTAGTGATAAAACTAATTTCCCATTGGCTAATGAGGCAATAGTATCAATTTCACTGATATTTGCATTGTATATTAGTATTATAGCACAAACCCTATAATTGTGATGGTGTATCACCATGTCAACCACTGGCACAACTAGCAAAGAGGCTGGATTTTTGGAGAGACAAGAAGTGTCCTGAGGACTCTTAGAGCCTGTACAAAGTAGCTCTGGAGACTTTGGTTCTCCAGGAACTATCTATGCTCTGCCCTCACCTTGCTATCTTCCAGTCCACAGCCCTATTGTGTTCTTTAACTAGTGCTCAACTCAGATATTATCTTGATCACTCATGTAATTATTGTTTATCTTACTAGAAGGAAAGCTGGGTGAGGACAGGCATGCATCTTGTTTGAGGCTCTGTCATTCATCATTGAAAAACACGAATAAATGTCATGTGCTGCATATTGTTGCCATAGTTATTGAGCTATTTGTCCCTTAATATGCTATTCACCTCTCTATATTCTGCTTCTAGCAGGTAAATCACATTTCTCCCTCCCTCAGAGGTGGGCTCCTACCAGCCCTGGCCAACTGGAGGAAGTGGAGGAAGTCTGAATGGCCAAGAAGGAACAAACGTTTTCCTCTTTGCCACTCTTCCTCTCAGTGACCCTGCTTCACTCTGGCAGACACATTTGACTCAGTAACCATTGCTTCCAATTTGTAGATTTTCACATGATCAACGTCAGCCTCAACCTTCCCTTTCACATACACCAAAGTGAAGGCCACTAATCTTCTCAAAGTCTGTGTCCAAGCTCCACAGCTGGCTTCCTCTGAGCCACTCAGCCACCACTTATCAATAGAAGTAAATGTTATTACACACAGAACCTTAGATTTCCTAGTAGTCACATTATAAAAGGAAGAAATATATGTAATAAGCATGTGACATTTAATCCACTGCATCAAATCTATCATTTGAAGCTGGGCATGGAGGCCCATGCCTGTCATCCTAACACTTCAGGAGAGAGGCACAGAGATCAGAAATTCAAAGACATTTGTTGCTAAGTAATGAACTTTAGGACAGTCTGGCCTACATGAGACATCATTTCAAAACAAAAAGCAGAACAACAACAACAACAAAAAGTAAACAAAAATAACCTTTAAAAAAAATATCTAATCAGTAAAAAATTTTGAGCTATCTCTGCTTCTTTTTTATATTAAGCCTTTTGGCACAATCAACCTATCACATTACAAAAGCTGAACAGACTCACATGCCTGGTGCCTGCAGGATTGGTCAGTGCAACTCAGATGTAGCATTCCCAGCTGCTTTCCTTGGCCCTCACCCTAAGGGAAACAACAGTTACCTGCTGTCACTACTTCTGTGATACCTGAATATTTGCAGTCTTGCATACCTAGTCACTATTGCCTTTCATTAAAGCCACCTTGTGAATAACCAGTGTGATTACTGTTCCTTACCTGGACCCTATCTAATATTCACATTCAGTAAATGAAAAGAAGATGGAAAAATTATTTATAAATGCTTATAACCTAGAATGTAGTACAGATGAAATTGGTTTATTATATATCTGGAACAGGGAAGGGAACTGAGAGCTCCTAAAGAAAGAGAGCTTGGCAGAGTGGACATCTAAGAGGCAGGCTCTTGCTCACTGGGCCACATTCCAGTAGTGTCACTCCGTCTGCTCCCTTTGTACCTCACATCACAAAGAGATGTCATTATTATCTGATGGATTTGTGCCAAGGTTTTCTATAGAAGCAGAGGATGGGTTTTAGAATTATCTATGTTTAAAACCAAAACAAGTTGTAATATGTTTGCTTTTAACAATCTGAGTACATTTTAAAATGTTTACCCTGTGTAGGTCCTATTATCTGCTGCTGTGCAAAGTTTAGATGATTAAGATTTAAAAACAAGCAAATTGATAAACAAAGGAACTATTCATTTGCTTGATTATACTGGCCTGGAAATCAATTTAATTATGTTCAACTTTTCAACTAAATTCTGCCAAATTGCTGTTTTGTATGCAAATACAGCTTATGGTAGGACATTTGAAATTGGTTATAAAATACTTTCTTTTATTTATTTATTTATTATTTTTTTGCTGGGAGTGGTGGCACACGCCTTTAATCCCAGCACTCAGGAGGCAGAGGAAGGAGGATCACTGTGAGTTCGAGGCCACCTGAGACTTCACAATGAATTCCAGGTCAGCCTGAGCTAGACTGAGAACCTACCTTGAAAAACAAAACAAAACAAAGTAAATAAAATACTTCTTTTTGTCATGGGCCAGGAATCTAAACCATATCTCTGCTGAGTTTGAACAATTCTTTTTAATTTTTTTTTTTTTTTGTAGCAAGAAATGGAGAGTCTGTGGGTTACTGTGATTGTGATTTTATAGAACTAAATGATGTTCTAACTATAAAATGTCTGTGTCCCCTTGTTGAAGGAAGTGTGTGCTGGTACATCTTCAGGTGTTCCAGTCCATTTTCACTTGCTGTTATTTCTTCCTCCCTGCTGATGTCATGATGTGATGCCAGCTGTTTGTTTCTGCCTTAACTTCCTTAGAATGCTTCTGGTCAGATATTTTGTTCCAACAACACAAAGCAACTGATGTATCAAGCAACGATGATCTTTGTCTTTAAAATACACTGGGGACTGCAGGACTCTCCCATAGATGCTGTTACAGATCCTATCAATTTCATTCTCTGTCATTTGTCTCATTCATTATTTTCTTTTAACCTTCTACTCATTGGTCTCCTTTGTCTCCCAGCCTCTGGCATGGTTTTGTTGCTTTTTCTTTTCTCTCTACTTTGAATCATGAGACTTTGGTTTCCTAATAAATCTATTCTTCTTTAGGATTTGAGAAATCAAGACAGGTAGAGGTGCCCCACCTCTCCCCACACTGCACATACACACAATCTCTCTCCACACTTTCCTACTTCCTACCTGTCCTTGTATTTAATCTCTCATCTTTCCCATAAACCTGCTTCAATTTATATTTCTCATTATGACTTTCTGTAAATATTCATTCTTTGGGCTGTTCTCTTGTCTTTCCCTTCCTGTTAATATAAATTTTCAGCACTTAAATCAAGACTTTTCTCTTCGAGGCAGTATGTGAACTTTAGTTAATCCTCCACGAATGCTCCTTTATTACACTGCTGTAGAAGGCAGAAGGAGATGAGTCTCTCTCTGCTCCCAGAGGGGTCAATTTGGTGTCTGATCTAGAAGTCAGATAGGCCTTATGCTTAGTTCTTTATTAAGACTGGGAGATAAAGGCTCTGTCTCTCTCACATAATAGTTCCCTGGATTTATACAGTGCCCTTTTCCTGAGGATTCAGAAGCACTGGACCACATTTAGCCCATGGTCTCGCAGTGCCCAAGGAAATAAATGCTTGCCAATATACCTGTTTCTTAAGGACAAAAACAGAATGGGTCAAATAGCATTTGCTTAATGGGATCAAAACACATATAATTGTTTCCCTCTTCACTTGTTTCATTTTTGTTTGGGTCTTCCAGGAAATCTGTGTTTAGACTAGAACTCTTCCTGTGTACTTACTACAGGCAAATGCTTGCTTCCTTGGCAGGGCTATGTGGTATGCAAATCAGTAGCTCTGGGAGATGCAGACCTCACAGGCTGAATGGATTTTCTGTGGACCAAAGGGCATTCACCAATTAATTGCAAAGTTGCCCTATGACACTGTTGTGAAGTAGGCTAGAAACTTGCCCAAAGTCACTTTACTTATGAATGTGGAGCCTGAGAGAAAAGTATTCCTCTTTGAGAGCCTTCCTAATGACCTACACAGGCTTGAGATTTATGTTTACCAGTGACTGGCGGGCAGAATGCTTCTAGTTATAACTGGCAGCTGTAGCCACCTGAAAAGGAGGCAGATGTTTAGCCACCTTCTAATCTGATATTCAGTAGGCTTGGCTGATGTGATTCTACACTGGCTTGAGTTTTCTCTCCTGTGAAGGTACTCAGGAGACTGGCTCAAGCCCTTAAAGCTCTCCCTCCTTAGGGCTACATGCCCATGGCCCTGAGCACATTGGGTAAAACTGCTGAGTAAGCAATGCAAGTAGGAGAAATTTCTCTGTTCTCCTTCACACCCAAGGCGTCTTGTGGTTGCTGTCACCAACTTTGAAAGTTGTCATTCTCTGGAAGGCCACAGCTCCCAGTCAGTTTCACTGGGCTGAAATCAAGGTGTAGAAAAGGCCATGACCGTGTTGCTGGAAGCTTTTGCTATTTCTTGTCATTTCCTCTTCTTGTTGAAACCAGGGGTTCTTTGGCTTGTAGCTGAATTATCTTAACTTCTGTTCCCATTCTCACATTCCTTTCTCTTTTTCTTTTTTAAATCTCCCTCTGCCTCTCTTAGACAAGGACACTTGTGATTGCATGTAGAATCATTCCATATAATTCAAAATCATTTTCTCCTTTCAAGATCATTAACTTAAACATATAGGTAAAGACTCTTTTGTCCCTGTAAGGTGACATTCATAAGCTGTGTCAAGACTAGGAATCTGGGAACCAGATTCTTCCACCATAGGTCTGTCCTTCCAAGGCAGGGGGCTAGATAAAGATAATTTTTTGTCTAATTTCTAACTTCTCTAAAAATACTTTTTAAAAAAAGTTTCACCTAGACAATGAGGCAATTTCTTTTTTTAAAGTTGTATTTCAGTGAATGTTGTTCAGAGGATTAATGTACTTCTGGTGTTTGTAACATTTTCCCTTCTGGTTCTGCTCTATATTTGCTGGTCTGTTTCCAAAGGCTGGAATGGAAAGATATTGTTTTTCTTAGACTCAAACCTATCAACATACACTTACTAGATTTATTCTTTTGACCATTCGGAGAAGGAACAGTAAAAGAGTAAAGTTCTCTAGAGTATTCTGTGGGCTGCCTTGTTATGTGGGGCTTGGGGGAGATTTTTCCTTATGAATAACTCCCTTGCTTCTCCTCCCTTCATATTATATAACTGATATTTTTAGTGCCCCATGGCATTTATGTCTTCTCAAAAGTCTGTGTTACTTTTATTTCCTAAAAAGAGACTCTCAGGGTAGTATGTTTGGATTTTCAGTTATTCCTTTCTGTTTGCTAATGGCACAAACTTTGTTTTTGTCTTCTTTCTTACTTTTCCTTTTTCTTTTTGGTCTTATGGTTGATATAGTGAGAAAGAAAAGGTTGGGTGATATTTGAAAATTTTGAAATTGGCTAATATTAATCTTGTTGAGAAGTCTTTTATTAGATATCTATACTTACCTACACATTTGATGCAATTGTGAAAAGGATTTCAGTGTATTCTCAGATGTTTTGGCCTTATGATTTAAGATTTGCTTGAATTGTAGGTTCATGTGATAATAGTTCTAGAAACTTTCTTTGATTTAAAGAGAATAAACAATTGATTCAGAAACATGAGATGTGCCCAGAAGAAATTGTTAGCTATAATTGATACAGGGAATAATATTAATAAATTTTAGTCATTGTTCCTCCTCTCTTTACTGTTTCTACTTGTATTTTAATGCCCCCAAATTATGTTGAATATTCTAGTTTTATCCTTGATCAAAGAAAATATTTATTAATTGGGTAGGAAATTTCACTTTTTTGCAGTCTTCTTAAGCCATGAGTTATAAGTGGCAAGATGCATAGCTGTCTTGAGCAACTTCATATTCTGCTTAAATCACCATAGTAATTTTGTGGATCATGAAAGAAAGATAAAAAATAGAAGACATACTATAAAGGACTAAAGAATGTAGAAAGTGGGCTGGAGAGATAGCTTAGTGGTTAAGGACATTTTCCTATAAAGCCAAAGGACCCAGGTTCAAGTTCCTAGTGCCCACATAAAGCCAAATGCACAAGGTGATGCACGAGCCTGAAATTCTTTGCCATGACTAGAGGCCCTGGCACATTCATTCTCTCTCTCTTAAATAAGTAACTAAATAAAATAAGAAGAGGAAAAGTTGATTAAAATAACAACCTAGAAAGAAATTTCTTCCATTTTTAAATTCTCACACCCTATGTACCAAATCCTATTTTTGCTACCTCCAAATATTGTCTCAAGTATTCACATGTGCACAAATTATCACCACTGTTCCGGTTATACCACTGTTGCCTCTTCCCCAAGGTATCAGAACATGATCCAAACTGCCTTCAATCTTTACTTTGGTCCTGACAGAATGTGGACTTTCTAAACATCCAGAAATGGATTCCTTGGTTAAAAAGCCTGAGAGTAAAATCCAAACTCCTTGGCTTGCCCTATCCAACATTTCCTAGTCATATTCTGTGGATTATTTCAGTCTCTTTCCAGCTTTTCTGCCATGGCTTATGTATTAAACTACTTGGAAATGTTTGTGAGCCCCTGAAGAATGACCTTTCAGATGGAATATTTCTTTGTTCTCTGACTTTTCCCCCATGCTTCTGACATACCCTTTAGTTGGATTAGCTCAGATTAACAAGGACCCGATCTGAAAATCCTCATAAAGTCTTGCTTTGAGATTAAATTATGTTCTTTTCATCCATTTCCTCAATTTAATATGCGACACATCTTGCTCTATCTTTATTATTATTTTTTTTCTCTTTCAAAATCTGTCTGGTAAGCTTGAGGGCAAGAAATGTTTTTGTAAACTATTATATTCACATAATAGGAATGAAGTAAACATTTATTGACTGAATGAAAAGCCCCAGTCAAATAGGTTTGTCGTGAAACTAAGAACGGACCAAGAAAAGACAAAATAGATCAAAACAGATGCTGAATGGAAGTGTCAGCAGTGTTTAATATTTGCCAGCAATCTTGCTTTTTCTTTGTTCTGGTTACTTCTCTAAAGAAGCAAGCATTGATAACACAGCTTTCTTGTTCTCTTACAACTTGCTTATAGGTAGTATTCTAAATTGGTCTTAATAAATGATATCTTTTACCACCATAATCTTTTCCTCTAGCACTAGCTCATATAAATGAACACTAATGGTTTTGTGTTAAATGTATTTCAGATTTTCTTGTTTTTTCCTTTAAGAAGTTTTACTGGACATTTGCATATCTTTTTCCTTTTTAAATATAGTTCACTGTACTCTAATGGAAAACTTGCAGGAAATCATAGAACAGGTAACAATTAAAAACACTTCCATGTGGGACAACTCAGAAAAGTATAGGGGAAAGATGTATAGTATTTGCTATAGGGGAAGATGTTTCAAATATTTAGCTTTTGTCAATGAGAGATTTACTTGTTTTAACAAAATTCAAATGCTGGCATTGTCCAGAAAAAACTAACATGTCTGTCTAAATTATTTTATTATATTATATATAATAAGTAACATTATATATAACGTTGCATTATGTTATATACTATAATAATATATATTATATAATTATTATAACATTGAACTCTTTCAGTGTTAAGGGGTGAGGATCCAGAGAGGGTCTTCATGGAGGACTGAGCTGAAAGTGCTCACTCAGAAGATCACTGGAGCTGCAGGAGTGAAGAAGAGAAGTTGAAGAGCCATGATGGGAAGTCCAAATTCTGAACCAAGTGACCCCCTTTTTGCTGTTGAGGCCTTCTAAGCTTTAGTGCTGCAATTCTGTATTGGATAATGCTCTTACCAGAGTGAACAAATTAGTGTGACAAGGCACTGCAATTCAAGGGAGACTTGAATATTCACCGAAACTCCAACATACATCAAGAAAGTTCATATGTACAGGACATGGCTGTCTTTTTAAGGGTTTATAATAAGATTGTGCAGAAATCTATTCTGTAGCTATGTTTAGATGTAGTTTTTTAAAAAATTGTTTGCTCTTTTTAATATTTTATTTATTTATTTAAGAGAGAGAGAGGGAGAAAGAGAGAGAGAAAAGGAGAGAGGTAGACAGAGAGACAGAGAGAGAGACAATATATGTGCCAGTGCCTCTAACCACTGCAAACGAACTCCAGATGCATGCACTACCATGTACATCAAGCTTACATAAACACTGGGGAATCGACCCTTGACCACTAGGCAATCTCTCCAGCTCCTAAAAGTTATTTTTAATAATTTGGATTTTCATTTTTGTCAATTATACAAATATAATAAAATTGAAGTATTAAAATATGCACATGGAACTTTTTCATTCTTATTAATGCTTTATATCCCATATGTGTGCTGAAAATTCCCACACAATTAAAAATAACAAAACTGCCAATACCTCATTTCTATCCCCCATTTTCCCATTCATAATCAAGTGTAGCTTCATGAAGGAAAATATCTAACATAGTGCTCTCCATCAAAAAGGATCACTGAGTGTATGTTTCACCTGTGTGCCATACCAGCTGAATATATCTTTTGATACATTTATTTCAGATTTGGTATGGGTAACACACAGGTTGTTTCCTTTCAAAGGGGCCAGTTTGAGAGGACTTTCTCATCTCTTGCAAAGCATTAATAGATGTGTCCTGGAATCACAGATCTGCTTTGAAGTCCTGATTAATTTCTTACACCAGATGCTGGAAAAGAGGCTTCAGAATCCTAAATTCAGTAGGATTCGGATAATATCTGATTTTATGGATGGCCATAGTACCAGGTCTGTCATAAGGATACTGTTTCACTCATCCAGTAGGAATTCCCTCTTGAAAATGCTTTTGTAGCCATGGTTTCTCTTGGTGCTTTGCCACTGATAGAATTGTGGACAGGCTGCTATGAGCAAGCCACAATACAGATAACTCCTTCAACCTCTTCTCCTTGCTGGAGGTCTGCAAGCCAAAGTTTGTGCTAGAGAGGGATTGGCTCACTGTGATGGCTGCTAACACGCCTCCGGCTACCAAAACAAAATGTAAGGGCTTTCATGATTGGGACCATGACTGTGGCATATAGCTGCCTGATGAGAAGAAAGCCAGTAGGCAGTTGGAGGCACATGGTGCTCTTCCAGTGATGTACCAAGTACAGTAACTAAGTATTACATAAATGGAGTCAGATTTGACCTTGCTTACTTTGTATAGTAGGATGTTTTACTAGAATAGGAGACTCCCCCCACCACTTTACTTACAGTAGTTACAAGCCTTAAACCAAAGTGAAAAGAACTAAATATTTAATAAAAAATGGATTTTCCTAAAAGATTTGCTTTCACTAACTCCTAATATCTGAAACTTCAATTTAAAATGTGCCTTCTAGTTATTGAATTGTTTCTGAAGTTCTGTTAAAGCAAAGTAATTAGCAATGAAAAGAGGAATGTATAATCAGCTTCATGTTTTCTGTATTCTATGGGCCTATTGGGCTAATTTTGATGAATTTTATGTTGAAAAAACCACTAAGCATGATGGCTCATACCTATAATTCCAATATTCAGAAGGCTAAAGCAGGAATATCACTGTAGATTTGAGTTATATAATGGATTCTAGAACAGTCTGGGCTATAGAGTGAGACCATGTTTCAAAACAAAACAATAAAAATAAAAATGGAGGAGGTTGATCTCCTCTCTCCCTGTTTTGTTATTGATACAATCTATGTATTTGGCATTCAATTTTAGTTAGAGACTTGACCAGTTAGGGCATCCAACATCTGTGCAGAGGTAAAGTACATAATCACTAAAAATCAGTTTAAGAGGTAGAGAGATAGTTTAGCAATAAAGGCACTTGCTTGTGAAGCCTAAGGACCAATGTTTGAGTCTCTAGAGCCCATGTAAGCAAGACACACAAAGGTGAGGCATGTACAAGGTCGTACATGCCCACTAGGTAGCACAGGTATCTGGAGTTTGATTCCAATGGCTGAGGCCCTGGTGCAGTGTTTGAAATGTGCACAGATATTATATGAAGGACTAGACCTAGTGATGTGATGAGAAGGATTAGGATTAAGAAAGGCTATTTGGAGAAAAGGAGACAAGGACTAATATTTTGAAATATGGGTAATATGTCAGAAATATACCTAAGTGGAGAAAAGGGGAAAATGGAATAAGGACAGTGTGCAAATGTAAACAGAAAGAGTAAAGAATATTTAACTATCTGCTAAGATTTTGGTAAACCTGGAATAAGAGTTTGTATAAGAGTTAAATAGAGATTGACAGGGCTGTAATGGGATTCAAATGTGATGCAATAGGATCATATATGGATGGGTTTGTGCTGGTCATCAAAATACATTTGTTAATTACTAAATACATTATTAGGCACTGACAATAAAATATCTAGAAATAGGCAATATAGCTCCCACAGAACTCAAAATTTCATGGGATCGAAATATATGGAGATAAATGCTTGTAATAAATATAATACTGGAACTATTTAGTTGTTAACTTGGAAACATATGGAAATTCAGAGAGGGTTTGAAATGAGAGCACAGTGGGATTGTATCACATTTTACAATCATAATTATATAAAACAAAGTGGTAGATTGTGAAGTCAGAGATAAGAACTTTGGTAGATTCCACTCTAATATCTTGGAGATATATTGAAAATACAAGTTAGGATGGGTAAGTGGAGAAAAGTTTTGCTGCATTTAATTCCAGCACTTGGAAGGCAGAGGTAGAAGGATTGTCCTGAGTTTGAGACCACCCTGAGACAACATAGTGAATTCCAGGTCAACCTGCTTTCCTTTACTTGTGGAAGGTGGTTCTTGTGAGCAGTGAGTTGGAAATTTTTGAGCCAGAAAGTGATATGGTCACGCTTGCATATTAGTAAAGAGAGCCTTGAAACCAGAGAAAAGACACCGAAATGAGACTGAATATTCCAAAATCTTCCCCAGGAATCTGTGCTACGGACAGTGCAAAGCTGAGGCAAATTGTTTTACTTGAAATATAAATGAAATGATGGATTTGTAAAAATGAAGTGGTGGATTTGAGAGTGCATTCAAAAGGGAAATTGCTCAACTTGGAGATGAGAAGGAGGGAATAATTACCGATGATGATCAAGCTTTAGAGCATGAATGATAGACCTGTGAGTTTGTGATGAATAAAATGACTTATCCCTAAAATATGTAAGTCACTCTGGATATTTTTGTATTTCTTCTTCTGTAAAATACAATTAGAGATTCTCACAGGTCTGATCCAGAGGCATATTGTCAGTGACTACATTTCTACTTGCTAGTCTTATATTTTGCAAGTAGCTCCTGACTTCCAGCAGGTAACTGGTACTACCATAACCACCCTCTGTACCTTCTTGGTCAGTGGGTCTTTGATATCACATTTATTTGACATATACATATATTTAATTATCCTTTGCTGATCTTTCTCTGTTAAATTCTGTCTCATTTCTCAAGGTCTTGGCCAAATTCAGCTTTCTCCATCCAACCTCTCATGATCCCTGCAGTTAGGATGAGTTCTCTCATACCACAGTGTAAATTTTATAAGGTGATAGAGTCGTCCACATACTCATCTGTTTCTCCACAACACACTTTGGTGGGGAGTATCCATATCTTCCTTCTTTGTAAGTCTCAATGGGGTCACCTTATACATGGTTAGCATCTCAGAAGTAGATTATGATTATTTGTTGGTCAATGGATACAATAGACATCTTATTCATTAAGGAGCAAGTGCTAGTCATCATTGGAAACTCTTTTACAGGCATGATTTATGAATGAATTTACAATATAGTCTTGGAAGTTTAAAAAATATTCTCATAGGATGATGATGGTAAGTGTCAAAGAGGACTTGAGCATGAAAGAGTGTTTGGATGAGGTATAGCCTCTCATAGAAACACAATTGAACAAAACTCTCTGTAGGATGTTTGTTCTTTGTATTTATTTATGAAAGGACTAACATCTTGATGTATATTTAATGTTCACCCAGAAATGATTATATAATCATTATTTTAAAAGAATCTTTCTAATTTGGAACCCTTTGATGTGTGTCTCTTGTCTGTACAACTGCTTATAATGCAGTCTTCCATACACAAAATGGCCTGGATATCCATGACCTCATAATGCCTGGTATTACCTACACAGGTCCCTCATAGAAGGAGGAAAAGAGAGACTAGTAGAGATGGGGAGAGGGATATGATGGAGAGTGAAATTGTGAAGGGGAAAATGGAGAAGGGGAGGGAATTTTCATGGTTTAGTGTCTAATTATGGAAGTTGTTATAAAAAAGTTTAAAAAAATCTTTGTGTGCTGAAATGACCTATTCTTGTGGAGACAGGAAATTGCTTGGTCACTACACTTTGAATACATAATTTTAATATTGAAGATGCTGGTCATGCTGGTGGTTCTTTACCCTCAAATAATCATCAAATTGGAGTTAGACTACAAAGTTCCAATTTGTCTCAGTACATAGAGGAGAGTGATTAATTGCTGCCTATTGGAAAAAGTCAGTTAATGGAATGAACAAGAAACCAGGCCCAGTATGAGATTGCTTCCTTTTCAGGACCAGAAATACTCATAGGGTACTTGTCTGATTTAGGCTCTTCAGATAAAGAGATAAAAACACCAGCTAATTGTACCCTTAGAATGGAATAATCACTCAGGTCTCTCTTTGAGCTTCAGCAGAGATTTGGTCTCATCAGTGATGCCTGCATCTGAACTGGTTCTGCCACCATTACAGTCATTTTCCGTTTAGGAGCCTCCTGCAGCTGCTGAACTCTGGCAAACCACTCTATCCCTTGCGCTTGATAACTTTATGGCCTTTGTAGCACCAAGGGTAAGAAAAAGAGGCCAGAAAAATCTTCCCATGTCTTAGTAACTAATTGATTTAGTAGGATTTATGACATTCGACAGACATCCTTGTTACTTGCCGTGTGTTGTCCTAAATCCATCTTGGACAATTGTGACATGGAAATGCAATTTCTTTCTATGGAGCTGCTTAAGTAATCCCACAGCATGCAGTAATGTCCAGTTTTCACTCTGTCTTCACAGCATGCTGCTTCTCCAGTTTTGTGACCTGATTTGAGTGAGTAACCTGCTTTTATGGGTGGGGGGGGGGGGAAGAACTATTGTTTGAATGATTAAAAAGGGGAACAAAATTGCAAAGAATTTCACTGAGGGAAAAGTATTTCAATGAGAGAAATGACGTGAGTACCAAGATTTCAATATGCAAATCCACACAAATAAACCATGCTCACGGTGTTTGCCATGCACAGTGTCATCTGATGAGCACAGCTAATACAGAAGTGTGTATCATTACAAGACAGAGTAGAGTACATTTGCTTCTCTTCTTGCTTAGAGTCAGTGCTTCTCTTTCTTTGTAAATTTAAAATTCAATTCTTAATGGTCATTCTTTGATTCAGGATCTTGTACTGCTTTCCAAAGCCCATTTAACTTATGGCCTTCTTATATTTTAAATATTGGGGAAAGGGATGTGTGAGTACCTGGGAAAAAGCAGTCTGTGACAGAATTAAACAAATGGTGAGGATGACAGGGAATGGCTGAGTGACTGGGAACCAAATACACATTGCATTAGATATCCATCCTTAGTGATTTAGTCACCACACTGGACTTATAACTGGGCAAAGAAGATTACAGGATGTGGAAAGAACAGAATTACTCTGGGTTCAGCGCTTACAGAGGAGGCTGGATCCAATTCTTCAGTCCCATGAAAAACTTGTTTCCAAGTTGATTTTTTTATAGGTGCAATTTGGAGGGATTTGCCAAATTAATCTACAAATATGCATTTGTCCAAATGGCCTCATCTATGCAAGAACATTGATTTCTTCTAAGTAAATATTTTAAAAAATTCACCATACATCCAAACCAATTTTTTCTTCCCTGGAACAAATGAAATGGTTTTCTAGAGGTTTCTACACATGGAATTTGTTCAGAAACATCACTCTTTTGTCCTATTGACTGGCTTTAATTATTTTTATTTTTCTCTGGAGGACCAGAGGATTTAGCTGCTTGGTTTCCTTGAGGATAAAGCAAGAACTTCCTGATGCCCAGGAAAATAAACATGTTCCTCAAAAGTTTCCCAGCAGAACAATCTAGCAGAAATTATTGTTTTTTATGGCTATTAGTGCTGAAATATGCTGGTAAAATGGTCCAGGATCATATGATGAGACAAGCTGTATAAATATGAAATCACAGTGTTAAACAACACCTATATCCTCAAAGGATATTGGAAATTTACTTATCTAGATTTAAAAATGAAAAATAGCATGGACCGTGTTAACTTTTGAGATAGGGATGTAGATAAGCTTGCAGGTTTATATGTAGTGATTATTTGAAGTCTATTCTGAATTATCCAGCTGTCTCTTCCTGACTGGATTGATAGTAGATTTTTAATATACTGCATTTTTTTCATGCTTCAGTCACCCATAAGACTTACACTGTTCAATAGTAGGGCACAAGGTATTCCTTGACCTCCAATAGTCAGAGAATGTCACCTTTTCTCTAAGTAAACAGAACCAAGTTGCAGGCTTAATATACTGCTCTAAAATCCTAATATATTTTTTTAAATTTTTATTTATTTATTTATTTGAGAGCAACAAACACACAGAGAAAGACAGATAGAGGGAGAGAGAGAGAATGGGCGCACCAGGGCTTCCAGCCTCTGCAAACGAACTCCAGACGCGTGCGCCCCCTTGTGCATCTGGCTAACGTGGGACCTGGGGAACCGAGCCTCGAACCGAGGTCCTTAGGCTTCACAGGCAAGCGCTTAACTGCTAAGCCATCTCTCCAGCCCAAAATCCTAATATTTAAATTAGAAAAATTTAAACATTTTATAAGGAAAAATTTCCTTTAGCTTCTGTCATTTCTCTCAAATATCTATGAGGATTAAAAAGGTACAAAATATTTACCTAGTCTATATTAAATACACAGGCATATAGCCATGTGGATATATGGTCTAGAGACTATGCCTGAGGTCTCCCTTGGTCCTTTGAACTTCTTATGTCTTGTCTTCTTGAATGTCTTTCTTGAGGCATCTTTTGAAATTGTGAGGATATTGGGACTAATGGAGTATAGAGGTAATTATTGACTTGCTTCAGCTGTATGTGTATTTTTCACAGCTTTATTTGTGACATGTGGAACCTAGAATGGATCACTTGAGAGAAGTCCTTAAGACCTTCCCACTATATCTGAGATGGAGTCATTTGACATGTTTTATTTTAAGGCAGAACAAAGTTGGATATTTGTACATTGGTGCATCTTTATTGATTTTCCAAAATTCCTTTAAAGATAGAATTGTCAGAAAAGGGAAAATATTGCATGAGGCATACTTGTTTTAAGATATTAAGTATCTACTTTAAAGTATCTATATAAAAACATACGTGATTTCTGTGTTTTATCACTAACTCTTATCTAGGAGACATTTTGGAGTTTACTACCATCCCTCAGTTTCTTCAGGTTGAAATTGTGTTACCACTCAGAAAATGTTTTACTATGCAAAGATGACCAGCTAGATGAAAGACAGAATCATCTGTGGCATGGACTGTAGGCCTTTCAGTAGTCATTTTTTGACCAAAATTATATGGTGAATATTTCATATACTATAGTTTACATAACATATGAATATATTGTGGACTTTCAAACTCTTGCTAAGCTTTTCAAAAATTTTCATTTCACTTCTTGACTTCTAGTAAAGCTGGGAAAGCAAGGCCAGGGTATTCCTCACTATTGCCTTTGCTGGCTCTGCAGCCTAGATGTCGTTGGTGTATGTGAAGGATGAGCATTCAGGAGCAAAGACTGTCCATCTGTGCTTGCCCTGCTTCTGTTGTTAAGAGCCTAGGGGGTGGTGGTGAGGGAATAGAAATCCTAAATCTCCTGCCAACAATCCACTCCACTGAAGATCCCACTTCTTCCACATTATGTTAGTTAGAACCAGGAAGGACTTTCACCTATGGCCATATCAATTATCAATGTGTTGATATGAATGGACTCATCTAATACACCTTACCTGTTGGATCTCTTATTTGACTGAAAAAGAGCTAGTGATATATATCTGGTTGAGGATAAACATTCCAGGTATGAGAGATGCCACGAAGCCCTCATGCCTTCTCTACTCAAAAATAGTACTTTAGTGATTCTACCCTTTTGTGTATGGGTCACAATCTTTCCCTCTCTATTGGAATATTATGGTCAGTTTATAAACATATTCTTATTTTCCAACATTTACAATTTGCTTGGCTGGAGAGATGGCTTAGCAGTTAAAGCACTTCCCTACAAAGTCAAAGGACCCAGGTTCAATTCTCCAGAATGTACTTAAACCAGATGCACAAGGTGGCACATGCTTCTGGAATTTGACTTGGCTGGAGCCCTGGAGCACCCAACCTCTCTCCCTCCTTCTCTCTTTGTTTCAATTAAATAAAAATAAAATATATTTTTTAAAAATTACCTTATTGTGATCTTCTTCCTGTTCAGATATTCCCCATTCTCCTTTGAGGGTTGTCTGTGTTTGCTAACTTGGTATTTTTAGTTACTTCTCTCCCTTCTCTGTGGAACCTGCTCAAGTCATTCTTTTGTTCTCATTACTGAAGTTAGGCTTATCAATGTCTTCTATGCTTTTCTCATTGCTAAGCCTACACATGTCATCATATTTGATGTCTTACTAGAAGTTGACATAGGCAACCCTTCCTGTTCCTTCACCTGCTTGCTGAGACATAGTTAACTCTGATCCCTGGAATGCTCTCTTCACTTGCCTGCTGAGACATTTCATTTGTCTGGCTCTCCTTTTACCTTTATAGACACTTCTCCATGTTCTTTGTCTCCCTGAGTCTTCAACTATTGGAAGGTGGGAAATTCACTTAAACATTTTTCCCCTTATTCCCCTTCCATGGAGGAGGGGCTTTCACTTTTTATTCAGTACTGCGTTACCTTGTTTTGACTTCTGTGTTGATGACTCCTGCCTGGATTACTCCTCTGAATGTCAGTATCCAGATTCATGTCACTAGGTCACTTATACAAATAACTATGGGGTTCCATGGAGATGCTTGCTGAACAACACACACTGCAGATTTTCAAATCTAGTTTCCTGATATTCCTTCACCTCTAGTTCTGCTCTTATGGATGCCTTCCATATAAACATTAGAAAATGTATTTATCTTGATTCTCTCCATGGCCTCTCATAGAGTCTGTCATTTCACATCTGATCCATCACAGATTCTTTTGTTTCTACTATTCCCTCACCCTGCTACAGCTCTAGACTTACCTAGATTAGTACAATGGTTATTAACTGATCTCCTTGTTTCTTCCCTTGCCCTTGCTGTCCTACTTTCAATGAGCAGACAGAGACCTTGCCACTTGTAACTTATTTTTTATGATTTCTGCCCATGTGGCTTTCAATGTCATGCTGTGCCCTGGATTATTATCCACAGAGCCTCTTTGACATCACTTCCTACTGGACTATCCACATTCAGTCCACTCCAGTTTTGTTGATCTTTCTCTTAGCCTGAAACACAAGGGTCTGATTCTACCTCAGAGCCTTTGTACTTGCTTTCCTTTACCAAGGATGGTCAACTCTCAGGTGCCTGCATTGCTAAGTCCTTTGCTTCAACCAGAGTTTTGCTCAACAGTCACCTTCTCATATATAACCAGCTTATCCAAATTTACCTCATCTTTATTAATACACTTCTTTCTGACTATTTAGATTTTGTAGATGTCTAACACCCTACACATTTTAAATAAAATTATCTGTCTTCCCTACTATAATCTGTTCTCAGTAAAGCAAGGATATTGCTATTTTATTCTCTGTTGTGTCTCCTTAGTATGCTTAAATACATACCTGCTGAAAAAAAATGACTGAAAATATGAACACTTGTATGAAGATATTGCAGAACTTGAGAAGCATACAAAATGAGTAACATTATAGATTTTACTCATTTTATATCTTAGTGTTCTGTGTGTGTGTTTGGACACATGGGCAACAGTATGTATGTGGAGGTCAGAGGATAATGAGATATCTGTGTTCTACCTTCCCTGAGACAGTCTTACCAGTACAAATGCCAGTCCTGCTTGCATACCAATTTGTCATTTTCTGGCTCCTCCTCCAAATGTAATATCTGTATTAGAATCACAAACTCAGGTGCCACACTGCATCTGGTCTTATGTGTGTTCTGGGTAATCAAACTCAAATTGGCAGGCTTGGAAGCAAGTGATTTTAACAACTGAGCCATCTTCCAAGCCCCTTATTTCTTCCTATCTTATGGATACAAACATACTTTTTTCAAAAGACCAATGAAGGAGTCCTACAGAAATGTGGATATAGGAAACACTGCTTAGGAAGCAAGATTAAGTGAATAAATTCCTGTTTTATGAAGAGTACATAGCATTCTAGGAGCTTAGTCTATTATAAAGAAAACACAGACCATTATAGATTTGGAGGAACAGTTATGAAAAGTTGCAGAAGAAGGAAGATTTGTGACTTAATTACCAGACTAACTCAACTACAGTGCATTATCTGTGTACTGAAAAGGACCACAAATCAGAAGATGCAAGCATTTGAGCAGAAATGAAGCTGGGTTTATCATTTTTTTTTCAAAAGAAAGTATTCATGTGAGTCATATCTTGACTTCCTTAGTGAATATCTGTGATTATCAAATGATATGGATGTGGGCCTGTAGTGTAGATTCTGAAAGGTTCACAAAAGCAGGCGAATATTTTAACATGCAACCACTCAGCAGTGGTCTAGTAGGGAGTGTGAGGCAATCAACAGTCAACAGAATGAAAGTCATAATTTATCGAGAGTCTTATCATTAGCTATTAGGGAGATGTGGGCTGTGGTTTAGGCAGCATGTTCTGATGGATTATTGTGGTTTGCAGTGTATAGCAGGTTAAGCCAACTGATTTCAAATCTAATGGAATTTCTGTGTGTAGTTTGGAGTCTGTCTACAGTAACTCCTTGAGACTGTAATGTGATTTGAAGAAGGAAAGGAGAGTAAGACATTAAGTAGGTATTAAGAATCTGTGTGCAAAGTGAACTGCATTTGGCCAGTCACTTTGCAGGGCAAAGTCTTGGTCATGATCTAAACGTGACAGGCAAAAGATGGAAGGACAGTATAAAACAAGGCAAGGGCTTTGAGGTTGGTGCATCCTCGGTTTGGCAAAAATTAGATGATAATGTTTATTAGTATAAAATAAGGAAAATATGGCAATGCAAAACACTTGCATTATTCCCACTCCTGGGTCTTACTATTTCTATAGTTATAAAAGTTTCCCCCTATTTCTAAACTCTTATAGCAATTTAAACCTGTCTCTTCTTTTATAATGGTCATAAAATTATTCAGTCTCCTTTTAAAATATAGCTCCTGCATTTGACTCTCTGATCTCCTGAAGCCCTGAATTCCACTGTGTGTAGAAGTATTTCATTTTATTGGTTTTTAAATTTTCTTGCTGCACCATTCACCTGAGTAGTTATTCTCATATTGTGCAATGGCATTTTAAGCCTGGAATTGATAACTTTGTCCCCCCTGTACCTTTCATAATCTTAAATAGTGCAATTAAGTTCTTTCCTAACTATCTTTATTGTCAGGCTGGAAAAACCAGGTTTTTTATCATCTTTCAGTGCATGTCAGACACTCCACCTCCCTCACATACCTAGTCTGGACTTTCCATAGGCACACTGTACCTTACTGTATAATCACCACCTCTAGTTGTGAGCTACTTTGAACACTGTGAGCTCATTACCTGAACCCCCCCAAAAAATCTTATGTTTGAGTAATGCTTCTGTCCCAGATGTACTCATTGTTCTGTGGCAACAACCTTGGCTCCCCAGACAGCATCCGTCTTGTGGAAAAGCATGTGCGTGTCACTGCATGTCTGTGTGTGGATCTTTGAGAAGGTTTCACCTTGACTTAGTGGCACCCAGGAGGCAGAGTGTGTGAGGTTTGATAGAATAGTCTTTCAGGTCTTGTGCAAAGGAGCCAGGCGTGCTGTTGCTGTGAGCTGGTTATGTAGGATGGCCAAGCAAATGACAGATAATAATTCCCAGCAAAATAAAGTAGAGCATTGAGCGGTTGCTAGGGGTGAAGGAAAGTGTCAGCCCAGCCTTTTGTCATAGCTCTGCCTCAAGCATCAGCACATGTGGAAATTCTGGACTGGCTCCAGGATGACTCTGTAGCTTGAAGCAGGCCAAGCATGGATGCTGGGTCTTATTAACTGTCTTCAGGCTCTAGTTGCTATGCACACCTCTGTTTTATACAGGGGAAGGAAATGGGATTCACATTTTTTACTATTCACTTGATGCATAGCTTTTTCATGTGTCCATGTGGCTCTTACCTTTGCATTGGTTTGAATAACTCTGTTACAAACCTGCCTCCTGAAGGAACTTGTATTTTTCAGGACAACCAAAAGACTGCTTTGAGGTAATTTAATATCAGCTCTTCAGGCATCATGCATAGCACAGGCTTGTCCTATTAGTATATAATGATGAAAAGTAAAGAAGTATCAACTGACATTGAATTTCAGAAATTTGAAGGTCCAAAAGTGCATATAAACAGGACAGAATTATACCAATGGCCAGGGCTCAGTACTCAGTTCTGAAATGAAAGCTCACTTTAGAGTCAGACCTGAACTTCATGTCCTTTTACTTGAATTGCTAAATTGAAGATGAATATCACATATATGTAACATAAACATACATATATAAATATGTGATATTCATCTTCAATTATATATACATATATATATTATATAACATATAATATATAAAAATATATATACACACACACACATATATATACACACATATGTATGATACTAAAATCATTAAGAAATATCAACATTTTGGGCTGGATAGATGGCTTAGTGGTTAAGCGCTTGCCTGTGAAGCCTAAGGACCCCAGTTTGAGGCTCAATTCCCCAGGACCCACATTAGCCAGATGCACAAGGGGGCACATGCATCTGGAGTTCGTTTGCAGTGGCTGGAGGCCCTGGGGTGCCCATTCTCCCCCTCTCTGCCTCTTTCTCTCCATGCCTGTCACTTTCAAATAAATACAAATAAACAAAAAAATATAAAAAAAAGAAATATCAACATTTTAACTAAAAGTAGTCACACTACTGTAATTGATTTTTTTCCCTCTTGCTTCAGGCTCCAATATAGTTTGTCATGTCCTCTATGGCACAGACCTTTGGATCTCCTGATTTACTAGGGCATGTTGACTCCTTACTCTTCCCATCTGTGTAAAGTTTATTTCATAATATGCTTCTTAGAAACAGCTAATATGGAATACACAGCAGCAAATAAACAAGAAAACCCCTCCAGAACACTCCATTAAACACTGGAGTTCAGTTCTTGTTTTCTTGGATGTTGTATTCCTGTTGATCTTATTGATGATATTATCAGTGGGTTGAAAATTATGCTCTTTAGTTGAGCTTCTTAAACTCCATAACTCATCTATTGGTGATATTATTGTATTCTACAAAAAATATATAAATTGTTTTAGGTCACAGTTGCCTATAATGTGGAGAAGTTTCAACATCACTAGGAGGATAGCCTCAATAAATAAAACTTGTCCTCAAGTGTATTTTTAAATATATTTGATATAATCTATTTCACCTTAGAATTTTATATGATAATCATTACTTAAAATGGACAACTATATACAACTTGGGAATTAAGGGATACTCATGTTCTTGATATGATATGATTTTGTTCTTCTACGTCATGGGGCAACAAAGACACTATTGGGGTTCCTCATCACTCACTCCTTTCTTATTAAGACTGTTTTGTATATATATATATATATATATATATATATATATATATATATATATATGTTATATGATATATATTATATAGGTATATATAATATTTTTGATTATTTGAATTTTGCTTTTCATGTCTACCATTCAAACACTACACATATGTAAAATCAAGTGTACAGATGAGTTGTGTATTGACCACTGGTCTCATATTATGGAAATAAAGCATTCTTTTCTACAAAGGTAATTTTTTCCTTTCTTTTTAACATATGCCAATGTTGTAGATTGGTCATATTCCCATTGGATTATCCTTCTGTGTCCACTCTTTCCTCCCTATTGCTCTTAAGTGTGATACTGGTAGTTACTGTGGGGTCATAGTTGTACCTTCATTTCCTGTAAATAGGTCAATGTCTCTCAGTATACCTTTCCACCCTGTGGCTCTTACATTCCTTCACCGGTCTTCCACAATGCTCCCTGAGCCTTGAAGGGTGCATTAGAAGTCTATTTTACTGTTAAGCTCCTGGCAGCCTCCTATTTTCTACTTTGATGACTTTTGAGTCTCCTTGGCATCTAACCTTAAGACTTTTACATAATTTGGTAACTGTCATAGAAGGGAAGGATGGGTTTGGAGTAACTGCTTTATACTTTAGCTTCACTATAGAATTGGGCTTTGTCCTAAGACCAAAGTGGGTCTTCTTCCACTGTTCCCACTATGCCAAATCAATCTACCCAATCACAAGAGAAGATTGGAGCCCTTGATTCACTCTATTCTTGCTTGGGAATCTTCAGATTAAGAGTCAATGTCATTGTTTTTTGTCCAGGTAGATGGAGCAATGAACTTGGTCATAAATTAACAGAGCCTATTTCCATGTTAATGTTTTCCCAAATCATGATTGTTAATTCAAGTCAGCTGTTACCAGAATTGAGCAAATGGTACAGCAGTCAATAGAATCTCATAAATACTTTTTGATAGAAATATTTCCTATAGAGAACAGAGATGTTGATGAAAAGGCAATTTTGCAAGCCTGGCTTCTTTTCTCAAGCAATAGTGGTGTTCTTGCATAAGATCACAAGCCAAGTAAGTTATTGTCAGCAACGTCAAGAGACATGGATATCAGCACATCTCAGAAAGACTAATTTCAGCTCTTGGAGATAGGGAAAACAAAGTAGAACAACATAATAATTAGTAATGACCTAGAAAAGATGGAAAGTTATTTATTTTTGTGTAAAGTATAGATGGTATTCAGTTTGGCTTTACCTGGAAAAGCATCTTGAATATCTTGGCAAGCCTTTGATCCTCAAACACAGGAGGTGCCTTTTTTTAGTCATCTGATAAAAGAAGAGTCTGTGCTTATAGAAACTGTATCTATGGCTATAAATTGTGACATTGCCTTCAAGATTAATGAGGTGGAGCCACTGAGATTTTGATCTTGCATAAATAAAAAATAGCCTCAAAATCAGTTTTAAGGACAGGCCATGGGGCTTAAGAAAGCTCTTTATATCTTACTGAACTTATTAATGTTCCCTCTGGATAATGGCTGTTATACAAGCTGAATTTATCTGCCAATGAGAAACAACTAAATCAATGCAATTGGCTAAGAGAAAGCAAGCATATGATGCTCATGACTGCAGAATTCATTGCCAAAACTGCTAACAAGTAAATAATATTGAAATATTGCCAACTTTGCCATACACAATAGATAAAGAGATATGGAGAAGGCCAAATGGTACAAGAGAACTTTGGGTCTATGCTATTTGTTTCTTTGATTAACACTAAGCTTCAATCATCAGTCAGATTGTTTGCATGCTTAGATTATTTTCACACAAACATATCCTCTAATGTGAGTTTTGGAGCCAACTTTTATCTTTCAGTTCTCTTCTTTTTCTTCATGTTAACATGTGTAATATTATCTAATAGCTATAAAATCAGATTTGTTGGGATGTTGTTAAATAATGTTAATTTAGTGTTAATAATGTTATGGGGTATGTTTTACACTTTTGCTCTGTTGACATTATTTGTAACATAAGGAAGGAATTTATAAAACCATCAGCAGGGCAAGCATGACTTTCTTTTTCTTGAGAAAACTCTTATTATCTACAATTATCTTAAACAATTTTTGTAATAAATTCTTGATGTCTGGGATGCAACAACAATTCCAACAGCCTCAATGGATGTGGACCAAAAACTTTCTGATTTCTTCTTGCTTGGAAATTTCAGGTATATCTTTTCTCTATATGTGTTTCCATTGCTGGATGGAGTATATAGAGGTACTTCAGTATTCTTGGCTTTCAGAGTTCCCTTCTCAAAAGGGCATCTTGTCCTGAGGGAATGTTTGGAGACCCATGACTGTTTTATCAAAGAGGAGCTGTGCAGAGAATACATACTTTATATCAGCTGTGATTTCAGAAACAATTCTAAAAAAATACAAACATTTCAGTTTTGCTAGACTCATTTTCTTTGCTAGGATCTAGTGTCCAGGCACACATGTTCAAGCTGCATTGTCAGGATATACACACGTACACATGTGTATACACACACACACACACACACACACACACACACACACCTCACCTTCCCACACAATCTAATTGAAGATATAATCAAGGTTCTAAGTGTAATTTGCTATCCACTTGCTGGCGTTTGTTAGGGACCACTTTTCTAGAGGCTATCATTTTTATTGCCAGTGGGAGTTAGTGATAGGCACAGAATTATTACCTGATAATGACACCATTACTGTGTCACTACTGTATTTGGTCTTGGGGCTATTTGTAACTTGTTTGATTCCTAGCACAGAGCAGCAACTGAACAGGCTATTCTAAATGTGCACATTTGTTATCCAGATACCATAGATCAGGGTCAGCTGAGAAGTAGCAGACAGTACATTCAGGGCTGTTGTCCTCATGGTGAGTTATGTCTGCATGCCCAAACCCACACCATTTACTCTTGGCATTTTCAGGTGGCACTGGTCTCTGTGTTGGTAATTTGTGCAATTTTGTGATTGAAAGTAAGTCCAGTAAGGGAAGCCATATGATTTGCTATCCAAGTCTCATGGATTTTTGTGGCAGCAGATGCAAAATCGAGCACACCTGGAATTCAGAGGAAGCCCTGACAGAGCAATCTGTTATGTAAGACCATATATGCTGGAGGATTTGTGAGGATGAAATCCCTACGGAAACAAGCTGCCTGCATATAACCTGTGTCTTAATACATAACCTACATTGGCTGTTGGGCATTTATTTTTCATAGCTTGCTACATTTATACTTTCATTAGTTTTTGGTGACAAATGAATAAATATGGTAGTACATAGTTTATTAGAGGGAATAAAAAGAATAGGAGGTATAATTTGGAAACGCTGGCACTGCCCTTGCCATATTATTTGCAGCATTACACTAAGGTTTATATGGATATAGAGTACACTTGCATATGGTTGAGAGTGTGACTGATTATTGTTGAGCTTACTGTAAATAAATGTGGTAGTCCTTTTGTATGTTATGTTCTTGCTCTGCTGCAGTAGGAACAGCCCTTGGAGCAGAGGTAAACAGTGCTTCGAGGGTCATGTGGATTATGTAATGGATTGCTTAAGCCAAATGTTACTGAATAAAGCTGGTTTGAAGGAAACATTGGAATGAGACCCACTCTAGCTCTGGTGCATTTGATACTTTCAAAGTCCTCTTGTACCTTCATTACATTAGAGTACAATACAGACTGACAGAGCAGTGGTAAAGATGCATGGAGAATTAGACATCTTAATGTTGCAGGGATATTGATACACTTTCTGATTTGAGTGGTGTAGTCAGCATTTCAGCTGCCACCTGAGAGTACATTTGCTCATTTTTAAAGAAACTGTAGAGGTCGTTTTGTATGTGAGAAAGAAAAAATATATTTACCATGGCCAAAGGATGTGTTTAAGTAGACAGCAATGGTGTTAGGTTAAGGGAATACCACTGGATAGATAAGGAAGAAAATGCAAGTGTTGACATTTTATACAGTTTTATGTTAGAGTTATTATGAAAGAAGTATTACTATTCCTCACTTAATACTGTATTTTAATAGTACTTATAAAAGGTGAACATAGTAAACCACTTTTTAGACAAGATTGGGCACATTTGGGGTGGTATGGTCATAGATATGAACCACTTTTTAAAAACTCAACAATTGACCCATTTTCTAGTGGTGAGATAAAATTATTAGAAGCTTCTTTAGAGTGGAGAGATGCTAAGGAAGAAGTGTGAAGCAAAGTGACAAGTCTGTAGGTCATGCAGACCTTGGAGAATGGGAGGCACTAGGGAAGAAATGCCTGAGCCCGTGGGAGGTTCAAGCATGAGGACAGTAAAAAATAAGTAATGGTCTTCCCTGATACAGGTCCACTTTTTGACCAAAGTTTCTTCAATTTATGCCTTAGTAATTGAATTTTACATCATGAAAATGTCATTATATTAGGAAAAAAAGAGCATATTATTCAGGGGAAGGAGGGCATGCAATGACTTGTTCATCAAGACAAATTTTAGAGGAATTAAAGAGCTTTTCCCTTAAGGAGTGTAATAAATTAAAGGAATGTTACTTTTAAATGACTAGATTCATGAGATTATGTGCAGCCTTGGGTTGCCATGTGTTAACCCATGGCTCCTCCCACACACCCTGAATCATGCTCAAATCCGGTATCCTCCTTACCTCTCTGCTACTCACTGTCATCCCTGACTACTCAGAAGAGAAACCAAGAAGCATTTTACTGGCCTTGGTAAAGTCAGAAGCTCATAATCTAAGGGTTCTGGGAAATGTGCAGGGAAATCTTAGGTCAGCTTTTGGAGTTTCTCCTGTGTGATTGTGATCACACACTAATGAATCCCCACAATTCTACGTGAATTTATTTTATACCTTTTTGCCATAGTATTATGAATTAATAATATGGTGACCAAAACAAGTATTTTGTTCTACCCATTACTAGACCACTAACATTACCATGTCTTCAAGTAGTAAAGAATATTGGAGTCATGTCAAAATACATTTGTTTGATTAATATAGTTGTCACTTAAAAGTGCCCAAATGTGCCAGACATGGTCTTAACACTTTATCCATGTTGACGTATTGCCATAGATGAAACAAGATGGATATTTTCTGGTAGGTGGTGGTGGGATTTACTTTGGCTCAAATGATTCAGATTATTGAAGAATTATTTATAGGTTATGTTAGGAAATGAAGAAAGTGGAGGTTCAAATATTTAAAGGAGAAAAACAAGATCTGAAAGTTATGTTCATTCAGGGCTCCTACATGTGGCCCATGAGTCTCAAAAGAATCCATGAATGGGTTTTGGGGAGATTACATTTATGAAGTTGTTTGTTATATTATTTTTAATACAGTGAAGACTCCCAAAGTCACCTGCAATTAGCAATGATAGTGGTGGTACTTATAGCCTAGCTCCAGTCATCTTGTCATTTCAGATTTGGTTTTATGAACAAATTAATGAGATAATTTAAAATACTGCAGAAAATAGGTGCAGAATGAAAGCTGATGATGCTGGTATAGAAGGATTTTAATTAAATTTATATTTTCAAATGCATCCAAGCAGAAATACAGCAATAATAGCAACACAGAGAGAGAAACTCTGAAAATTTTCTAGAGTCCAATGATAATAAACCATTCTTAAAGATGTTAAGCATACCTCTTAAATTCTTTATGCCAAGCTTGAGATGAGGGAGTGCAAAGAGATACAGCATAAGTCTTCTTCAATATACAATGGATTTTTCTTAGAAGTGCCACAGTTCTAAGTAGAATTAGTGAATGATGCATTCATGGAATTACACAATATGTGGAAAGTCAGAAAAAGCACTGAGCAAAGGAATTTTTGATAGGCATAGGTACTCTGAAGAAATTAAGACATGGGTAAGCAAACTAAGGGCCAACAGTCAGCAGAACCTTTGAGATGACGATGTGGAGTAGAGAGCTTGGTGACAGAAAAAATGCCAGCCTGGCAAATATTTGGGAGCACAACATACCCCAGAAGTGAGAAGCAACTCAAGCAAGAATGATCGTGGCAGAATTAAGAAATAAGAAGACAATTTTAGATGGCATCTGACAGTAGAAAATATACTTGAAAATATGTATTTTATAAATCATGGTAAAGAATTTGAATACCATAAAAAAAGAAGGTTGGACGAATTGGAATTAGACTAACTTTTTTCATCTTTTCTAGTAGGAAATCAACAGGGATTTCTAGAATTAACAAGAGTATCATGATGCCAACTTAAGAATTCATTTCTTTCTAGAAACAACATTAGTATTTCATGAGGTAGGGAAAACTTGACAGATCAAAATTTTCTTTAGTTGCCATTTGTTTCTTTAAATTTCCACTGGAAAATTCAAAGAAAATTGAATAGATATTTGCCTAAAGTGTCATGGGTATGTGTTGTAGTCAGCTTCATGTTGCTGGGATGAATGTCTAAAGCCACACACAGTTTATGGAAGAATGGGACTTATTTGAAGCTTACAGATCTAGGGGAAGTTCTATGATGGCAGATGAAGCTTGCTCCTCTTTACATAGATCCATGCCGAGGAAAAAGCAGCCAGAACCCAAAAGTAAGCACATGCTGGGAAAACCAGCAAGAGCTCACATAGTCTGAATGCCCTAGGCTGGAATTCATATCCACCTCCAGTAATGATACTTAGTGATACTTCCTCCAACAACCAGGACAGGAAATATAAATTAAGAGCTTTGATAAACCTTGCTATTGGGTAATATATCCATTCAAACTATTACATTTCACCCCTGGCCCCCAATAGAGTCATAATCATCTCACATTATAATTTGTATTCAGTCCATCTTCAAAGTCCTCCTAGTCTTTATCAACTTAAGATAGTTCCAAAGTCCCAGAGTTCTTTGTACAGACAGTGTGTGGGCAGGTGCTGTGGTATGGACTGAGTAGGCCAGGCACATATCCTGGCTACTCCCACCTCCCAGGCCTGAGTTCATTGTGTGGACAGTGTGTGGGTGGGCATGGTGGTCTGGTGTGAGTATGCCAATCCCATTTATGGGCTACTCACAATTCCTGGATCTGAGTTCTTTGCTGGGACAGTGAGTGGGAAGGCACCATGGTATGGAGTGAGTAGGTTACACCCATTTTTAGGCTATTCCAACTCCCAGATCTGAGTTGCTTGCCCTGTTCTGTGTGTTGGCAGACTGAGCACAAAGTAGGTTAGATTCCTGTTCCCTGCTCCTCTCAGTCCCCTGGTCCTGGTAGTCCTCTTGGGGAGGCCTGGTCCCTGTATGAGCTGTGGAATCAGGCCTTTTGCTCTGGTATCCTGACTGGCCATTGGTGCCAACATCCCTGTTAACCTGAGTCAGAGTATCAATGGGCCAAAGGACAAGAACTTGCTTCCTCCTTGATAAAATAAAGAGCCATCCTAATGGGTAGACAACAATGAAAAAAAGCCAACAGAGGCCAGAAAACTTACAAATCTCCTCCAGAGATGCCTACTCGAGTCTACAGTGAAAGTTTCCAATAAAATCATAGAGAAATCAACAGAAATTCATTCCCAAATGAAAGTGCAACAACCAATGACACCCTGATTAAAAAAAAAAAAAATCACTGAATTTGAAGCAAACTGTAAAAGAACCAACAATTGTATCAATGAAATTGAAGAGAATCATCTCCTACAGTGTTCAGGCTTTGACAGTAGGCTTAACCTGATTGAAGAAAATGTTAGAAACCTCTAAAGAGAGATGATTAAATAGAAGGTAAGTCAAGAAATGGAAGACTTCAACAACTGGTTCATCAAGCTTAATGAAGACCTCATCAAATGCAAGAAAGTACTACAGGAAGCATCAAGAAAAACAGAACTTGAATTGAAATTGTACCTCAAAAAAGATTTGGACATGATGCAAAACAACAAAATAGAAAGCAAAAATCAAATAGAAATTATAAAAACTTGTCCAGAACCACTCACAAACAGTTACTTATATGGAGACAGAACCTCTGACCTGGAAGATAAGAAGAAACTGATTGGGAGGACTATTACTTTGCTAACTTTAAAAAATCAAGCAAAAGGAATACAAGGGAATTGTGGGACACCCTAATACAATCAAAAATCCAGATCAAGGGTATACCAGAAGGAGAAGAAATCTAGACCAGAGTCATAGAGAAGAAAAATTTCCAAATCACTCAAAAGAGAGGCCCATCCAGATACAAGAAGCCCATAGAACACCAAACAGACAGGACCAATGAAGAAACTTTTCAAGATACACCATAGTTAAATCTCTTAACAATGAAAACAAAGAGAGAGTGTTAAAAGCAGTAAGAGAGAAGCAATTCACAACACACAAAGGCAATTCCATCAGAATTATATCAGATTTCTCAATGGAAACCCTGAAAGCCAGAGGGCCTGGAATGGAACACTTCAAAGTTTAAAAAACTATGGCTTCCAACCCCAGCTACTATACCCAGCAAAAGTATCCCTCATAATAGATGATGAAAGAAAAACATTCCATGAAAATCTCAACTCTCTGATTATATGAATACAAAGCCAAACCTACAGAGAATACTGGAGGGAATACTCCACACAGAACAGTCAAACAACCAATCTCAAGAGCCAACAACAAGATAACAATAGCCAAAATAAACCAGGCTGAAAACAGTACATAACACAAAAAAACACCCAGCCCCATAAAATACCTTATCATGGCAGGGATTAATTCAAACCTTATTACCTCAAGATAATAATCTTAAACTTTAATGATCTTAACTCATAGATCAAAAGGCACAGTTTATCAGGATGGATCAAAAACTAGACCATTCTATCTGTGTTCAAGAAACCCACTTCACCATTAAAGATAGGTACCTCCTCATGGTGAAAGGCTAGAAAATGATATTCTAAGCAAGTGGAAATTAAAAAAAAGCAGGTGTTGCAATATTAATATCTGATAAAATAGACTTCAAACTAAAGGAATCAAAAAGGATAAAGAAGGCCACTTTCTACTTATCAAGGAAATTATCCAACAGAAGCACATCACAATCATGAGTCTATATGTACCCAACACACATGCACCACTGTTTATAAAACAAAACCCACTCAGCAACAAAACAGAAATAAATACCAGCACTATCATAGTTGGAGACTTCAATAATCCTCTATCGTCAATAGATGGATTATCCAAGAAGAAAAACAACAGAGAAATAAGAGCTCAACAACACCATAGATTAACTAGACCTAACAGATTTCTACAGAACTTTCCACCCCAATTCTACAGGATACACATTCTTCTCAGCCGTCCACAGATTCTTCTCCAAAACTGACCATATGTTAGGCAATAAAGCATGCCCTCAAAAGGTCAGGAAAATTGAAGTAACTTCCTGCATCATGTCATATCACCCTAGCAATTAACAACAAGAGATACATGAAAAACTCCGTGACCTACTTGAGAGTAAACAAAACATTTTTAAACAACGAATGGGTCATAGAAGAAATCAAAAAAGAAATTTTAAAATTCCTAGAATTGAATAATAATGAAAATACAACCTACCAAAACTTTGAGACACAATGAAGGCAGTCCTATGGGGAAAATCCATAGCTCTAAATGCCTTCATTACAAAGACAGACAGATCACAAATTAATAACCTGACTGTTCACCTAAAGGTGCTGGAAAAACAAGAAGAATGCAACCCAAAGAGCTCCAGATGGAAATAAAAAACTGAAATTGGAGCAGAAATTAATGACTTGGAAACAAAGAAAAAAAATTAAATCAATGTAATGAATAGCTAGTTTATTGAAAAAATAAAGAAGATTCACAAACCCCTGGTCAAATTGATCAAGCAAAAAAGAGAGAAATCTCAAATTAACACAATCAGCAATGAAAAAGGAGAGATCACAACAGACATCCAGAAACTGGAAAAATCATCAGGGCATACTTCCAAAACTTCAACTCCACAAAATTAAATATTGAAGAAATTGTTGAATTCCTATACACATACTAGCTACCAAAACTAAACTTGGAGCAGATTAATCTCCTAAAGAAACCTATCACATCCATGGAGATTGAAAAGTTAATCCAAAATATCCCCCAAAATAAAAGTCCAGGACCAGATGGCTTCTTAGCTGAATTGTATGAAACTTTCATAGAAAACCTCAAAACAATTTTTCTCAAACTGTTCAGCATTTTCAGAGACCAGGTCATCCTTCCTGACTGCTCTTATGAAGCTAGCATCACCCTAATACCAAAACCAGACAGAGATACAACAAGGAAAGGAAATTATAGGCCTATAATAGAACTTAGATGCAAAGATCCTGAACAAAATCCTTGCAAACCAAATTCAGCAGCACATCAAAACCATTATCCATCTTGATCAAGTAGGCTTCATCCCAGGGATGCAGGGATGGGTTAATATATGGGAATTGGTCAATGTAATACACCACATAAATAAACTGAACCATAAGAACCACATGATCAATTGATGCAGAGAAGGTCTTTGACAAAATAACAATTGATGCTGAAAAGACCTTTGAAAAAATACAACACCCCTTCAAGATCAAAATACTGGAAAGAAAAAGTATGGAGTGTTTATCTCTCAACACAATAAAGGCTACATATAAATCTCCTAAAGCCCAAATAATACTTAATGAGGAAAAATTCAAGGAGTTCCCACTGAGATCAGGAACAAAACAGGGGTGCCTTTACCACTGTGCTTTAACCTATTACTAGAAATACTAGCTCAAGCTATAAAACAGAAGAAATTAAAGGGATTCAAATTGGAAAGGAAGAAGTCATGCTAGCACTACTTACAGATGATATGATCCTATATATAAGTGACCCAAAAAGTCTAGAGGTAGCTGGGTGATATGGTGCATGCCTTTAATCCCAGCACTCATGGGAAGGGGAGCAGAGGTAGGAGGATTTCCATGTGTTTGAGGCCACCCTGAGAATCCATAATGAATTCCAGGTTAGCCTGGGCCAGATTGAGACCCTACCTTAAAAAAACTAAAAAAATTAAACAAACCAAAAAACAAAACAAAACAAAAAACAAAAAAAAAAAGTCTAAAGGTGATTAATTCTTTCAGCAAAGTGCCAGGATACAAAATCAATGAATAAAAGTTGGTAGCTTTTACATAAGAAAAGGACAAGTGGACAAAGAAAAAAATCAGTGAGGCTGACCCATTTTCAATAGCAATAGCAAAAATAAATAAATAAATACATACATACATACATACCTTGGAATAACATTGACCAAGGATGTGCAAAGCCTATATAATGAAAACATTAAAACACTCAAGAAAGAAATAGAGGAGGTCTTGAGAAGATGGAAAGTCCTCCCAAGCTAATGGATAGGTAGAATTAATATTGTGAAAATGACAATATGCCAAAAGCAATATACAGATTTGATTCAATACCACTAAAAATAAGAGCATCATTCTTCACAGAGATTGAAAATATTATCTCAAGATTCATATGGAATGGCAGGAAGGCCTCAGATAATCAAGCATATCCTCAATAAAATAATAAATAAATAAACACCTCTAATAATATCACCATACCTGGTCTAAAGCTGTATTACAAAGCCATAGTGACAAAAACAGCATGATACTAGAATACAAACAGAAATATAGACCTATGGAACAGAATTGAAGACCCAGATTTTAGGGCAAGCAACTAAAGCTGCTTTATATTTGACAAGGCACCAATGATATACATTGGAGGAAAGACAGCATCTTCAACAATCTTCAACAAATGGTGTTGGTCAAATTAGATGACCATATATAGAAAAATTAACTTAAATCCACTCACTTCATAATACACAAAAATCAAGTCCAAATGGATTAGGGACCCCAACATAAGATCTGAAACTCTTCAAAGCTGGAAGAGAAAATAGAAGGCACTGTCCATGATATAGAACTGGAAAAAGACTTCCTGAACAAGATCCCAGTAGCCAAAGAAATTAAACAAGCACTCAAGCAATGGGATCTCATGAACATACCAAGTTTTTGCACAAACATACCATAAACAGAGCCAATAGATTATCCACTGAATGGGAGAAAATCTTTGCGAGCCATACCACTGACAGAAACCTAATATCTAGACTCTACAAAGAAAACTAAACAATAAAAAAAAAAGTCAAATAACCCCAAAAGTGGGGCAGAGAATTAAATACAGAGTTTTCAGAGAAAGAATTACAAGTGGCTAGCACCCACTTAAGAAAATGTTCAACATACCTAACCCTTAGGGAAATGCAAATTAAAACAATGATAATATTTCACCTTACCCCAGTAAGGATAGTAAGTGTTAAAAAAGCAAATGAAAACAAATGTTGGCAGGGATGTGAAGAAATAGAAACACTCATTCACTGTTGGTGGGAATGTAAGCTGATACAACCACTGTGGAAATCAATATGGAGACTCCTGAAAAGGATGAATATAGAGTTATCAGCAGACCCTGTTATTACCTTACTGGGCATTTACCCTAAAAGCTCCACATCTCAGTTCAGAGATATTTGTTCAACCATGTTGATAGCTGCTCAATTCATAATAGCGAAAAACTGGAATTAACCTACGTGCCCATCACTGGATGAATGGATAGCCAAGATATGCTATAGTTACAAGAAGAAATTCTACACAGCAGTAAGAAAGAATGACACATTGAAATTTGTAGAAAAATGGTTGAACTTGGAACAGAACATTCTACGTGAACTCACACAATCACTGAAGGACAACTGTCACATGATCTCACTCATCTGCAGTTCCTGAGATCAGCCCAAGTTGCTGACATAACTGAATAGCATCTTGAGGCTTGGACAACAGTGAGGGTAGGACCTGGGGGAAGGGAAAGGGAGGTGGCCACAAAACTGAACCTCAATTGAACTGGTTCCCATAGAATCCTATATCCTGGAAGTCTATCTCAAAGTGGTAACCCTCGAGAGGACCTTAGAGGGAGTACCTGAATTGAAGGTTGCTGGAGAGGGTGAGATCAAACATATCCTCAAAGCTCTCCTGTTTCTCCTTCTTCTCTGAATTTTTATTTTTTCTTTTCCCTTGGTACTGACCTGTAATATCCTTAACTAGGATGTAGTCTACATGCTCAGTGAGCTGTTGATCAGAGAGACTTACTGAATCTCCCAAAATAAACAAGACAGACTTCTGTCAGAGCACTTGATTACCCACCAGAGAGTAGACTATAGAGAGACCTGGCTGGAATCTGAAAGAGAGCCAATACCCAACCAATTAGATCATTTAGTACTGGAATGTGTTACATGAGCTTCTGGGGGAAAGTGTCCAACATCTTCCAAGCAACTCAAAGTCTAAGCAACTCAGAAACAAACAACTTGATGTGATGGTCACACAAGTGCAATAGTGGCACACAGCTATTGTGGGTAACCAACTGCTCTTAGATTGGCTAAGAGATCCACTCAATGGAAAGGAAACCATATGTGGAATTGGGAAACAAGTCAGAAACATATCCAGATAATGATTCTTCTTTCCATTGTTAAGCTCAAGCTCCCACTAACCTTAGACTATAAGTGGCTCTACTCACTTTTTAATTTTATTTTATTTTATTTTATTTTTTTATTTGAGAGCGACAGACACAGAGAGAAAGACAGATAGAGGGAGAGAGAGATAATGGGCGTGCCAGGGCTTCAGCCTCTGCAAACTAACTCCAGACGCGTGTGCCCCCTTGTGCATCTGGCTAACATGGGACCTGGGGAAGCGAGCCTCGAACCGGGGTCCTTAGGCTTCACAGGCAAGTGCTTAACAGCTAAGCCATCTCTCCAGCCCACACTTTTAATTCTCTATAACTCAATAGTGGTTATCCCATTTAACTAATGCTGATTTCATTCTCTGTTGAAGAATCTGCTTCTCTTTTTCAAATGGGATTTGGACCTGAGGAGATAAATGACTCAATGTGCTACACCCCGGCCCCAGCTGAAACCACAGAGGAACTGGGGAAATGAGCTAGAGATCTGCTTTCTCAGTGAATATGATATCAGCACAAAGGTAAAGGAAATAGATACTGAGGACACTCAACACTTACCAAACCAGAGATCCAGAGGCTCCTGAGTGCCCATTACTGAAGTAGATTTAAAATGCTGTCAGCATGGCTCAGGGAATTTTGCAGAAGACGGGGCATAAAGGTTAGAGCCACAAGTTGGGACATTTTGCACAGAGACATTCTCTGCCCCCCCCAAATGCATCACATACAATCCCTATGGGGTTAATCTGCATCCCGAAGGAGGAAGGCCTCTTCAGACAATGGGCAGGAAGGAGTGAAAGGATGGTAACAGCATGTTTTGTTTACATACAAAATATATCCATACCTAATAAAAATATAAATATACAAGTCTCATATGATATTTAATATTGTCTCTTAACTTTGAGTCCTATAAAATTAAAGCAAGTTTAATATTTTCAACATATAATGACACAGAATAAACATTTCTCTTACTATAAGTCACAACAAGTGAAGGAAGATAGGAATAAGCTACCTTTTCTTAGGCACTCTTAGTTAGGGTATGAGGCTAGCCCTGGCACCAGAAACTCTTGGCAAATATGTATGATTGAGATTGACTTAGAGTGTTTCCTACTTTCCACAGTCTACTGTGCTACCTCGGTGGGATGGCCAAATTAGGCTGACCCTCAGCTTCATCCTCCAAATTTACCAGCCAATCAAGTCTTCCCTGTACATTCCTGAATCTGATGCTATAAATGCTGTGACTTTCCAGCCCTTCTCTCTTTTCTCTCTGGATTTGACCCTCAGTGTGTTTGTGTGTGTGTGTGTGTGTGTGTGTGTGTGTGTGTGTGTGTGTGTGTTTCTCTCTCTTCTCTTTGCTTGGGCCACAGGGACACATGTGAGTCTGGCTTCCCCCTCACTCAGTCTAGCTTTGGGGGAGGGGAAGCATAACACTGTTTCTTGGTTTGGATGGTTTTTCTACTTGCTTCTTCTTTATAGTTTAGGGTAAATTCTCACTCAAATTACATTTATGATCTTTTTCTGATATCCAAAACTATCACAGGGGTGCTTTCACCACCTCTGAACTTGTTGCCTGTGTTCTTGGTCTATACTTGAGGTAGCCATGAGTAAAACCATCTTCATCATTCATTTCTCCTTGGAATTTCTCTTCTGCTTTGATATTTCCTTCTTCAGGAAAGCACATGGTGGATGTCATGTGTGTTCTTTCTATGTATTGTTACATATTCACTTTTCCTCCAAAGACCCTCAATTTCTCTTCTTTTGACAATTTCTGTCTCCAGAAAAGCAAATGCCATATACATGTTTTCTGAGCCTCTCTACATATACATCTAAAGGCTGCTGTCCATGTGCTTACACTCTGTTCTATTCTTTTTCTAAAGTCCTCAATATCTCTTAAATTAACATTATATACAGTGTTTTCACATGTCAGCATGTTTCCTAAACCCCACAATTTGTGATTTTCCCCTAAATAAACTTAATAATTAATAATTTATCCTCCTTGAATCTGTCTCTATTAATTCATTATTAAAGGCAGGACAGATCCAAAAACTTGAGGTTCATAAATTCTGGGGGAGCCCTCCTTAAACCCCAAATCCTGCATCACAAGGAGAGCCTGGACCAAAGCAAACTCAACAACCATTAAGCAAACATCTGCAGCACAAGTGTGATATCCTTAACCACAGACCAGTGACAAATCTCTGGATTTTCCAGTTCTGCCCCTCCAGGTTGAATGAGTGACCGGGGAAACCTTCCATACACCACAAGCCAAGAGCATTCCATGGTAGCACTTGCACTGTCCTGGCATATCCAAAACAAAAAAGGAATTCAAAAATAAGCTGGCAATGCTAAATGAAGACATAAAGAAAGCAAGGTTGAATTCCAAGAAACATCAAGAAAATCAGAAAATGATGAGAAAAGGAGTTTAACAGAGGGAAAAAAAAAACTATACATAGTAAAGTAGTAGAAAATGCAAACCTAATTGAACAAGTCCAAAACTCTCTAGAAGCTCTAGAGAATAGAGTCAGCCATGTGGAGGATAGAAACTCTAATCTCGAAGACAAGATGGAAGAACAGTTTGAGAGTTCAAAAACTTCAAGAAGTTCAAAAATTTCTGTGAACAGAACATGAGGGAATTGTGGGATACTAAACATCCTAATATCAGGATCAGAATGAGAAGAAATTCAGACCAAAGGCATGGAGAAATTATTTAACAAAATAATTGAAGAAAACTTCCCCACTCTCTCAAAAGACAGGGTCATCAAGATACAAGAAGCTAACAGAACTCCAAATAGGTTGGAACAAAGGAGAAACTCTCCAAGACAATAAACAAATTAGTTAATTTAAAAAAGAATTTGAAAATTTCTAGTTCACTATCTGAACAAAATATTAATCCCTAATTTTATACAAAATATTAATGTCTTTGCAAGACCTATAATTTAGCACCTTATGACAAATTTTAGTAGTTAATGTTATTGATATGGCAGGTCTAAGAAAACAATTGTTGTCTGTCAATCAAGGATTCTTGTTTTTTTTTTTTAAATTTTTTTTTGTTTATTTTTATTTATTTATTTGAGAGCAACAGAGAGAGAAAGAAGCAGAGAGAGAGAGAGGAGAGTGGTCACGCCATGGCTTTCAGCCACTGCAAATGAACTCCAGACACGTGCGCCCCCTTGTGCATCTGGCTAACATGGGTCCTGGGTAATCAAGCCTTAGGGGTCCTTAGGCTTCACAGGCAAGCGCTTAACCACTAAGCCATCTCTCCAGCCCCTTGTTTTGTTTTTCAGAGGAGGGTTTCACTCTAGCTTAGGCTGACCTGGAATTTGCTGTGTAGTTTCAGCATGGCCTTCAACTCATAACGATCCTGCTATCTCTGCCTCCTGAGTGCTGGGGTTAAGGGAGTATGCCACCATGCTCAGCTTGTCAATCAGATTTTATTGAATAAAGACTTGTTAAACAAACTTCTTCCTTTTATTTCATTATTTTTAATTAATTAATTTATTTTTATTTGTAACCAGAGTCACACCCATTGAGAGAGAAAGAGAGAGAGAGAGAGCAAGCATTAAACTCTAGCTGCTGCAAACAAACTCCAGATACATGTGTCACTTTGTGCATCTGGCTTTATGTAGGCCCTGGAGAATAGAACCCAGTTCATTAGGCTTTGCAGGAAATGCCTTTACTACTGAGAAATTTCTCTAGCCTCATCTTTTATTTTTGATGCATCCTGTTTAATGACATTCTCAAGAGGTTGCATATGCTTATCACTAATGTTTGCAAGCAAGTCCATAACTTAGAAGAACCACTTTATCAATAAATTAGTTTTAAACGTGTTAGTGTAATCTATTTACTTTTATGAAAATAATTAGTCCCATGATGGTTTCATGAACTCAAAGACTAGAAGTTTGAATACATAGTAGATTATTCCCAGTTCTTCACTCACTCATACTACAGATTATATATTTAATCATTTTCTCTGTACCTTTGAAGTGTTTGTCATAGTCAATGAAGTGAAATCTGTTTCCTTGCTTACTTGACATTAGACTTGGCCATGTGTTTTGGTTATCCAACGAAATGTGAAAGTAAAGTGAAGCTATGAATAAGACACACAAATGATTACTCGTATAATCAGCCAAGACCTTGAAGTTATTTTATATTATTAACTTTTATTGTATTTTTAAAGTATTTTATGTATTTTTATAGTGATAACATGCAGACTTAGATGAATAACCCAAATTAATTAAAAAAAATACACATCTTTACTTACCTTTTGATCCTATAAACAAACTAGACTGAAAGCTGAGGTTTTTATTCATTAAGCTCTCCTAGTTTATATGGGTAAAAATATCTTCCCTATAAGACTAAGCACATATATCAATCAAGTCACATAACTATAGATACAAAATACATGTGCAATGTTTACAACTTATCTATTATTCCCATTGTTTTTATTCTATATTTATCATGATTTAAAAATGTGTAATTTTCTATTTTACCATATTTCATCTTAGATAATTTTGATGTTAATGAAAATCTTATTGTGCAAATAATTCACATTAAAAATGTAGGTTTTAAAATATTTTTATTTACTTGGAAGCAGATATAGAGAGAGAAAGAGAGGGAGAAAGAGAAGGAGAGAGGCAGCATGAATTTGCCAGGATTCTTGTCACTGGAAATGAACTCTAGGTACTAAGGCACTTTGTGCATCAAGCTTTACTTGGGTACTGGGGAACTTAACCTGGACCATCAGCCTTTGCAAGCAAGTGCCTTTAACAACTGAGAAATCTCTCCAGCTCAAAATATAGGTTTTTGAAGTAAATATGTTTTATTAAATATAAAGTCATCCTATGAATTTTATCAAATAAGAAGTCAGTATATGAGTATTATAAAAAAATCTATGAAGTATTCATAAGGTCATTTTTAGGGTAGCAGGTTACAGAAATAACTAACCTGTTATTATTTTTATGAATTCCTTGTTAGTCAAAGTGGGGCTATATACTATTCATGTTCTATGAATAATAAAACTGGGGGAGAAGGGCAGTAAAGAGAAGAAATTGTCATGTTTCATTAATGAAACAAGAATACAAAACCATAATTATTCATAGACAAGCATTAGTAACTACAAGTTAACCATGTATATGGAACGTAGTCAGACATAAGTTATCTGTGTAAAATGGCAGTTATATCCTGTGCTATTGCAGAAGAGGAAGTACTAGTCATTGGCAGGCAGTGTTTGTTTCTCCTGAATTCTTATGGGCTAAGTTGTGCCCCACATATTGTACCTCGCTCCTGTGTATCAGGAATTGTGTGTATCAGGTTAAGACAGAATGACTCTGTCTCCTTTGGTTTCCCAATTATGGAAAGAAACACCAAAGCTAAGTTAATTTTCCTTTTCTTTCAGATTCTCAACATCATATTATCGCTTTTCAACTTCAGGTCAAGATCCTTCCATATGCTCACCTTTGCTCTCATCTAAGCTGGAAGGTGATTGTCCTTTGTTTTGGTGGCAAACACTGGTTAATTACTATACAGCAATTGAAGTAAGTCTGTGTGAGCAAGGAAGGGAAGGAGAGAGCAGGAGTGAGAGCATTTCTTTAGGAGCTCTGAGGGATAAAAGGACTTGAGTCTCGGAAGAGAGGTGTTTGACCTTTTCTGGAAGTGAAAGGTTGAGATGTCTGGTTTTCTCAGAATGAAGGGGAAGATGAGAGCAAGAGCTGGGCTATGTATGATGATGGGTAGTGCACACTGCAGTGAAGCACAAAGATCTCTGGCAGTAAATGGGAAGTAAAGGAAGTTAAAGCAGAATATCAGAATATACTAGGGTGGGGAAGAGAAACAATATGGAAGCTGGAAAGAGGGGCATTGCAGAAACCCAGGTGTGAGATCACAGGTGCCCTTGATTACAATGATAGCTATGGAAATATAAGTGGAACAGAATTTTATTCACCTGTAAAAAAGATGAAATTATGACTTTGCAGAAGGATGAATGAAGATCATCATGTTAGGTAAAATAAGCCAGACTCAGAAAGAGAAGTGTTTTTTTTTTCTCATAAATGGAATCTATATATGCATCTCTTTCTGCCTATCATCTGGCTATCTATCTATCTATCTATCTATCTATCTATCTATCCATCCATCCATCTATCTATCATCTATCTATCTATCTATCTATCTATCTATCTATCTATCTATCTATCTATCTTTCTACCTATTTATCTATCTATCATCTATAATATGTCCATTAATCTATCAATCATCTCTCTATCTAACTTCTTTATTCATCCCCTTGTCCACTTATATTACAGGAAAGTAAACAGTAAACTGCTAGGGATAGATGAGATATTAAGAGAGAGGGGAACAAAATTAGGCAATAGAGAGTAGGCAAAATGTCATATAATTCCTCTTATAAGTAGATCTAGATTTAAGTACACAGACACACACACACACACACACACACACACACACACACACACACACACATTATGTAGCAGCAGTGGGACTATTTGTTGGAAGGAGGTGGACCAAAGAGAGAAAGGGAAGATGGGTAATACAAAGGCAAATATGATCAGAGCACAATGATATATATATGTGTGTGAAAATGTCATCATAATACTTATTATTTCATATGCCACTAAAATATTATAAAAAATAATAAAAGTTGTCATAGATGTAGAGATATTACAACTTGGTGATGCTTAAGAGACGACTTACATGGAACACAAAGACAGCTACTGAATTTTGGCAAAATTGATTAGCAATGATCAAAGGACATTGCAGAGCATATTTGTAGACTAAGATGCTTGCTGGCTGGAGACAGATGACTGATCAGGAGTAACACTGGTTTAAAGAAGGGTTTTGGATTTTCATTGTAAAAACCAAAACACAGACATAGCATGGTGGCAGATGGGACTCACATCACAGAAGCACAGACAAGCAAATGTCTAGACAAGTCATGTTCACAGGCTATTCTTAGACTTGTGACATGGTCCTAGCATCATGTTGTAAAATAACACTGAACAACAGAGTCAGGGTGTGAATCACCCTCTCATGGACACAGAGATGGAAGTGTAAAGAGATTTCCAAATCAAGCCCCTTAAAGGAACAATTACTGGTTGTAGTCTCTTCTGTGAGTTCCTTGAATTACTTAATCTTATTTGTAAAACGAGATGAAAATATTTACCTTGTCTGTTTGCTTTGGAGCTTAATTCAACTGATGATTACAAAATACCTTGCACATTCCAAATGATAAAAATGAAGTTATCTTGGCCTCCCACTGTGTAAATTAACTCATATCATTGAGAGCTCTCACTCATTCAACTTCATGACTAATGAAATCCTCACACTTAGTGTTTGGTTCTTGTCCAGCTCACCTCAAGAATGTGAAAAGATGGAACAAATAATCATGGTATAGCCTAAGTATATGATGTATTCTTTTCTCACCCCATGATATACTACAATTCATGATGTTAAATTCTTAATTTGTAGAGTAACTCTGTTGGATCATTATTTGATCTCTTTTATAATAAGCAGATAGGCATAATTTTGCCAGTTTGAGAAAGTTCACTTAGCTTTCATCCAGAGAACCAGAGTGATATAGAACAGTTCTAAAGTTTGTACACATTTCCCTCCACATTGTGTCATCTATTCAAAAGACAGAACTTTCTGAGGACTTTACTCTTAGGCCAAAAGTAAGTCCTCATTTCCAAAGGAAGTGATTATCATTGATTGTCACATAACTGTTTTGTTTTCTTGGGTTTTATTTGTGGGGAAATTACTTGGGATAAATTATACCCTCTTTTATGTGGTTGAACTGAATCACTCATTCATAGAATTTAGTCACACTGCTTCGTTTTAGAAGTGTAAGGTTGTAGCAGCTCTAAAGGGTGTCCAACATTCTGAGGTCATTCAGCCCATGGGACTTGGGCTTTTTTAGCTCAATACTCTTTTAGTATTTCCAAGCTGCCTTGGGCATTGATGTTTTCTTTTCTTTTTATTCCATGATATCATCCTTTCTAACAGCAGCAACAACCTATCCCAGTAATATAATTAATGAAACACACATCACATAATACACCCGCCCCCATGATGGCAATATTCCTATTGTTAACTTGATTAGATGAGGAATTCAGCCAGAAGTTTACCTATTGAATATTTCTGTGACAGTGTTCCTAGGAAGGATTAACTGAGAGAGAAAGAATGTTCTCCACAGTGGGAAGCTCTCTGGTGACAGCCTATCTATATAAAAGGATTATGGGAAGTGGCAGTGCCTTTTTGACTGGATGCCTTTGCTACTTGCTAGTGAGTTCATCTACCTTGTTTCTGTCATCCTTTGGAGACATGAGCACCCATCTACCTTAGTCATCCAATGTGGACTGAAGATCAGTGACTGTTCAGGAATACTCCAAGCCTTCAGTGCCAGATTAAGACTGCTGAGGCAACCATCCTTTTGGACTTTGCATATACTGGGTTCTCAGAATCTTCAGCCTGCAGACCACCATTTTTTAACTGTAAATCCCACATTATGTATGCCAGTCTAATAGATCCCCTGTGTAATATATATTCATTCTACTGGTTCTGTTCCTCTAGGGGACTGACCTGGCTAATATACCTCCATCTCCCTTTACATATCTATTTGACATTTAAATTTGGATATTATCAAAAATAGTATTTGGGGCTTAGAAGTTAGGTTACTTGGGAAAGTGCTTGCCTTGTAAACATGATGACCTGTATTTGTTTCCAGAAACCATCTAAAAATATTATGAGTGATGCCATGTGCCTGGAATACTGGCACTGAGGAAGTACATACATGAAGATTCCTGGGGCTCATTGACCAGGCAGTCTTGCTTAATTCCTGAGCCCCAGGACCATAAGAGGTCTTATCTCAAAAAACAAACAAACAAACAGGTAGATGACATTACTGAGGAGTGACACCCAAGTTTGTCTCTGTCTCTATATACATACTCTCACACATGCAAGCACACCTGCATACACATGTACAAGCCACCTTCATATAAACACACACATGTGTGCATACACATATACACATGTATTTAAAACTCTTAATTTCCCTATCAAGCTGTCCCACATGTTCCTAAAATTCTGGAATTTGATGTTCAGTCACCCATAACTCATGTTTTTCTGTGACAGCCCGTAGATAGTGTAACAGTTATGTCTTGACATCACTGCACCCTCCACTTCCCCCCCACAGCAATATCTTTTGCCTGCACTATTTCTTCCCCCCTGAGTAGGTCTACTGTCCTTCCCTATTCTCACTCTCTTGCTACTATTCATAGGATCTGGGTACACCCACTGACCATGCTTTGTCTGATGCTCCCACTTCACCTCCTTTGCTCTCTCATCCACTTGGCTCAGGCCACAGTGGGCATTGTTTGGCTTTTTTTTTTTTTTAAGTTTTCTATTTAGCAAATGCAGGCAGTTTGGTACCATTATTAGGCTCATTTGTGACCTATCCTCTCCCCATTGGCCCCTCCTTGTTGAGATATATGGGTCATGCATTGTGGAGTTAGCCCACAGTTATTGGTACGATAAATGTCTCTGCATATCATGACCCAACATGTGGCTCTGACATTCTTTCCGCCCCCTCTTCCACAAAATTTCTCTGATGGGCTGGAGAGATGGCTTAGCGGTTAAGCGCTTGCCTGTGAAGCCTAAGGACCCCGGTTCGAGGCTCGGTTCTCCAGGTCCCACGTTAGCCAGATGCACAAGCGGGCGCACGCGTCTGGAGTTCGTTTGCAGAGGCTGGAAGCCCTGGCGCGCCCATTCTCTCTCTCCCTCTATCTGTCTTTCTCTCTGTGTCTGTCGCTCTCAAATAAATAAATAAAAAATTAAAAAAAAAAAATTTCTCTGAGCCATGTTGGGTTCATTTTTGGTCTGCTTCAGTGAAGCATGCCATCTGATTGTTACCTCATGACAATAACAAGCAGCTATTCCTTTTTAAATTTTTTAATGTTTTTTGGATGTGTATCTGGTTTTGGTGTGTTTGCCTGGTCATATGTACGTGTGTGCTTTCCTTACACATATGGAGACAACAGGTCAACATTGGGTATCTTCTTTAACTGCTCTCCCTGTGCTGTTTGAGAACAAGTTTATCTTTAAAGCTGGGGCTCACTGGTTTGACTTGCTTCTGGCCCTAGGGATCCTTCTCTCTGTGCCTTTCCAGTGTGGATAGGCTGGCGTACCAGACATTATTATGAGAACATTGGTGATCCTAACTCAGGTCCTCAGGCTTCTGCAGCAAGCATTTATGGACTGATCCATTTTTCCTTCACCTGTGTTATTATTGTTTTTTGTTTGATACTCTTTGGGAATCAAACATTCTAAGAGAGTTGCTGATTTCCACACCTGGATGTTTCTGCCAAAATATCACTGTGTCGGAAGGACCTCTCTGTACCATTTATTAATTAACAGTAAATCTCCCCCCTTTGCAGGCTTCAGCTCTTTGCTCCTCTTCTGTTATTGTTTCTCCATAGTATTCACCAACCCATAATAAAGGCTGTTTTTATTCTCTAGGTTATCATACTGCCTATTCAGCTTTGCATATTAAATCAATGACGAGGGGGGCTTTTGGTCAGTTTTGCTTGCAACTAGAAGAGTGCTTGGCTTGAACTCAAAGCTCAATTCATGTTTGTTGAGTGAATAGCATGATGTTTGTATTTATAATATAATTGATATTCCTTGTAGATGAGGTTAAAGTTCTTAGGTTTATTAATTTCTTTTTTTTTCTTTTATTGCTTTTATCCTTTGATCTTTGGATTTATCATAATTAACTATGACCTTAATAAGAAATACTCTTCATTTCATGGTATAGAAGCTTCCAGGAAATGCCTTTATACTGAATGAATAATGTACACACCAGTTTTATTTCTTACCATAACCTATTACAAAATAAAATATGTTTCCTTTGAGCTATTTTTTTATGTAGGAGTTTCCAACAATATCATATATAACACTAGCTTCTGTTTCTGTTGTATTTATTTAATTTATTTAAAAAGTTAATACTTATATCTAGGGACCAGAACTGCATGAATAGGAAACCTCTTTTAATGCTTTCAATGTTTGTGCTATCAAGTTTTTATCTGACATGGAGCAGAACAAGGAAGGATCCTTTCATCTGACTTAATTCCAGTTGAGCACCATTTATGCAGTAAAGATGAGAGACTGCACTTCAGCTTGTCTTTCAGCCAAATGAAGACTGTCATACTGAATTTAGAAGCCACATGCTTGAACTTGGTAGTCTACTGTCAGCAAGGAGAGCCCACCTTGTCTGCATGTTTCTTCCCTCACTTTGAAGTGATACATCTAATCTCAGCTGAACTACTCGAGATGCTTGTTACTCTGCAGCCTCAATGAATTTAGAGTGGTAATCAATTAGCAGTAAATAGGTTTCTTTGTCAATTTGAAAACGTCACAGTGAAGGTAAAAAGAGAGTGGGATAAAGTGATAAATAATTTATACTTTGAAAGAGTCCCTAATTTCTTCTGTCCACTGGTAGGTTCTATGTTGTTTTCTTGTTTTGTTTTGTATTTTGTTTTAGAGAAACATGAGACCAATAACCAGAAATGTCAGCCATAGTTTAAATCTGTCTAAGAAAGGGACACTTAAACTCAAAGGTGTGTTAATTTTGTGCTTATTCCTGGATTTTATATAAATGCTGCAATTTCAAAACTCTGCTTATCCCTGGCTTGCCAGAGCATCTCAGTCACTGAGCTTTTGTTGGTTTCATTTTTTTTTTGTTTGACTTTTCCAAAATTAATTTCTCATTTGCTTGTGTTCAGTTTGCCCAAGTAAAATACACATGATTGTACACCTACAATGCTATCCTAATTCTTCTTGGGAAACAGACTGTGTGTCGCTTAGGGCCTCCCTTCGTTGAGATTTTTTTTCTCTGTTAGAACCTTGATGTCTTGGAGATGGTGATTAGGGTACTTAGCACTTTGAGACATGGATGCCTAATAGAGACTCTTGTCCAGCATGCATGTCATTCCTCATTTACTTCCTGTCTACTCTGCCTCTGCTCTGCCTAGATACAACTAATAAGGGTCTGTCTTCTTCCCAGGAGCCATCCTTGAGACAAGGGGACTCTGAGATAGTGCTTCAGCTTCCTCACCAGAGGCATCTGGGGAGAGTGGATTCATCAACTGGTTTGTCCACCTTCAATACACCCCAGTGGAGTCAGTCTGTTCAACAGAGGTCTGGCTTCTTATCTTCTATGCTACCCTCAACTCCCTCTCCGAAGTCTAGGGTCCATTATCACTCACACGGTGCAGACTAGATCTTTGGGTCCCTCTTTGCAAGTTTACCAGGATGGTGGTTTGAATGTGAAATATTCTCCCATAGCCTGATCTCATATTCAATCTCTAGTTGGTGGAGCCTAGAGGTGGTGTGTCACTGGGTGAGGTGAATCTTGAGGTTTATTAGTCCAGCCTTACTGGGTATTCACTAGCTAGCTTACTCTTGCTACTACCACCCAGGTGATATGATGAGATGTATGCTTAGCTTCTGTTCGCCCATGATTTGCCCACCAGGATGAAATATCCCCTCAAAACTATAAGCTGAAAATAAATCCTTTACTTCCACCAGCTGTTTCTGTTTCAGTGTTTTGGATCAACAACAACAGGGTAATTGCAACACCAAGCCCTTTAACTGGGCTTGAATGACACTTTCTATCTTTTTTTTTTTTTTTTTTAACTTTGTTTGGTATGGATTTGAAGTATCTAGAGCTATGCAGGGACCCTACCAAGAGCTGCTCCTACCTTGTACAACCTTACCCCATATGGATTTTCCCTTCTCCATCTAACCAGATTCTTATGTAGAATCTGGCCCAAGTCCAGGAATAATAGCTCTCTGGTTCCATTGAATATCTATCTTTCAATACCTGATCTTTCATATTTTTTCTAACAGTTTGAGTGTGTGTGTGTGTGTGTGTGTTTGCATGCCTGCTGTATGGGGGAACATGCGTGTGGAGGCCCAATGTCAACATCAGCTGTCTTCCTCAGTATCTCTGTTTCATTTATTTATTTTGTTCAGTTTGGGTGGGGGTGGAAGGTTTGAGGTAAGGTCTTCCTCTAACCTGGACTGACCTGGAATTCACTGTGTAGTTTCAGGGTAATCTCAAACTCATGGAAATCCTCCTTCCTCTGTCTCCCAAGTGCTGGGATTAAATGAGTGTGCCTCCAAACCTGGCTTCTCTGTTTTATTTTTGAGACAGGGTCTCTTGCTGAACTTAGAGCTCACCAATTGGGTTAGACTACATATCCAGTAAGCCCTAAAGGATCCTCCTGTCCATACCTCTCCAGTGCTGCAATTAAAGATGCACCACCAGGCCTGGGTTCTGGGGATCAGAACTCAAGTCCTCATGCTTACAGGGCAAACACTTTATGCATCAAATCATCTCCCCACTCCCAATATTTGATCATTCTATGATAGTCCTAGTTAGCCGAGTGTTTTAGATTTAGGAGTTAGTTTTTTTATCTCAATAGATGAGCATGTGCTCATAATGGAAAGAAATATAAAAATTTCTTTAGTTGTCCTCATAAAAAGAAATAATAGCCACTTTTAAACAGAGTGAGAGGCTTAAGACTTATATTTCAAACTCCTTGTTTACGTGGGTCCCTTCTAATATCCTGACAGGGTTTCTGGAAATATGCTTACATAAGCATACATTCTATACATGTACCAAAGCAAGATATTTTAGCTGGAATCTTTTATGCAACTTTTCTTTTTACTCCAATTTCTATCATATTTTTCCTCATGTCTGGTTGTGCTGAAGTGGTGAGGTTTTATTTTTATTTTTGATATGGCTAAAAGAATGCACATGAAGTACATTGTGTTTGGATTTATTCACATCAGTTTGGGATTATTGGCATGTATTTAGGTGCTTAGTGGTCACTTCTGTAAGTAAACTAGTGCTCTGGTTTGATTTTGGAAGGGATGACTCTGAGCTTTTTTCAAAAGAACATGCTGGCTTGCTTTCTCCACCTGCCACACTTTTTGGGGTCATTACTGCATCACATCAAAACCACATTCTAGGCCACTGTCAGCCAGTGATAGACCATGGCCACATACCTGGACAATTCCTGGCCAATGCAAAGTTCCTCTGATTAAAAAAAAAAAAAAAAAAAATCTTTGCCTCAACGACAACAACAACAAAATCTTTGCCTTTGAGCTGAAGCTTTCTCAGAAGTGAACTGTAGTCTGCAGTTTTTCTTCCCAATCGGCCTTCTTCATTCCGTTCTGTGAATCAGGTCTTCAGCATGTTTGGGAATGTCTCCTCTCCATTCTTCCTCTTCCCCATTTCCTTTCCATGGTCATGTCCTCAGCCAATCTCTTGCACATCTAATTCTATATTGGTGCCTGCTTCTCAGAGGATGTTAACTGATACCCTCAGATGTTTCCCAGGCTATGCTATGTCAGACTTAAGATTTAAAGGAAAGGTTGGGTGACTCAAACGCTAATGGTCATCACACTACTTTCATATGTGATTTCATATTTTCCAGTGATCCAGCCACCAGCCTTCAATCATTTAATTCAAATATCAGGTCATGGTTATTGCCAGCATTTAGTGATATTTTCCACTTCTTTCCCAATTTCCGAACATTTTTCTAATTTTCTCATCCACTGCTATCTTACCTATTGCACACTGTTACCATCCAGCCTTTGCCTTTCATTGCTCAGGTAGATCTTGCCTTATGCTCTCTTGATGTTTGAAATAGCCTTGCCAATTACACTAATGCAGATTTGTTTTCACTTTTTTTTCTTGAGGTGACATGATAAATCTGATATTGAAAAATGCAACTGTTTTATTTTATTTTGAGACAGGTTCTGGTGTGGCCTAGACTGGTCTCTAACTTGCTATGTAGCTGAAGGTAACTCAACTTTGAATCTTCCTGCCTCTACCTACCAAGTGCTGGGATTACAGGGTACAGGTGCTGGGGATCAAACTCAGGGCTTCCTGAATGCTAGGCAAGCACTCTATCAACTTAATTACACTCCCAGCCCTAACGATGATGATTTATCCTTCAAAATGTACCACATCTGTGACAAGTCTCACTAACCCAGTGCTTTTAAGATTTATCAGTTTTGAAGCCTGAACTGTCTTAAAATCCTATATTTTACAAATGAAAAAAAAAAACTTGACATTGTTTCAAATTTGGAAACAGTACAGTGTTACCAATAAAATTGATGAAGCAATAGAAACTTTTAAAAGTATTAAGAAGTTTTCAACTAGCCATACCACAGAAAAGACTTAGTTACCTTCGGGTGATGGACTGAGCACATACATGGAAGCTCTAAACCCCAGTCTGGCCATGGGAGGATAGTCCTATCAGAAGTGATTAAGGTTAAAAGGATTGGAAGGATTCTGAGACAAGAAGATTTGGTATCATTCTATTTCTCCACAATATGAGTGTAAAGTAAGAGGATAAATGTCTGCAAGCCAGGAACAGAATCCTCACTAGAGCCTGAACTTTGGACACTCTCTAGAACTATGAGAAAAGAGCTGTCTGTTGGTTCAGCCATTTATGGAAGCCTGAGATGACGGAGACAATATTTCTACATAATAGTGTTATTCAACTTGGTAACATTTTGCTCGATTTCCTCCAAATGGCTGGAGATATTTTGGATGGTCACAGTGGTGGATGACGACTAATGGCAAAGGCCAGAGAGTCCATTAAAATTCATATAGTGAACACAGCAGCCTCCTTCCCCTTTCCTCTTCTCCTGCTCTCCAAAGATTAGTAGATCAAAATGTCAACATTGCTGAACCTGTGGAATCCAGGAAGCAATTTTGTAGTCTTGTCTTATGAAGAAGTAATAAAGGTATATTGCCCATTACTTCGGAAAATATTTCAGGGGATTGTTGTGCAGATAATACATATATATTTTTGAATTTTCTAAATTTCTTTGTAACATTTTAATCTTTTGAACTGTAATATATCATTTTTCGTTCTAAGTAAAATCTGTTTTTTTACATGGAGTCTTATATTCTTTTTTTTTAATTTTTATTAACATTTTCCATGATTATAAAATATATCCCATGGTAATTCCCTCCCTCCCCACCCCCACACTTTCCCATTTGAAATTCCATTCTCCATCATATTACCTCCCATTACAATCATTGTAATTACATTAATTTAAATTTTGTGTTTGAAGATTTCATACATGTATATGATGTGTTTTGATCATATTCAGCCCTCTTGCCTCCTCTCACCTCCTCTTATAATACCCTTTCTACTCCTGCTAAACAACTTCTTCCCAACCCAATCCATTCTTACTTTTATTGTGACTCACTGAGATAAATTAGAATTGCTTGCATGTGCATGGGTGAGAGGGTATATATTGGAGCATGGGCTATGCCATGAAGAACATAACTTACTCTTCCCCAGCAACTGTTAACTGCCAGTGGCTCTTCTGGGAGGAGTTGGATCTCATGAGCCCCTCACTCACCCATGGGCTGAATACGGTGCAGGAAATCACAGCAGCTGAGTTCATTACTGCGATGGCCACATCATGTCCAGAAGATAACACTCCACAGCACTGTTCCCATTCTCTAGATTAACATTCTTTCTTCCCTTTTTTCAAAATTGCATAAAGTTAATTTTCAATCTTGGGAATTAGTTATTTTTGTTTAGAATAATTAAAAGCAAATAATTCTAGATTTTTTTTGAGACAGACTCTTTCTATGTATTACTGACTAGCCTCAAACTCTAGTTGCAGCTGAAAATGAGCTTCTGATCCTCCTTCCTCCACCTCAGGAGGGCTGGAATTACAAGGATTACCAGTTTATGTGGTGCTGAGGATTGAACCTAGGGCTTCATGTATGCTAGGCTATCCTAGCCCAGCACTAATAAATTTTGACTTCACTATGGTTTATGGCATCCAATACTATAGTTTCATTTTCTGGGGTATAATTTTGAAATCTAAAAATGCTTAATAAAGTTTAGTAAAATGAACATTTTTATAAGTGCACTAAAATGCTGTTATTATTGTATATGTAGGCAAGAGATTTGGCCTTCTTGCTAAATCCTCTTTGCCCTTTGCAGAAGATTTTTCTAAGCTGTTAAATAATAGAGCATTCATGTCATATATCCAGCTGGTTTTTCTTTCTTTAGCAGTTCACTGAGGTGTCATCCATAAGTTGGCCACATCTTTCACCTCTCTACCATAAAATTAATTAACATGCCATGCATATTTATCTTTATATTATGTAAGTATTGGCTATTAGGTCATTATCTAGTCTTCAGCATCCCTCCCTGAGAAAGCAGAATAGCTTCCTATGGGATTGCACACCCTACTTCCTCTTTACCCAGCTGCCAACTTAATCGATTCTCTTCAATGGTCTATCTGACCATGTCAGCACATGATAAGACTATTCAAGGATTTTTTTTTTTTTCCATTTCTAATTGTTAGAGCTTGTTCTTTGGGAGAAATCACCAGCAGAGACACTCTGTCTAACATTGATGCAACTGAATCAAAAGAAGGTCCCAGAGTCACTCTCCTTTAGACTGTCCCTTCCTTCACTCTTCTCAGTGGGCATAGGAACACCACATACCCCATTGTGGCTAAAATGACTAGCCAATTATTCTTCAAAGGCCAACATGTTTATAAGTAAATGTGACAGTTATTGCCAGATATGCTGGGATACTAGGCAGAAAGTAGGGCTGTCCTGAGGTTTCCTGATTTTCAGAGCCCATATGTCAAGTAACTTAGTCCCTTTGGTTTCAGGGTTTGTTGGTTAGACCCTGCATCTACAGAATCCTTATCTTCAGTATGTAACAGAAGGGAAATTACTCTATCACTCTAGCACAGTATCCATTGATCCATTGGTCTATAAGGTCTTTGAAGGGGTTTGCCAACTTTTGCTGACCTTGCTCCTGACCTTGCCTTGGGACACCTAGCTAAGTATCCAGAACGAGTGCCTAAGAGCTTGTTTTGATTTTAGGGATTGTGATTTTGTATATGCTGCCTTCTCTATTTGGATAGCTTTCAGGTCTTGTGCTAGAACTATTGTTCCTTTGAGAAGTAATCCCTATGCTTCTCAAATGGACTTGGGTGGGTATGTAAATGGCCCAACAGAACTCTTTGTATCTGATTACTGAACCTCTATTTTTTTATGAGAGAATTGGTATGGTTGGGACTCTAGCCACCACACTTGAACTTCAGGCACTGGCATCATCTTGTGTGTATGCACCACCTAGTGTGTCTGGCTTATGTAGGTACTGGGGAATCAAACCTGTGCCCTTAGGCTTCACAGACAAGCACCTTAACTGCTAAGCCATCTCTCCAGCCCTGAATCTCTATTAATATGTTACTGCTACCTCACTTCACTCATTAACTTGTGAGATTTTAGAGAGAAGTGTGGGGAGCCCCTCGGCCCGCATGGCCAAGGCCTATGGGGAGAGTACCCCTGGCCAAGCCCTAAAGATGGCGCCTGATGGAAGTTCAGTGCTTGGGACAAACAAGTCCATATTTGGAGGAGTTTGCCATCTCTGCCACTCATTGGTTTCTGATGCTCGTCTGGAGGGGTTGCGTGGCCTGGGGTGATTGGGCGGAGTGAGTGCGCTTATAAGGAATCCCCCGCCTGAGGCTGGGGGAGATGAAGCTTGAAGTTGCCTGAATAAACTGCTGTAAGAAGAACTGGTGGTTGTGTCTTCCTTGCTGGTCGAGGCGGATGCGACAGAGAAGGAACCATGTCTTACTGATCTTGCAACGTAACAAAATGCCCACAGCTTAGTATCTACTAATAAGAGGTTGATAAATAAGAACTGGTAGTAGATGAATGAAGAAAAAACATGTTAATATCCACTACTAATTCTCTTAGCTCCCTTATAACATTATAGATCCAACCTCCAGCTAGCCAATGACTAATTTTTATTTTATACTATATTACTATGCCATTTAGAAAATTAGCCAAATGGTTCATAAATATGAAAACTCAAAATCTAATTATGTGTTAGAAGACCCCATCATCTGCCATTTGAAACCCATGAAAGAATTGAGACATCTTTTTGATGAACTTTCTCATGTTTACCCATGTTGGAGCCAGACACTGAATAAGATAATCTTGTAATGTCCTAATGTTCTAAGTTCATTTCCCTAGGCAGCAGATTCTGAGTTGGCGTTTAGCTTACAGTAGTGTAATAGTGCCCAGTGGGTTTGCATCTTGGTGAGTGTAAAGCCTAACACCAGAAGGTAAAAGAACAAATAAGGATTGGTTACCTGCAAGAGGAAAGGAGAACACTGTGGTTATTTCTGAATGAATGCTCTCCATGAACAGAGAAAGTATGGTGATTTAATTTGGGGAACCTCATTCAGAAAAAAAAAAAAAAACATATTTAAAGGCAACCACATTCTGAGCATGCTCTGGTAAAAGTTCTAAGTAAAATGTAAGAAGGAAAACAGCAGATATGAGTACTTCTAGGCATGCTGTGTTCAGTACAATAAACCAAGTTTAAATTTGGATCGCTTAAAACACAAGTCAGAGTGATGCAGTGACCCAAGAATTTCTACATGAAGTTTTACTAAAAAAAAAAAGAAAAGAAAAGAAAGAAAGAAAATAAAAGCAAGCAAGCAAGCAAACCAGGCACGGTGGTGCACGCCTTTAATCCCAGCACTTGGGAGGCAGAGATAGGAGGATTGCCTTGAGTTTGAGGCTACCCTGAGACTCTATAGTGAAATTCAGGTGAGCCTGGGCTAGAGTGAGACCCTACCTCGAAAAATCAAAAAAGAAAGAAAGAAAGTACAGCTTTGACAATACATTAATGTTCTTTCAAAAGAGTGGCTGTGTATTCCCACTTAAGTATAAGAGATTTTCCTGAAGGCGCTTGCCTTACTCCATGGTTAACAGGAATGCCTTTAGGATGAAAAGGCAAGAATCAGGAGTGGGCAAGGGGAGAGGTGGCATGACAAAGCAGTTACAAGGGATACCTGGGTGCACATCCAAGAAGCCCAAGGGCAAAAGTGGTCCCCAGGAAGGTTAGGAATGTTCGGACTTTCCACTTCTGCCTGGAATTCTTAAAGAAGTTGAGAACCTGATGGCTTCCTTTAAAAGGCTGCCTCCTGCCATCTGACCAAGAGCAGTGCTGCCACAGCAAGCCTTCATCAGCGCCCATTGTCATGTGCATATGAGGGAAGGGTCTGCTTTGAATCCTGTAAATGCTCTGCAGATGGAGGGACAGAATAGCTTTGCAGTCATCAGTTGGGTCTCACTTCCAGGACAGCCCTACACAGTGGTGCAGAAGAAACATTTTATACCAGAAAATTCTTAAATTCATTTTGTGAGCTTTTGGTGATTTCCTAGGTCTGAGGTAGGTTCTTATACTTAACTTTTAAATTTACTTTTCCCATTTTTAATGATTCTATAATGTATATTGATCTTATCCCACCCTCTCTTTTAAAAATATATTATTTATTTACTAGAGAGAGGGAGAAAGAAAGAGAATGGGCATCTCAGGGCCTCCAGGCACTGCAAACAAACTCCAGATACAAGCACCCTCTTGTGCATCTGGCTAACATGGGTCCTGAGGAATCAAACTGGGGTCCTTTGGCTTTGCAGGCAAACACCTTAACCGCTAAACCATCTCTCCATCCCTTATTCCACCTTCCCTTATCTCCATCCCCCTTTTGTAGGATATAAATTGGCTAGGCAGTTTTGGGGTGACAGGACCCCAAAATGGATAGCTTTCTCTTAGTTAAACACAGGAATTATCATTGGGCCTGTATGGGAAAATTAGAGCCATTATACTTTACTACAGGTCAGAAATGTCAGAAGGATCTGGTGTTTCTTTTTCTCGGCTCCTTAGGGAGTCCCTTTTGAGAAGGCCTTTCCTAGATAAGTAAGCTTCTAAGAAAATTGTCATTTTCCAGAAGTCCTGACCCCAGACATCCAGCATCAAGCTAGACTGCCCAAACTAGCTACCCTTCAATGAGGCTTAACCCAAGTCTCCAGGTTAGCTTATCAAACCCCCTCTTGCCTCCTTGGGCAAGAACTTTCCTTCTTGTAAGTACAGGGCTTCCCAAATCCCTTCTGGCCTCCCTAGGCAAAAGCCTTACCTTGCTTCCTCCTCTCAAGTTTGGAGTTTCCCAAACCCTTGGGCAAGAGCTATGTTTTCCTTCCTTTCCTTAAGTTCCCCTTCTCTTAAAGTACTCCCTTCTTGAAGCTTGAAGGTATAATAAAATCTTTCTAAACCTTATCTTCTAGTCTTGGGATTTCATTCTTTGAAATCATAACATAAGGCTCTGGGAATACCCCCAAATTATCAATGCACTAATATATATTGATCCAATGGCAGAGGAACCCCAAAATTCCTGCTTCACTTCCATTAACACCTTTCTTATTACCCATTAATGACCAGCTACTTGCATGCTTTTCTTTCACCTATTGAGTTAAATTAAGGTTGCTTGCATGATCACAGGTGGAATGTAATTTACTGTGACATAGGCAATTTACCAGTGGCTACATCAGTAATGAACCTCACTGCCCCTCTCCCAGGGATCATCAGTTGTCTCTAGCTATACTAGGAGGCATGAAGGGGTTTCATGGACCCTTCTCCTAAGTGTGGTGAAATTTTGACAGTCTTGGTTTTGTGCAGAAAACTGTTTCTACTGTGAGTTCATGAGTAACAGCCATATTGTATCCTGAAGACACTATTCCAAATCCCTACTTTCCATCCTCTTGCTCTTACATTCTTTCCATCCCCTCTTCTGCAAGGTTCCCTGAACCTTGGAGTGTATGGTATAGATGTCATATTTAGAGCTGAGCACACACTTATGACTTGAATGTCTCTTATATCACATTTGATGAATTTTCTATAGTACTATATTTATTTCTTGTTTCCTGACATTATTATCCTGTAGTAGGCAGACAGAGAGGTGTTATATTCAGTGAACATTGATCCTAGGAGCATAAAAAGGATGCTGTTAATACAATTCTGGCCGCATCAGAAGCAAGCTGCAAACTCAGAGGGAATCGTCTCCATTTGTCAGCAAGAGGCAGGGGCAGAGGTCAGGCACTGGCGACTTAAGCACTGAAGCAGGAGCCTGCCAACATTAATCCTTTCCTTTAGGACTCACTGGATGGTCTGGAAGATCCAGAGGAAGGGCTTAAATGGCCAGAGCCACCAGCAATTGATCAAACTACTCTGAAATATGCCAATAGTTTGCTGACTGATATGGGTACATGAATAGCACTTTCATTATCTGCTTCCTCCAGCCCAGCATTTTCCTCATTACATGTTTGTTTAGATGCAATGACTCATGAAATCACTGACTTTTTTTGCTTGTGTATGTATGGTGCATGCATGTTCATGTCTGTGTGGCACATGTCTCTGTGTGGGTGTATATATGTACATGTCAGGTGACTTCCTTAATCTCTTTCCATTACTTTTTTGAGATAGGGTCTTTCACAACCTAGAGCTCACTGGCTAGGTGAGTTACCAGCAAAGCTTAGACATCTGCCTGTCTCTGCCTCCTGAGATCTGGAATTATAGGTCTGTATCACGATGCCTGGCATGTTATACAGGAGCAACATGCATTTTATGTGAGTGTGCTGGCTATATAAATGCAAATACGTACCCTTGAATGGCACACTTTAGTCACTGAGTCATCTCTCCATCCCTGATCATCTTTAATGGGGATAAAATTAATTTCTTTCCTTAAGTTTTCAAGAGTTCTTCATGGGGAAGTATGTGAATGAGAAGTTTTGGAACACTAGTTTTCAGAGAAGTATATAAAAATTCAAGAACTTGTCTAACTTGACACAACCTATGACAAGAATCTTTATTTCATTTATTCTTTTGCGCACTATCATAGTGTGATTTCTGTATCCTATCCTCTCTGTGTTAATCTCATCCTCTAGGAAAAAGAACTATTACCAAAGAAATGTTGGACATGGCACTCAGGATGTAGCTCAGTGGTTGAGTGATTGCCTTCTGTATCCAAGATTCTGGGTTTGAACACTAACTCTGGAGGTGGGTAGAGAAAAAACAAAAAAGAAACAATGAATTTTAGCTCTACCTCTGCTACTTTCTTAGTTGACTGCTATTAAGTTACTCACTTAACCTCTGTGGATGGACTTTTGTAGCTCTATAAAATATGCTACTCAGAGGAACAGATATAATAAAATATGTGAGAAGGGTTTGCACATCATGACATTTAAATGCTAAAACATTTTTATTCAAATACGTTTTGTATTTCCAATGAAGTTCAAATATCTAATGTATTTGTTCACTATTTAAAGAATAATGCATTGTGCATTGCACTATAAGGACTTGTTGATTAAGAGGAACATTTAGGATTTGCTAGCCTCCTTTAAAATTACTGGGAATTTCTTTATCTATTCTATAACTTTTTGGTAAGTTCTATAAAATCTAGATAGATTTATATTGAGATTTTTACAATACATGTATCTAATTTGGATAATGAAATATCTAAAATTTTTATTAATCATTTCTTACAGTCTTCATTATTTTCCTTAGTGTATGCTTATTTTACATCTATGTTAAATGACACATTTCCTCATAAATGAAAATCCGCTGTATCCCCAATACCACATAAACTGGATATGGTAGAGCACATCTACAAAATCATCCCCCAAACATTCAGATTCATAAATAACAGGTTTCTTTCACTGTAAGTACTTTTATTCATGTTTTTATCATTTCCTACATTAAAAAACCTTATTCATTGTTATTATAATAGGAGGGGAAGTATCTTTTATATTAGATCCAACTCTTCTTTGCCTTTTGATATAGATATTTTTTTGGTAGCTGTATGAGAGTTTATTGATTTCCACATATGTTCTAAAGCCAGCAGTAAAGGGAGGATGCTTATGATGAAGGGGTAGCAGGAAATCACAGCAACTGTAGATCCTTTCCTGCCCTGATTTTTCTCTTCTTTATCCCTAAGGTACCACAGTGGGCACTCATCAAATGTTTAATCCTGTACTACTGAGCTGAGAAGACCAAGAGTTTTGAATTGGCCTTTATTAAATGTGAGGGAATACTTTCCAATCTATAGTGCATGAGTTCACTACCTCTGGTTGAGCTCATGTTGGGTCTTGAAAGTTAGGCAAAGGTCTGTCTCTCCCTGGAATTATATAGTTCTTTCCAGTCCTCACCCCTACTAACCTCGGAAGATTTCACATGTAAGTAGGACAGCAGGATCATCATTCAAACCAGGGTACCCAACATGGCTCAGGAAATTTTGTGGAAGAGGTGGTGGAAAGATTGCTAGAGCCACAATTTGGGACATTATGCACAGAGACCTTGCCTCTTCCCCATAACTGATGGCTAACCCCATAATGTACAACCCATAATTCCCATGGGGATAACTGGTATCCCCAGTGAGGAGTATCCTTTTGTGGGGAGCAAGGATGAGGGTAAGGATGGTACCAACATGTGCTGTTTACATACTGAGTATATCTAATTATATATATATATATAGAAAGACTATATATATAAAACAAGGGAAGTGAATGTTAAGAATTCTCTGTGTATGAAAAATATAATAGCTGTATAATATGCCTGTCAAACAGGTGCTAAAATAAAATGCTACCAAACCCTTAAAAAACTATCAAAAGGATACTGTTAGCAGTAATTTCACCAGATTACCATGGGTAAACTTGCATTGTCTTAGATGAAGTGGAACAAGAGTTTCCCAAAGGGTGAGGATCATGCATAGTAATTGGGGGGGGGGGGGGAATGCAGAGGGGTGTGTCATTGTCTTATACATTGGGTAGATAATTTTAAAAACTCAACTACGAAGCAGGTAACCATATTTAGATTCAAGCAGCCTTAAAAGGAATATTAATTCTTACATTTATAAGCAATTAGTCTATCCTGCTATAAAAATATGATGTTAAAGCCTGAGGTTTGCTTGGTAGTTATTATTTTTCAGAGGAGACACACACAGAATATATTTATATGACATTTTGATCTTTCATTTGTAAAATATTAGCTCATTGATTTAGAGGACAGGACTTTCTACCCAGAGGTTTCATTCACGCTGTGTCTGTTAAACGGAAACAAGATTACCCCTGGTAGCAGCCATTGAAACGCACGGTTCCACCCTGCTCTACTCTTCATCTCCCGGACACTTCCAGCGTTGGAACTCCTCTTGGTATTTTGGAAGAAAACCTCACCCTGAAGCCTAAGTGTTGAACTGTCCCCTTCCATTTTCCATCAAATAGTTCCATTTCCTTCTGTTTTAACTTCTGCCCACAAAGACATTTATCTGGCAATAGAAGGGAAAATATATCTTATGAAAGTGTTAGAAAAAGATTCGATTTGCTACATCAGAGTTCCAGATCTCGGGGGACCTCATTATTTCTTTGTGGTACTTGCCCAGCAAATTGGGTCTGTCCTCCTTGCTCTCCCCAGCTGGCTTCCACAGTCCTTTGCTTCCCCACTGGACCAACTAGGTGAGTAGATTGAACCTCCCCACGCCAGCTCTGGGCAATTCTTCAACAATTTAATTGTATTTCTAATGTTTAAAACAACATGTTAAGAGTATCAGCATTTTTAAAAGTTTCTTTTATATAAAAATTTAAAAAAGATTATTTATGAAGACAAGGAAGCCTGGAGCTTAAAGAACTTTTCAAGACTAGGAGATCAAGGGGCCACATGGATTTGGGAAAGTTTGATTTTCTGTTAAGTTCATAACAAACAAGACGGGGGAGGGGGAGCGGAAGTGTCCTGACAAATATTGCCAGGTGCCAGAAACCAAAGAACACATTTAAAAATCCTGTCTGCTCAGGTGAGAAGTTCACAGGTGGCACCTTGAAGGTAGCTTGGACTTGCTTAGCCTGTCCTGCCCTGTGGCTGGCTACCAACGGACAGAGCATAGGGATCTCTGCCCACTCTCTTTCCAGGGCACGAGCACCTGGAGGCACACGGAGAGGCGGAGGTCATTTTCTGCCTTGTTCCTTCTTCTCATCCACTCCTGCTCATCATTGTCTTTTAATCTGGCCCAGCGATGAGAAGGACCTAGCAGGACCTGCCTGGCATGCGAAGCGTCCAGATGTCCAGATGCTAAACTGCAGGATTAATTCTGCTGGTGGTGGCTTCTGGATGTAGGCTTCTTTCCCCAGGCTTGACTGGGTTAACCCATGGTTGTCCAAAAAGCTCATTTAATGTGTCAAATTAGCAGTCTGACTCTCTTGGCAGGAAGTGTCACACGGTTGATGCTTTTCAAATGAAAAAAAAAAAAAATCTATATTTAAATACCGGAGCCTTGAAGTTTGATCAGTGCCTTTGTCTCCGGAGGGCAAGAGTCCTGAAGATGATGAGAAATGGAATGATGTGTGTGCTTTTCTAAGCACCAGGGGAGGTCTTTGACCATGCCCAGCAGTCAAAAGGAAAGGCAGTGCCTAGGAATAATATCCCGACTCAGGGGGACTGATTCATGGACAGAAAGATGACTCTTCCCCAGCCCTGATACTGCCACACTTCATGCCCACTTCATGCCGCACACAGCACCACACACACACACACACACACACATACACACACACACACCCTTATTTCATTAGATTTTTGCTTTGCTTTGTGTTCTATCTTCCTTGTCCCCAAAAGTCAAGAAGTAAATTTACAATTTGACTCTGCCTTCATGAAACCTTGCCAGTACTGTTGCTTTTTTTTTTTTTTTTTTTTTTTAGTTGTTGTTGTGGGAAAGTTTACGACTGAGTGTCTGCAAGCAACAGTACTTTTGAAAGGGGCCCTAAATATTAAACTCATTTCAAGTGTGACTTGAGACTCAGGCAGACTGCAGGAGTGGTGACAATTTATTACTCTTCTGAAGCCCTAAAGCAGAATAAATATAGATTTGCCACTGATAATATGAGAACAACAGATCAATTTGATTTTAAGTAAATCCTTTCCCCCAAAAGCCAGTTTGTGATTAATCCATTGAGGCTTTCTGGAAACATGGGGAACTAATTGAAATTCTCACACTGTTAAATGTACCAAGCTAAAAAAGGGAACATTTTGAACTTTTTTTTTTTTTTTTTTTTTTTTTTTTTTGCAGACTGATTATTTTCTTCAACAATTGCGTATCTTTTAGCTTAGGTATCTTGTGCCTACTTTCAAAACAGTTAGGAAATCTGAGATAATCTAGTTATTGTGTATGCAGAAAAAGCAGTAACATGCAATGGTCTCACAATGGAATTCTGTGGCTCTGTATCTAGCACTGGCCCCAGACTCTGGGCAGAGATGGTTGTTTGTAATGACTCTCAAGGACCCAGTAACCCTCATGCAATTTATTGTCTGAGTGTACTAAGGACAGAAAAGACCTACAAATTCCAGGGGGGTGCAGTAATGCTTTAGTGTCATGAAAACCTTACTATCACTTTGAGTTTGCTGTCTGCTTCTTGCTCTGTGTCTCAGAGAACTTTTGAAACATTTATGTATTTGACAAATATTTGTGACTAGTGCAGATCCATTCAGTTTAACACGGGAGGGCTGAGAGAAAGAGAAGGAAGAGACATATGTAGAAGTACCAGGAAAGCCACAACCAAGATGGTCTGGACATAAAACATCCCTGCAGTCACCTAATACATCATGTGCCCAAATACTTAAGGTCATAAAATCCTTGTGGCCACCAACATTTTGAAGTTTACAGAGAGTTTCTACAGAAAGTCTCTAATTTGCTGCTTGAAGAATTCTGTTAAGTACTTGATATCCATTTTCAGGCAAGCCTTAACTGCTGAGCAATCTCTCCAAGAGTCCCTGATACCCATTTTCAGGTGAACAGTCTAAGGAACATTAAGTGACATTCTTGTCTCAACAGTACATTGGTATATCTGTTATCCCTGAGCCTGGGGTCAAGCTCTGCTTAACCAATGCCCAGTGTTTTTTGCCTTAAGTTTGAACTCCTTAGTATAGTTGATGTGGAGAATTGAAAGTCTGCTTTTGTCTCTTTAGAAAGTACTTACTGTTACAAAGAAAGTTTTCCTTTTTTGTCTAGGAAACAAAAAGAATATTTTAACATTTAGTTCTAGTGACATTCATGGACAGATAGTTAATTCACCACTTTTCTCAGGAATTTCCATTCTTCTACTTATTTTAAGTAATAATGATTGCAGTGATATAAACTCCTCTAAGTCAAAGGATTGAAGAATGTTCATAGAATGGCCAAGCCTTCATATTTAGACCTGAATTTTAGCCTAGAGAATTTGATAAGCATTCTTTTATAGGGCTATTCTCAAGAGTTAAGTGGGTATTTCTGAAAGAGCCATGAAGTTCTGATTCTATTCATGTGAAAAAAGAGAAATGATTTATGCACAACTGCATATAAATGATATGTGCACTATATTCCTGTGTGTCCTGGAAGCTCTATTGCTTTTTAATATTGCTTAATAAAATTGAATATGAGTTTTTTAAAGGCCTTACTTTGCTTTGCAAAATAAATAAGAGGTCCAGCTGGCTTTTGTTCTGCTATAAATTTCATCATAACTTTAGGAAAGTTTTCCTGAATCATGTTGCTGCCCATTCTTGTAGGTGAGATATGGAATGAACAGTTGCCTTTTCTTTTAATCCCTAACCATGGAATTCTTCAAGTGAGGAAAGTAATCTCAGGAAAGGGCTGCAGGAATGTGCTTTGGCTGTTACTAGGAAGGGAGTACCAGTGAAAATGTTGACTAATGATTTTTCCCTGTGAGTTATGAGCCTATAATCAAGCTTTATCAGTCAGCTGCTCCATCAAATCTAGTTAACTAACAATTTTCACCACTATTAATCCTGAGCTCAGGTTCAGTGCTTTAGATTAAAGCTCTGACCCATGTAGAAGAAATAAAATACTGAAAGTTAGTCCACTTTGAGGAAGATTCTAGCTTAAGATATTGACAAGGCTGGGCTTTCATAGGCCAACAATTCAGAGAAATGTATGGAACCTGTATTAACTTCCAGTGACCTGTGTGCTTTGAAATCTTCACTTCACTAACGTTTGTTAGAAGAAGTAGTTGAGATAGATCATGCTGCTTAAATGAGTGGGCAAAATTGGACAGCAGGTCCTAAATCATAGACTGCCTGCTCCTGTCTCATTCAGAGGGTGTGGAGGGAGCACAACCCAGAAATGGCAAGTCACATGAGTGAGACAATAGCTTTACCTTGCTGGGATAAAACAAACCGGGAGAGATAGGTTGTGGTTTTGTCTTGTTGACATTGTGCGAGAAGCTCAGGTATGAATTCCCTACCTGTCTTTCAAAGCATCCTTTAAGTGCACCTGTTCCATAACTGTTCTCTGATGTTTCCTCAATTGTAATCTCTTACTCCTCTGATGTTACATCAAATGAGATAGATAAATGAATATGTCTTCAATTCCATTTATCATGCTCACATTTCATTATGATTATAGCATTAGATGTTCTCTTTGTGCTTTCAGACTTGAAGGAACATTAGCTTTGCAATTATTTTGAAATATTTAAAGCACTTGTACTTTATATATAACAAGTTCTGTATATGTGGCTGCTATCATTGGGCTTTCTTGAAAACTAAAATCATTACCAATTCTTCAAAATAAATACAGAAAACACACTAAATAATATTAGAAAATAGTTCTGTATCGAGTGAGATATAATTATAAAATGAGTTCTTAAAGACAAATTTAACTTTTTATATGTGGTAGTTTGAATGTAAATTGTCCCCTATGTGTTTGTGACTAAGCTTCATACTCTACTCCCAGCTGGCAGACCAGCTTGGCAGGTGGAGCTTGCTCGAGGAGGTGCGGCGCTGGGGCAAGCCATGGGATTTGCCAGGGCTCGCTCCCTGGGACTACTTCCTTCCCCTACTACTGTGCTTGTGCTATGCTTTCCCTGCCATGATAAAGTTTCCTCTTGAAACTGAAAGCTGAAATAAACCTTTCCCTCCCGTGACTGCTTCCTGTGAACTGTTTGTCCCAGCAAAGAGAAGGGCTTGTCAACATTGTATGTTCTTATTTTAAAACAGCATGCAAATTCTAGTGGTAGGAAATTTCTGAAGTTAAAGTTTATGAATGGATCATGTAAATTATTTCTTTTTATGCCATATTTTAATATTTTTACCCACAGTCTTAAGGCTTTAGTAAAAAATGCACAAGAGAGATAAATCTTTGAAAAACTGTATCTCTTATTAAAAATAAATTTTCTAATGAAATAACAAAATGAAAATCTAAAGACTATATCAGTTCTCAGAAGAAATATCTGAGCCTGCAAGAAGAGGTCTCTTAGTGTTGATAAGGAATTGGAGGTGAATTATCTGACTTTCTTTGTATAATTTTCTGTAGCGCTATAATTCAGTCTAGTGTGAGTTATCCCATGTTAACAAACTACTTGAAAGTCTCAGTGACTCATGCAAATGCCCCATGTTCCATGACTATATCTGTGTGCCACATTCTCCTTATTGGAGAACCAAGCTGAGTGAGTAGTCCCTAATTCACTATTTGTCTATTTCACAGGAATTTATGGTAGAATATATTACTTTTATTTAAGTGAGATAAATCTGTGTGAACCAGGCACACTCCTTCAGCAAGGCAGTGAATTGGTCCTTTATAGGACAGTAGTGAAAGATGCAGCCTAGGGATTGGCAGATGTGTAAAATGTGACTGCTGACATCAGTTACAAAGAATGTTTGTTTACTAGAGTAAGACTGTCATTGCTTAGATGAGATTTGGAGCATGCTTCCCACAAAGGTCCATTCTCTACTCCATAACTTTGCAAGGCAAGAACTGTCATTGGCTGATATTCCTGAGCAGCTCTGGTGATTATGATTGCCATGGCTATAGAACTGTCACTGATGGATCACATATGTTGAAAGAATTCTGCTGCTCACTTGTTACTTCTGATTCTGAATCATGGTTTTCTAAAAGTTTAAAGCTTTCGGCACAATGTGGAGGATTTCACAGCTCCTGTTTGGATATGATAGATGTCACTTCCATTTACATTTTATTGTTCAAAGAAAGTCATGGTGATAAGCTTAACAACAATGGAGAGGGGAAGTATAACCTGCCCTGAAGGGCAGTAAATATGTAAAGAATCATGGAATCTACTATGTAGGTAGAGGTTAGGACACCAAGGGAAACATAGTAAACTCATATCAATAGAAAGGATGCAATGCCCCTTTTAAAATATAGTCAAGTTCTATCTCTGCCTCACCAGGGCTAGGCTCTCTGCCATGCTCGGCTTTTACATGGGTGCTAGGCATCTGAATTCAGGTGCCCATGTTTGTGGCCTATGCAGTTTGCCAACTAGGCCAATTATCCATCCCTTAATTTTATTTATTTTTAACTTTATATTAATAAAATCTCCAAAGTGAGTTTAATTTATTTATTTGAGAGAGAGAGAGAATGGGCAGACCAGGGATTCTAGCCACTACAAACAAACTCCAGAAGCATGCATCACGACCTTGAGCATCTGGCTTACGTGGGTCCTGGGGAATAGAACCTAGGTCCTTTGGCATTGCAGGTAAGAGACTTAACGGCTAAGCCATCTCTACAGCCTTAGGGTTTATATTTTTTTAAAGAATCTTAGAGAGTGTTTTCCTAAGCAATTACTCAATATTTGAAAACCTTTACTTTCTTATTGCAATGGAAGTCAACCAATATGACATAGATGTCCAGAGGAGCTCAGTATTTCCATTATGTGCCAGGGAGAGGAAGCCGAGATTTGTTTCAGTTCTCTCTGTGTGTGCTTTATATGACAATCTGTTGAGCAGGGCAAAATGACCTCCTTGTTTATCTCTCCCTTCTCTTTTGCTATAGTTTCTCCTTACCTCCATCAAGTGACTCAAATGAGCTACATGTAGGCAATGAGAAAATACTATTTAACCATGGTTGACGAGCTGGCAAAATTTGTCTACATTGAGCGAACTGTATTATCTGATCTTTTTAAATGTTTGTACTTTGAAACATATACCTGAGTTTCATTTTCCAATATATTTTTGTTTGTTTGTTTGTTTGTTTGTTTGCTTTTTAGGTAGGGTCTCACTCTGGGCCAGGCTGATCTGGAACTCACTCTGTAGTTCCAGGCTTACCTTGAACTCACAGAAATCATCATACCTCTGCCTCTCAAGTTCTGGGATTTAAGATATGTGCCACCATACCCAGCCTCATTTCACAATAATATATTTGTGAAAATAATTTCTGTCCCTTATTAAACATTTGTTATAGGCTCTTAAATTTATGTACAAATCTAAAGATATTTCTAGTCTTACAGGCATGCATTATAAGAAAGCATTTGCTTGTATGTAACAGTGATGATGATATTTGCCACTTATCATCTACTATGCATTATGCTACATTTTGTATCTATCAGTCCCTTTAATGCTTGTCACAGTGATGCAGATGAGCTACGCAATCTCTATTTTTCAGTAGTTTGTATATCAGTACATTGTAAACTCGAATTCAAACCCAAGTAGTTGAGCTCCTGCAGTAGCACTTTCCACCGATAGCCCTCTGTCTTTCACAGAAATAAATATGCATTGACCTGTGTGTACAAGTATTCATATGTATATGAGTGTAATTCCCCCTCCACATGTTTTATGCTAATGGAAAGACAGAGGGAAATATGAAGGATCAATCCAGCCTTTTGTCTGAAGAGGGGTCAGTGCTGTATGACTAGATCAGTGTTTCTGTGTCATTGCCTGCAACTCTGACACATAAGCCAGCACTTAACAAACTGGGTGGCAGGATTACTCAGCTTTATCTGATTTCAATCAATATTGTCTTAATGACAGCTATGTGTCTGACATAAGGCAATTTCTCCACCCCTGTTTGACCATTCCTGCCTCCTGCATTATTGTGGATTGCTTCTCTATGGCACACAAATTGCTGAACAATCTCTTTCTTGCTTGATGTGCTGCTAATACTCCAGACATCACTATGTAAGGTTTAAATTACCCAGTGTCAATAAAATACTCACTTCCTGAATCAAACCATGTGGGGAAGAAGCACGCTTCACTTCCACTATTGGTGGCCATGATATATTGGCTCTATAAACATGGTGCCCAGCATGAAAAAACATACTTTTTAGGTAAACAGACTATTTTATTATCTTCATTTTTCTTCCCTGCATATTTTTTCTCAAGAACATATGAAATATGTGTTGTTGTTGCCTCACCTGGCACTTTCAGGTTGGCTTCCTTTAGGATGAACAGGTTTTAGATTTTTCAAGCATAACAACAAAAGGAACGCTGTGACACCTGCCTTGTGAAACTGCCCGAGGGGATGGAACAAAGTCAGTTTCCTGGTAGAGGTGGTCTTTAACTAAAGGTCAAATAAAATTGTACTGGAAGCTTTGAGATTAGCTCCAAGTGGTTGTTTTAGGTCGGGGTGGGTGTGGGGGAGTCAACTTGTGAGAATGAGAGAAAGAAAAATAATATTCTAAAGCCAAGGACTTTATTACTACTCTACTTTTCTGCTCATCATTTTTCAAAAAATATTTACTTTATTTATTTATTTATTTATTTATTTATTTATTTATTTATTTACTTAAGAGGGAGAGGGCGGGGGAAATTGCATGCCAGGACATCAGATAAATGTGCCATGTGCATCTGGCTTACGTGGGTGCTGGAGAATTGAGCCTGAGTCCTTTGGCTTTGCAGGCAAGTGCCTTTCCCTTAAGTCATCTCTCCAGCCCCTGCTCATCATTTTAAAGAAATACAAAATGCTGACTTGCTTGTGATTCAGTTTTCTCTTCCTTAGGCTAAACAAAGGTGTGGACTAGGGCATTTATGGTTAAGGAGTTTGTATGGGTGACAGAATACATACCCTCACAGATGTGCTACATTAGTATAAAGATCGTTTTGAGCTAGTGGCACTTCTGAAACAGCAAAAAGGCATTATGACCTCTTCTTTTCTTCCTAGTAATAGGAGATCGTGGAAGATACCCTGCATATTCCAAGGGACAAAAGCAATTGTTCAACATGGAAGCATAGCCCAGAAAATTCTTCATAAATGGATCTTATTTAAATTATTATCTTTCTCTACCTTTCTCCAATATAATATAGTTATTTTTCCTACACTTACCTCTGTTATTCAACCTAATATCAAAACATTTGGTTTTGTTTCTTTGGGTCTTCCTTTCCTTATGAAAGATCTGATGTCACAAAATACATACATACATTTCTCCTGTAAATATATCTTATGTCAACTTAATTTTCCAGCAAGGCATGAACTATAAGAATTAAAATGTTTGCTCCCTCTACTATAAAAATTTGGGGAGAAATGAAATGTGCACCTTAAACTGTTTTAACAGATTATCCCAACTTGGGTAGCTGACTGTAACAATCATTGTCATAGATCTAGAGGCTAAATATCCAAACTGTACTGATAGGGCTACACTACTTGATGGTTCCAGAAAGTGAGTCTCTCTTACTCATCCCTGGCTTCTAGTACTTACTGGGGATATTTGGTATGCTTAGGTTTGTAGCTGTATCACTCTGATTTTTGCCTACAGAATCACATGGCCTTCATTACTATGAGTGTCTCTGAGTCCCAAGTTACCCCTTATACAGATACGAGTACTTGAATTTGTACACACCCCTTATTTAGTATGATTTCATCTTAACTTGGTGATGTCTGCAATTATTTAAGATACTTGGATTAATACTTGAACAATATTATCTTCAAGGGATATAACACTCCCTATATCAAAGGGCCAGGATACTCTGGAAAAAGCACTAGGTTTTTGGAACACAGGTCTTACCAAGCACCAGTACTGATGGGGTGGGGAGTTTGTTCTGTCCATTGTTCCCATCAACCTTGCTGCACATTATCTTTAAGTTGGGCAATTAGGGTTTGTATCAATCGATTGAATGCTTTGGAAATTCAGCTTTCAGAAAACACTGCTTTTACCCTCCCAAGTTGACTGTCAATCCTAAGCCCTCAACTATAGAAATAATTAAGTTATTGACATGTAATCAGTAGGATTTTGTGTGTCAACTTTAGTACTTTCCAGCTATGCTACCTTATGGTCTTGTTGTTTTTTTTTTTTTTTCTCTCTCTCTTTCTCTGTGTGTGTGTGTGTGTTTCCATGCATGCATGCACATTAATATCTTCTTCAATTGCTTTCCACCTTATTTAATGAGATCGGTTCTCTCATTGAACCCAGAGCTCATTGTTTTGACTAGTCTGGTTATTCACTTGCCCTGTGGACCTGCCTGTTCCCACCTCCTTGGTGCTGAGATTGCAGGTCCACACCACCCTGCCTGGCCTTTACATGGGTACTAGATCTGAACTCAGCTCCTTATGCTTATGCAGTGAGAGGTTTACTGACTGAGTTTTCATCCAAATTCAAGTTCCTGTTCCTAAATAATAGGATAGGGAATGGAATACTTCTCTTGCCTCAGAATTTGCAACTCTGTTTTACAGAGTCCAAAAGGCACGAATAAAATTCTTACTTAAAGATGGTGTAGTGGTTTGATTCAGGTGTCCCCCATAAACCTAGGTGTGCTGAATGCTAGGTTCCCAGCTGATGGAGATTTGGGAATTAATGCCTCCTGGAGGGAGTGTATTGTTGGGGGCGGGCTTATGGGCTTTATAGCCAGTTTCCCCATGCCAGTGTTTGGCACACCCTCCTGTTGCTGTGGTCCTTCTTATGTTGGCCAAGGGGTGATGTCCACCTTCTGCTCATGCCATTGTTTTCCCCTGCCATCGTAAAGCTTCCCCTCAAGCCTGTAAGCCAAAATAAATCTCGTTTTCCCAGAAGCTACTCTTGGTTGGGTGATTTCTACCAGCAATGTGAACCGGACTGCAACAGATGGACATGCTGTCACACACCCATAATCCATCAGTACTTAGGAGACTGGAGTATGAGAACCATAAATTCAAGTCTATCCTGGAGCACATAGTGAGATTCTGCCTTACAACCTGGGCCAGGGGGATGGAGACGGACACTGAAGATACTCAAATGTACCAAAACAGAAATCCAGAAGCTGCTGAGAGCTCAGCACTAAAGTAGACTTAAAGCACACCCACCACAGCTCAAAGAATTGGGTTGAAAGGGGGCAGAGAAAACATAACAGCCACAGGCTGAGAGGGAATAGCTAGAGGCATTGTCCCCCTACGCCCAACAACTGACTGCTGCTCTGACAAGTCATAACCCATAACCCCTTGATGAATACCAGCAATTGCACTAGGAGAGCCTTCAGTGGAATAGGGGCAGGGAGAAGGGAAAAGATGGTACCAACACTTGATAAATCCATACAAAGTTTCAACTTAATAATAATGATAAAAAAGAAATGCTACTTTAACTGAACTAAAAAAAATAAAGCAATCAAAAGTACTTTTGGACATTTGCCTTTTTGTCATGAAACTGCCATATCTACTATCCTCATCACAAAGCCAAGTGGATCAATGGAGCATTTGTTTTTATAATGATTTCAAATTAAATTTTGACTCATTAAAAAAAGATTCTGTCTCAAATAAATATCAGCAGCAAGAACTGATATTCTGACCTCTGAGTCTGCATTGCTGTTCCCAGTCATTGAAAACATAGGTTCTCATAAACTCCCACCTCATTATACATTACACACATTATGTAATAAGAGGGCAAGAGAGGATAATGGGTGTTAGAGAATTGTCCAGTGCTGTCTTTTGGACTAATTGAGAATCCTGTCAGCATAGGAAAAACCATCCTAAGGTACCCTTCATTGGGCAGAGATTGCAAAATCACATCAATATTCTCCCATCTTTCTCACATTTTCTGCATGGATTGGCATTCATGCTTGCTTTGGGCCAGCAAATAGAGCAGAAATGCCACCTGAGTCTAGACCTCGAGAAGTCTTGCATGTTTCTATTCTCCCTCCATATCCATCCACCAAGACAACAACAAACCCAAGTGAGTATCTTCATATGGCATGGAAGAGACCTCAGTGCTCCCTCATTCTGCCACACTTTCCATACACCAGCTCTGTGCAGATGAATGAGAGATTTCAGGTTCAGAGCCTCATATAGATTGACAGGAATGCCCTGCCCCGCCCCCCCTTAGACTTGTGATGGCTTATAATGACTGTCAATTTGATAAGACCTAGAATTACTTGGGAAATGAACTTTAGGATGTGCCTGGGAGGGATTGTCTAGATTAGGTTATCTTTGAGGGGGTATTATTTTAATTTAGTTAGTTGAGGAAGGACAACCTGGAAGACCCGCCTTAAGTCTAGGCAGCACCATTCCATGAGCTGGGATCCTGGACTGGATACCAAGGAGCAGCCTTCATCAGAGATGATGTGCATGACTGTGGGCTGAGTGTGACCAGCAGATTCTTGTGACTTCTACCATGCCACTTTCACCATATTGAACTCTAATCTCAAACTATAAGGCAAAATACATCTTTCCTTAAGTTTCTTTGGCCAGATATTTTGTCACAGAATAAGAACATTAGTTAACATATTTATGACAGGACTACATGCTTATATTAAATAAGTTTGGGGAGCTTGGCTAGGCAGCAATATCAGATGACACAAATAGTGATATTAATAATTCCTAAAATATGTTGTATTGATTTTCCCAAAAGATGATAGATGATACATGGAAATAACTATAATCTTTGTTATACATGAGAAAAATATGTGTTAAAATTATCATCTGCAGCAATTTGGAATGTAGCAACATTCCTTATGCATGTTTAGACTTGATCAAGATGGTTTCCACATAAATGTTTTAAAAAGTGACATCTGGTTGCTGCATATGATAAGGACACCTAAAGAAAGAGATGAGTTAAAGAAAGAACTGGCCAGCCTGCACACAAAATCTGGGGGTGGCATAGAGGGCTTTCTTTGTTAGAATATAAAACTGTTTTTCATCTTCAGTTTCTTTTGCCAGGATTATGTTCTCAAAGTACAGTGAAAGCTGGAGACAAACTAGAATAAGACTGTGAGAGCTCTTGCTAATTTTTAAAATTAATTAATTATATATTTTTTTTCCGTAGGGAGAGAAATAATAGACACACCAGGATCTCTAACCACTGCAAATGAATTCCAGATGCATGTACCACTTTGCGTGTCCGGCTTTACGTGGGTACTAGGGAATAAAACCTAGATATTTAGGCTTTGCAATCAAGTACCTTAAATGCTGAGCCATCTCTCCAGTCCACTTTGCTAAAATTTTTTAAATAATGAAAGTCATGCTTAGTGTACCTTCTCTGTTGAATAAAGAGCTTTATAGTAAAGTTACATGGGAGGTGTAACTGAAGTTGGATCCCAGTAAAAATGAGTGCCTCCAGAAAGTGGGACTGAAAATGAATTCTGTGGGTGACTTTTCCAACAAGAAGTAGATAATAGTCAAGTTCATGGAAAGTCCACGAAGCTTTTAATTGAGCTCTATTGACAGAAGAGCTGCCAAGTTTAATGAAAAGTGATGGACACTGTTTAAATCACAAAAGTAACTCTGTACTCTCCATTTTACTTGAACACAAATCATGTTGAGAGAGCTATGCAGTTGCAAATACAGGACCTTACTTCACAGGGAAGGTGTGATTTAAAAAAGGGACATTCTCGACCCAATGTCATAATATTGTAGTATTATATAAGGGGAAAATTGACAATAGAATCATCCCCTACTAGTAGAACAAGGATGAAATAATGTCTGAACCCAATATGTGGGGTTCTGGCATCATCTTCCCAATGAAACTTCAGAATTGATATTGAGCTGAGCATAAGTTATTCTGTACCCCTCAGTCTCCACATTCTGACAAGGGGCACTATTTTTGAATGGGGTATTATCCTTCTGTTCTAGGTTCATTTTGCATTTTATTATGGAAAGCTTTATTTTTTAGTTGAAAACATCTCTGGGACATGGAGGAGCTACAGTGTGGCATGATGCAGAGAAAGCTCATAATGCCACAGCTAGGTAAGACTTTGTAGATCTTAGGAGGTGTTGAGTATTGTTGGCATATACATGGATATTATTCACTGAGGCCACAGTGTCCTTATAATAATTTGATTGCAAAATTTCCCTGATTTCCTAGTCTCTCATTTGCCCATACATACATACATACATTCATTCATTCATTCATATATACATATATATATGAATATGTATATGTATGTGTGTATATATATATATGTAATACTGCTTACATTGTGGAGAAAATGAGTTTATGCCCTTATTTCTGGAATCCAGAATGACCCTGTGGCTTTTCTCCCAATAATATAGCACAATACATGGTGTTCCAGTTCTACTCTTATGATTTAAGTTGTTTGTACCTTTCTCCACTCTTAGACTCTTGTTTCTAAGTGAACAAGTGCAGGTTAGCCTGCCAGAAGGGAGACATGTAGAGAAGAGCTGGGTCATCTTCTGGCTGGTTCTATAGCAGAGATGATAGGCTCAGGTCACTTGTCTGCTTGATTCATGAGTGTTAGTGACCCTGGTCCAGATGCAGTGAGCCTTACTCAGATAAGTAGAGCTCCCTCTATATTCTGTGAAATTAAGAAAACTTACTATTTAAAGAATATTGCATATTCTTTTGTAGTTTCTTATATAGTAATACCAAATGAGTAGTTTGTGATTCTATAACAAAATGCCTGAAATTGAACTAAAGATATTTATTTTTCAAAGGTCTATAGATGATGGAGTCCAAGGTCAAGCCAATAGTAGCTATGATGTTTAGGGAGTGCTACCCTCTGCATCCAAGATGATGTATCATTGTTGCATTACTCAGAGGGAACAACTGCTGTGTGCTCACATCACAGAAGGGGCAGAAGGAAACAAACCCCTCCCTTCAAGTCACTTTTGTATGTTCCCTAATCCAATTCATAAGAGCTCTACCCTTCTGATTATTTGCCTCCTGTAGCCTTCTCCCTACAACATTATCACTCTGGCAATTAAGGATCAACATATAAATTCCAGTGTGCCTTCAGACCACAGTCCTGCCTAAGATAGTGAGGGATAAAGAATTTGACACAGAACATTCACAGATCTGAGAACTTTGATAAGAATGGACTGTTAGCATGCATTTCATCATTAGAATTCTATTACAATTGTTTTGTCTCAGAAACTACTTAGAATCTAACCCACTGGTTGGAGTTGAAAGAGATAGAAAGTTCCATGTTGTAGCTGTATCAACTACTTGCAGGAAATACACTGTGAGTCACTGTTGATGAGTACACAGAAGAAACTCTACACTGTGGGCTGCACGTTTAGGTCAGTGCTGGTCGATAACACTGACAACCAATATTACATTGTAACAAATGAAGAGTCACTCACTCTTTTCATCTCCAACAAGGCAGAAGCAGAAACCAAAAAGAGTCTCAGGACACACTAAGAGCATATCATTGTAGTTCCTACCTCCTAGTTAGGAGAGGAAAATGAATAAACATTTTATAAAACAAAAAGAAAACAAAACAAAAAAACCAACCAACTAACTAACCAATCAAACAACCAGCCAAACAACAACAACAAAAACCTTTTGTGTGCATGTATGCTGTGCGTGTGTGTGTGTGTTCACATTTGTGGGCACACTTGTGAATAGGTGCATGTGTATATATGTGCATGTGGAGGTCAGGTGTTGATGTCAAGCATTTTCCTTGATTGATTTCCATTTTACTTACTAATGCATGATCTCTCTTGTAAACCCTGAACCACTCAAACAGCTACTCTACATAGTCACCTTGTCTTTGGGATTGCCTGTCTCTGCACCCCAAGTTCTGGGATTATAGGCAGGCTGCTGCATCCACACAGCATGTATGTTCCTGCCGGGCATCTGATCTCAGGTCCTCACACTTGTGTAGCAAGTGCTTTGTCCACTGATCAATGCTCTAGAACCCTGTATCACATTATTTATTATTTATTACTTATTTTTATTTTTATATTTAGAGAGAGGGACAGTGAGATAGACAGAGAGCTAGAGAGAGAAAGAGAGAGAGAGAGAGGGAGAGAGGGAGAGAGAGGGAGAGAGAATGAGAATTTGCATGCCAGGGCCTCAACAACTTCAGTCAAGCTCCAGATGCTTGTGCCACCTAGTTGTCATGTATGACCTTGCGCTGGTCTCACCTTTGTGTGTCCAGCTTACATAGGACCTGGAGAAAGATTGAACATGGGTCCTCTGGCCCCTGTCACAGTTTTTTGGTTTTTCGAGGTAGGGTCTCACTTTAGCTCAGGCTGACCTGGAATTCACTCTGTAGTCTCAGGGTGGCCTTGAATTCATGGTGATCCTCCTACCTCTGCCTCCTAAGTGCTAGAGTTAAAGGTGTGCGCCACCACACCTGGCTCCTATGTAACATTTTTTATGGACAAAAGTGACTCTACATTTATGTGATCAACCTGAAGGTCCTTCATGAGAAGAAAGGATCTGAGGAGTATTGGAGAAAATAAAGCTGCTTCAATTGCCTATCAGAGCAAGTTAAAATTATTCAGTAGAATAACTATAAATAGCTATCAACAGTATTCATTTGCATCTGTGTTTTACAGTTTATGGAAAATTACAAACATGTTAGCATATATTTGTGAATAAAAACACAAAACATTAAATGTTTTCTAAACTGTAGTTCTACAAAAATGAAAAATTATGTCAATTATATTTTCAACTATTTGTTTCCATATATACCATCATTTTATTAATAGAATTACAAAATATTTTTAGATACCTTCTTTTGCTCCAAAATTGAATGATTCAGTTCTTACCTTCTCTTGTATCCTTCCATGGCTGATTGGAAGTGTGTTCGTCAATCTTTATTGTCAACTTGACTGTACTTAGAATCACCATGGACCATACCTCTGAGTATGTGTATAAATGTTTTTCAAGGAAGGTTTAATGGAGGAGAGAAAATGGGCTGGAGTTCCAGTCTTAATAAAAAGGCAATAAGCTAAGAACTGGCATTCATTTTTTCTGCTTTCTGACTACAGATTCAATGTGACCAGCTGCCTCATGTTTTCATCACCTTCTCTGACGTGGTGGGCTATATCCTCAAACTGTAAACTAAATTTCCCCATGAATTTGGTCATAGCAACAAGAAAGTAACTTATACATCAGATGAGAGAGAGAGAGAGAGAGAGAGAGAGAGAGAGAGAGGGAGGGAGGGAGAATATTCTTGACTATCACTAGAATTTATGTTAGTCATATAAAATACTATATTCAAATCTTAGAGTCAATTTCAATGCAGAGATTTTCAACTTTGGGAACAGAATTAAAAGCTCAATATTCACATATTGTCTACTTTCTGGCAATTTTACACCCTACTCATTGTATATTTTGTATTGTTTTATGTTGTACCTACATTTGTTTTGATCTTCATGTCAGTAGGGATCTCCAAAGGAAAAAATACCAATGGCACATGCGCAAGCACACACATATGTGTATTTATCTTAAGGAATTGGCTCATGCAGATATGGAAACTGGAAAGTATAAAACCTTCAGAGTGGGATGACTTGGCATGGACTCTGAGAAAAGCTGATGAGGCTGTTCAGGACTGAAGGCCATTTGCTGGCAGAAGTCCCTCTGGCTGTCAGTCTTTTCTTCTAGTTATTCAGTCAACTGATTGGATGAAGCTCATACTATGGGTGCAAACTGTTGTTCTCAAAATCCACTAATTAGAATGGAAATCTCATATGAAAGCACTCTCCAAGAAACATTATGAACTAATGACTGACATAGCCAGGCCTATGTATAAAACCACATTTGGGGTGTATGTGCAGTATGTATGTGTTTCTAGATTGGGTAATAGATTTTTCTAGAAATTGTAGAGTCACCTCCACCAATATCATCTCAAAGCTTCTGGGGTGATTTCTTTGCCTTCTCCTCTCCTTGAATTAAGGATCCAGCCATTATTTTATAATAATAGGTAGAGAAAAATGTTGATATCTTACTACTGGTCCTAACCCTTATTTGGATTCTTTCTCTATTCTCTCTCTCTCTCTCTCTCTCTCTCTCTTTCTATACACACACATACACATCTATCTATATATTACACATCTATCCATATATTAATCTATCTATCTAGCTATCATCTATCTCTATATATTTTTCTTATTCCATAAAGGGAGAGAAACAGTGGATGCACCAGGGTGCTCTAGCCTCTGCAAAGAACTCCAGATGCATGTGCCACCTTGTATATCTGGCTTTACATGGGTACTGGGGAATCAAACCTGGGCTCTTTGGCTTTGCAGGCAAGTGCCTTAACTATTAAGCAATCTCTCCAGCTCATCTTTATCTGGTCTGTTTTCATTGTACATTAATCTAGATGGATAAAACTTGTATATTCAGGTTTCATAGTGGGTATGATATTAATGATATTATTCAGTTTATATCATTTAAGTATAAATAAAATATTGATTTTTCAAAAGCTCAATTACTCACATTTATTTACTCATCCAACAATGGCTGTCATGGGTATCCTCTTGTGAGGTAGTCAACCCTGAGACAGAGTCATAAGCATTCATCTGGCCTATTAACAATGTCTTATTCTTATGTCCTAATATCATACTTAATAGATGTGCCTTGACTATTTCTAACCCCAAGCATTATTACCTTCCATCAGCAATTCATGTCTTAAATATTTCTGTTATTTTTGTCTCCCTGAGTAGGTCATTAAAACTTCCACCCTCTCTATCCATACCTCCACTACCCCTTCTTTTACTCCTCACCACAATGACATTCTTTCAATCACTGTGCTATAGTCCTCCATCTTCAATCCAATGGATATGACTTAGTTTACTCACCTAAAATTCTGTTTAGTCATAATAGATTATTGGCTGCTGATATATTATATTTTTCTCCATGAAACAAAATTTTACTTAAACAAGAAAGGTGAAACATAACATGACCTTCAGAGTCTTCACACTCTGATCCCTTTAGCTCTGTGAGTTCTCTTATACTCTCCCAAATATCAACATTCAAATCCAACAAGGATGAATTTTTATTCTTCCCCTTGCCTGTGCTACATAGATAACTTGCCTGTGCTACATAGCCTTTGTTCAGAATTGTCCTTCCTAACCAATCTTTCCTGCCCTTGTCCCCCATTCAGGATCTAACAGACTTCAAATCTGAAAAAGATGCTCTCTATATTCTTATAGGCTCTCTTTTGTAACTGCTCCCACTATGTCAATCTGAGATACTGATCTCTGTACAAATAGAGCCTCTTAGTCATCATCAGATTTTTATTGTTAAATAAAGATGACATCTAACAAGTAATTATTTATAACCTATCTCTTTGAGAAGGATTTGTAGACACGTCCTACGTGTGTATTTTTACATCGTGCAATGCATTTTGACATACATCCTCTCATTTGATCTTCCCAACAACCTTGTCAGGTAGGCAATAGAGATTTTATCTTGTTTCAAAATTTAAAAATGAGAATAGTGAGGCTCAGAGAGATCAGGACCCAAAGGGTTTACAAAATAGCCTCCGGTCAGGAGACTAGTAATGACAGTGTTCAGAAAAGAGGTCTTTTGACTTCTGTTTCTATGAACCTACTGCATGATTCAGGACTAATATATGGCATATGGACATGGAAGTACTTTATAACTGGAATAGAAACTATACCAATAAAATTTTTAATTTATATTTTGATATATTTTCTATTTTAGCAGCAGGAAAACATGTTATATTTTTAGTATTTATTTGCTCACACATTTTTGTTTGGGAATTATAATGTATTTTAAAGAAGCCATTTAAAGAGCAATATGTGCTTTTGGCTTAACAGAGTTAATAGTTAAGTGAAAACAAACAAGTAAAAGGACAAATCCAGTACAACATAATAACATTCAGAATTGAAGGATTAATCTCTGTGGTATGGTAGGAAAATAAAATAGGTCTAAATTCCTGTCAATAAATGTATACATTTTTGTTGTTAGGGAGGTATAACAGGAAGCAGGAATAAGAAAGAAGTGAAACAAAGAACAGACTAAATTGTTCCTCAAAGCAGAATGTTCACAGAATAAATCCCTCCTTTTGTGCCATGCACTGTACTGGGCTCTCTGGCCTAAGTAATCATTTAAAGCCTGCTGTGAAATATCATGATAATTTCCACTGGAAGCAAATGCCATAGAAGCTAAAGAATGTTCCCAGAGTCAATCTATATAATGGCAAATTCATATAAATTATGAAAATTTATACCACTGAGTCAATGCTGGCTGAAAATGTGTCGAATGAAGCATCTGAATTAAAAAGAAAAAAGGCCAGATTTTCAACTATTTGCTTATCTATCTAGCTATCTGTTAATTTATTTTGGAGACAGAGTCTTGTGACCAAGGTGGTCTTAGAACTCACTATATAGCCCAGATAGCCTCAAAATTGTGGATTATCTTCCTGTCTCAGACCTCTGAGTACTGGAATTATAGGTGTGAATTACTACGCCTAGTGTCACTTTTTAATTCCAAGTACTTTTTTTTTTTTTTTTTTTTGGAGGTAGGGTGTCACTCTAGTCTAGGCTGACCTGGAATTCACCTACCTCTGCCTCCTGAGTGCTGGCATTAAAAGTGTACACCACCACGCCCGACTAAACTAAGAACAATCTTTCAATACAACTGAAATATTAACAGCCTCAAGTCCACTTTAGCACAATATGATTTTAGCTTGACTGAGTGAGAAAAGAACAGATCTATCTTAGCAAATACAGAAAACATCTTGCAAAGCTTTGTTTTGTGATATTACTATTTTAAAACATTGTAAGAACTTCTGCATACTTATTAAAGCTATAGTTACTGTACTTTGAGAGTTCAATCAGCCATTGATAATTGAATAATAAGACATATTTTTGCTAATAATACATTTTTGCAATGCTTAAGTGTTCAGCTGCCACCGGCAATCTGGTGAGGGTAGAATGAGTACTATGTAACTGAAATATAAAGATATCTGCAGTAGGATTAGCTAGAGGTGATGCTCACCTGCAAAATTACATATTAGAACTCTCTAGTCTGTCAAATGCTTAAGTAACAAATCAAGCAAGAGCGTTTTTGTCAGCCTCTTATTTGGAACCAGATGTACTCTAGACTTTTGTCACCATCTGCATATTTAATCTTAGATATGAAAACATCATATTAATTATAACTGCACTATTAATTACAGCAGATTGTACAGGATAAGAAATTGTAAATATGTTTTTAGTGCAAGCAGCATTCTTGGTAGGACTATCATTGTCACGATGAGCTGGACCATGCTTTTGTAGTGCATCTTGAGTCAAATCCATCTCTGCAGAGAGTTTGGAGGTACTTCAATCATTAGAAAAGTCACAGTCCCTTCGTTGTAATAATTTTTCTTTTTATAATAAAGTTTTTGTTATGGAAGAAAAATGACTTGGCTGTAATTGGTTTCTACTAGATTCTTTTATGCATACACCTGTCCTCCTACCTGCATGTCTCTAAGATTTAAGGTGCAATATTGGCTCAGGCTCATGATGGTATTTGTGATGCGCTATGGACTGAATTGAAATCCTTTGAACTCATTTAGGCTGTGACATTTTATGGCAGATTAATTAAAATGATTCGTAGTTACTTTAGCCTCAGTGGAAGAAGTGAACAGGATTGTAATATGAAATTCTCTCTTTGTCTGCCTCCATCTCCTGCCTGATTGCTCTAGCAATTTCTCTATTTCCCTGTTTCTAAATTATTTAGCAAAGATATTTGTGTTGCACACATAGGTAATTTTAGTTTCATGAGCAAAGTTTAAACCTTTGCAATTCCAGGTCTTCCATGGATTCCCACACTGGGAATTGCCTGGGAATGTAATGTCGCAAATGCATGAGGCTCTGTTGTGAAGGCTTTTCCTGATGCACTTCAGCCAGATCTGCTTGGGAAATGAAAATGAAGACAGCCTCATGTCATAATATCGAGAGGCTAAGAAACTGATTCCAGGGAGCAATTTCTTTCAAGACAGTTCAGATTCATAGCAGGTAACTTGAAGCTCTTCAACTAGCTTATCTCACACAGGCTATTCCTTCACAACATACATGGATCAGAAATGACAATCACCACCTATTTCATCATCCACGAACATTTTGGCTCTAACTACAATAATTTTCAAAGCTTCTGTCTATTTTAGGCAATCCACACAACCTGTGATATATGTCTAATAGAATATCATATTAAATGAGGTGAGCAGAAATTTAGGTCTTGGTTAGTTCTTTAGCTGATTTTTCAGTTATTTTCCTTCAAAAAGTTTTCTTGGTTATCTCCTCCCTAGTTTTCTGCTGTCTTTTGATTATTTTGCTATGCATTAGCTGTGGTAGAGAACTGAAATTAGTTAATGTTCATACTTGCTAACAGTTCTAATAAAAGATATGCTAAAAGAAGGAAAATCAGAGCTGAAAGAAAATTAGAAAATAGTCAACTTATTTTCTCCATTTTTATATGCATTGTAGACATAGATATTGTGTGAATATCCTAACGTGCTAGGAAAGATATTAATGAGTAACAAATAAAGCAAAATTTGATATAATAGAAACTTTTTGTTTATAATATCCTTACCAAAAATTGAGAGTCAAATAGTCCTTTTGTGACACAGATGATAAGTGACCGCATCTCATCCATTTCTATGGCTCACTTCTGATGAAACCTGGAGTAATGGCTGTTCTTAGTTCATAGACATAGGACTGCTCTGCTCTTCTTAATGGCTTATTGATGAAACATTTTTGAAGGGTTATAAGGGGCCTAGAAGTCAAGACTTTTGATTCCAATCAAAATTGTTTCCTTTATACTTCACCATCCTTAAGAATTCAAAATTACAAAGAATTCCTAAAGTATCCTTTGGAGCTATATTTACTTCAGTTTTATCTCATGCTTATACACCCCTTTACAAAGTATAGACTTTTATAAGGATGTTTTTGTGCACCAGACTTTAATCTACCAATTGACTATATTTGCACACCTTCAGATCACTGCTAATCATATTTTATGACTTCTTGGGACCTCGAATTTAGATGAAATTATACACAGTCTAATTTGATGACCTCTGTCCAGGAGACAGAAAGGAGTTCAACAGCCAGGGGCAGGTGTCAGGTCTCCGTCAGTCCATTCCTGTGATAGTAGTACTTGTCAGACCGTGGTGCTCATTGGCTTTCTCTCAGTTGCAGGCTTCAAAATGATGACCTTTCATTATATTCATTTGGTAGCCTTTTTGTATTGAGAATTTTAATACATGAACATACTGTAATTTAATCATATTTCTATCCTATTACCCTCTTTTGTTTCCCCCTCCCTCACCCCATTCCCCAGAATGCTGTTCTTTCCAAGTTGACCTTTTTCTGTATTAATGTCCCATTGTTTTTATCCTCTTCAGTCCTCTATGTAAAAATATTGATGACCTCCGAATTGTGCAGGTTTTGTGTGGGCAATGACAATCCCTGTGAAGTCACGAGTGCACCAGTAGGTTCATGACTGGAGAATAGTGCCCCAAAGTACTCCTTGCCATCCTATAGCTCTTCCATTGTTTTCATCCCCGTCTTCCTCAGTGCTGCCTGAGGAACATTTGAGGACATGATGGAGATGTCTCCTTTAGTGTTGAGTTCTCAACAGTCCCTTATTTTCAGCTTTAGTGAGTTGTAAGTCTTTTCAGTATTTACCACCATCTCCATGTGGAAGCATCTCGGGCTAGCAGTGAGAACAGAACTCATATTCTTTCTACTACCTGCTCTGCAGTGTTCCCTGGGCCCTGGGAGATCGTATGCAGTGACTTCTAGTTCAGTCCTAAGCACTTAGCTTTGTCTTGTTCTTGTTCCCTTGATGAGTCTTGTGTCTGTCCAATATCCTCTGTAAAAAGAACATTCTTTTATTTATTTATTTATTTATTTATTTATTTATTTATTTATTTATTTATTTATTTAAGAGCGACAGACACAGAGAGAAAGACAGATAGAGGGAGAGAGAGAGAATGGGTGCGCCAGGGCTTCCAGCCTCTGCAAACGAACTCCAGATGTGTGCGCCCCCTTGTGCATCTGGCTAACGTGGGACCTGGGGAACCGAGCCTCGAACCGAACCGGGGTCCTTAGGCTTCACAGGCAAGCGCTTAACCGCTAAGCCATCTCTCCAGCCCCAAACGAACATTCTTTATTGCCTCCCACTCTTCAGTGTTCTGGATTGGTGATCCTGGTAAGATTCATTCTCTTCCATTGTTTTCACAGATGGCTCTTTTAAAAGAGAAGCTTCAGCTTCACACACAACAAATTAATAAAAGTTTATTTGAGCAAAGTGTGTTAAATAAACTGTGCAGAGGTTCAAAGCTGACAAAACTTCAGAGAGCTCTGCTCTAGCAGTATGAGTACTGGGCTTCCACAGGCAGAATATGGAAGCACAGTAAAAACTCTGATTGGTTACAGCTGCTATAGTTGGTCATTAGCTTTTGTTAGGGTTGGCCTGATGGGAATTACATAATCAAAGAGTTGGTCAGCTGTCTGTGTTTGTCTGAAGCTCCATTCAAAATTAATCAGTTTGCATAAGAAAGGAAGCAATTTAAAAGAGGGAAAACAACCTATAGAATTGGAGTAAATATCAGCAAACCATAATCTGATAAGGGATTACTATGCAAAGGATACATGCAACCAACTCAGTAGCAGGAAAACAAGTAACATAATTAAAAATTGGCAAAAGACCTGAATAGACAGTTTTCTAAAGAAGATGTGGAAATGGTCTGCAGGTACTTTTGAATAATACTCAGCATCACTAAACATTAAGAGAATACAAATTAAAAACACCAGGAGGTATCACCTCACATTTATGTATATGCCTACTACCAGAAAACAATGAAGGACCCAGTGTTGGTGAGGACATGGCGAGACTTGCAAAGTGTAAACTAGTGAAGCCATTATGGAAAATAGTATGAAAGTTTCTCAAAAATTTTAAAATAGAATTACTACATGACCTAGTAATTGTACACTGGGATATATACAAAAGAAACAAAATTGGCACACAGAAAAAAATCATGCTTTTTGCATCATGACTCATAATAGTTAAGATATGAAATAAAACACAATTGCACATCCTTCAATGCATAAATAGATAAGGGAAGAACATACTCATGCACATGCAGTGCCTTACAGAAGACAACTCTTACACTTGGAAAAATATTCATGAACCTGGAGAACATTATGCTCAGTGAGAAGATTTAGACACAGCAAGATAAACACTTCGTGCTCTTATTTACATGTGGAATAAAAAGAATTATCACATAGTTGAGAGTCAAATGGTGATTAAAAGAATCTTGGTGGAGTGGGAAGAAGTGGGTATGACGTCTTGGATAAAAGGATTTAAAACTTCTATAGGAATAAGTGCAAGAAATTATTTGTACTATATGGTGATTATAATTAATAACAATGGGTCATATTTTTTAAATCTCTGAGTGTGTTCTCTCCACAAAATATCAGTATGCAAGGTTATATACATGCATACAAGTCAATTAACTTAAGTCACCCTTAATATAAACTAGATTCAAAACCACATTTTAAAATATTTTATTTATTTATTTGACAGAGAGAAAGAGGGAGAGTAAGAGAAAGAGAGAGAGAGAGAGAGAGAGAGAGAGAGAGGGAGAGAATGGGCATGCCAGGGCCTCCAGCCACTGCAAATGCGTTCCAGACACATGTGCCCCCTTGTTTATCTGGATAACGTGGGTCCTGGGTAATTGAACCTGGGTCTTTTGGCTTTGCAGGCAAACACCTTAGCTGCTAAGCCATCCCTCCAGTCCACAAAACCACATTTTTATATGGTAAATACATAAAATATTAATTGATCTATTTGAAAATAAGTTAGTTGTAAGGAATGCCTTAGTTAATTCCTCAGTTGTTTGAGCAAGATTTTAACTGTAGAAATAAACTATAGCCTCTTATTTATTTTGCTTTAACACTGTATGTGCCAGGCTTCTTCTCCAGCTGGTGATTGCAGAGCTGGTTTAAGTCCCAATTGCCCATCATGGTTTCCCTATGATGTAATTTCATGATCCCTGGCCTGCTAAATTGTGTGAATGTGAATTATTCTTGTGCAATTGATCTCTCAGCTTTACCTCTCTCTCTTCTGAAGGTCCCTTGGCAACATGAGAAATATTTGTTGGTCAGTCATTTCCCCATCCTCATAAGATAGGAACCGGTCTCTAGGTTGGACATCATCACAAGAGAAATAACTGGAATGTTCCACTAGTATCAACTCATGGAATACAAGGGGGAAAAAATGGTTGTTATCTCATGACTTAAATCTTCTCTGGAAAAGTTGCTTTTTGGAGGACTAAACTGTGAAATTTCAGACAATGAATCAAGCTTTATTTCAACATAACAACATAGAATTTTGCACTTTTTTGTTTAAAGTGTGAGCCATTTCAACAGCTATCTCTGCTCAACTTAGTATCCCTTTGAGGACCATAAAGGATATTATCTGGAACTTTGTTTATATAAATAGATGCATTGATTTCTAGCTGTGTATTATGGGTAGAACAAATTGTATATTATCATCAGAGTTTCAATAATCATGCTTAAGGAACTAATTGTCCTTTAGTAAAATGACACTTGGTGATAGATATTTAATGATTAAGACCTAAGAAGAGTTACTGTGTGCCCCAGGACTGTCCTCAAAAAACACAATTAAACTAATACCAAAATTTTATTTGTTAAAAGCTTAAGGTCCTTGGACTCTAGCACACGAAGTCAGAATGAAAAGGAGTTCCTTGAAATCTGTCTTTCAGACAAATATCAAATATAATCTTCATGTACATGGAGTCTGAGAATCATTGATGTTGACAATAGATTATCATAAATTTTGTATAAGAGCACAGTAGGACCAAATCAGTATGTTTTCTATGCCAAGTTAATCTGGAGGCAGGACTGGAGGAGAGGCAGTTTGGATAAAGGCTTGATGCAAAACCACAGGTAGCGAATCTTGAATTTCATCCAAGTGAGGAGGTAGATTTGTTAGTTCCAGCATGGAAAAAAAGAGAAAAGATGAGAACAGGAAACACGATGAATTACTATGGACTCCCAAAGCAGAGAGAAGGAGGCTAAAGTGACTGCAATCTTTTATGCTGTTGGGAACACTCTACCCTTCTCAGGGAACAAACTGCAGAGGAGGACAGTAGCAGCTGCTGCCTGTGAATCCATGCTGATCTGTAGGAGGCTTCATATCCCACACATGTGAGTCACGCTGTGCTCTCTCTGAGTATGCCATCTTCCTACCCAACTCACGATTAAGCAGTGCTTAAGAGAAGTAGGTGAAAGTCAGCAATGCAGCACTGCTATGGTGAAGATGAAGTCGAACCCCGGGTTAAGGCCACACCTCCTCGATTTTGCTTTCATAGGTAATTTTCTCTCACAGCAATTTTTCAACTAAGCATCGTGTAGTCATAATCTTTTATGTGTATCTAATGTTTTACACCAATTCTGTCACATAGGTTATTCCATCTATTGTTCCACACAGCATTCTAAGCTAGACTGTGAAAGAGTCATTTCTCCCTCAGCGCCTTGCCTGCTGCCCCTCTATGGAAAATACATCCACATCTCCGCCTCTTTCTTCCTTATGTGTGAGGCCCAGTGCAAATATCACTTCTTTAAGACCTTCACCAATTCTCACTGACAATCTCTTCTTTGCTCCATTTGCATGAGAACTTTCTACACATAGTTGCATTACTCTACTTTCATGTCTCTATCTTTAGCCAGAGCTGTGCCAAAAAAGAAAGAAGTTCTGGACCAGAGCTGGTAATCACCATTGTGTGTAAGCAGAATCGTGTCAGGCCTGATATGGCATCTATAGGCTTGCTGGGGAAGTTTTGCTTTAGGATCCTCAGCACATAGTGGACATGCTCTTGTCATATTGTATACAGTCAGAAGGTCAGGATTATGGTCAAGAGAATATTGCAGGTAGTTAGAGAAGGTGAGGCAAGTTGGTTCTCGGTCCTGGGTGTATTCTGTTTAGTTTAGTCTGTGTCGAGGGAGAGAGAGAGAGAGAGAGAGAGAGAGAGAGAGAGAGAGAGAGAGAGTCACCACAGAGGTCTCACCAAAAATCCTGTTCCTTTATCGGATGTGTTTTAAAACTGTCTAATTATATTCTGTGTAGTGGGCTGCTCACTAAGCATATATCTAATTCTGATATACTCATGCCCTTTCATCAGCTCAGGAAATGCAGGGAATCAGCTTTATTAACTCCAGGAGCCCACAATGGCCTGAGCTGTGATTATTGATGGCGTTTTATCTCTTCTTTTTTTTTTTTTTTCAGATAATTTAGAAAGCATTCACTGCTAAGCCAATTTTATCTACAGATGAAATGAAAATTTGCTGGGCCCTTGTTAAATGCATTATGATAGTGTAAACAGACAACACTTACTGGATTCCCTTGCTTCTCTAATCTTTACCCTACTAGAAAGAATTGTTGATCATGGTGTGTATGGTTTGCTCCTCCAGGTTTTGGTGAGTTTTATCTTGTAACACCTGTTTATTATTTTCCTGTTGACATTAGCCTTACTTGATCATACTGTTTGGAATCACACCTTTTGCATTTTGTAAAATGTGTGTTAGCTTACATATATGTCAAGATCCTCTCTTGATTACATAGTGGATAATATAGAGTGTAAAATCTCACCATTTTAAACACTCATCATATGAAGCATATCTGTTACAGGAGAGCCTTTTAAAATGCAAACATCATGGAAATTGTGATTTCACTTTTCTATATGTTGGCGACAATTTATTACTAATCACATTGCTTTCTATTGAGACATCATGAGCCTATGAAAAGCCAGAAAGAAGGGAATCACTGAAGTAAAGCAAGAGGGGAAAAGGAACAAAGAGGTACGTTTGTGTGAGCTTTCTGACATGTGGAGTAAATGACCCTTCTTTCCACCCAAAAGGAAGAAATCATAATCATTTTTCCCACCCTTAGCTCCAACAGACAGACCTAGAATAACAGTACAATAATGAAGTATAAAATTATAAACTATATGAAATTTTAAAAGGGAAAAGTAAATAATTCACAAATCAGCTGTAGAGAAGTGAATCTCAAAAAATACATGTAATTTTGTAATACTTTCTATTTCCCGGGCTGGGCAGGGAGAATTTTCTGTAATGGTAATAATAGCTAATAGATACTGAACACGGTATAGGCTAGAGGCTATTGTCCACAATTTACCTGGAAGGCATGGTCACACTGATGCCCTTTGCCCTGAGTAACAGCCAACAGGTGTGGATGTTGGGTCTCCAACACAGGCAACAGGTTAATCTTTCACATTCACTACATATACTCCAGAATCTGCTTCAAAAGCCTCATCTCCTCTGGGGTCTTCATTTTCTATTAGATAACACAAGGGAATCATAGTCCAATCCTACAATTAATATTCAGTATCCTATTTTTCATTTGCTTGTTAAATATATCTATTTCAGAAAACATGTAAAATTAACTAATTTCATCAATGAAGTAACATTTACAAATGCCTATAGAAGAAAGCCAAAATCTTCGCAGCAGAGCAGATATTCCTAATGTAAAAAATAAAGGATGCAATGAAACTTTGCTGATTTAAAACTAACAAATGCAAATGCTTTAAGGTATTTTTGGAGGGCTAAGAATGTTAACTATGTTGTCTCAGTAAAAACAAGTTCTCCTTTGGTATCTAAAACTTGGAAATCAGCATAAGTAGGAAGTAGAAAAGCTAATATAGCATTCTACCTTACCACCTATCTTTCATTCATTCATTTGATAATGGTTCACAGGAGTCCACTAAGTGCCAGTTCATTACAAGTATTATAAACTTACATATCATAAGAGCATTTATCTCTTGGAAAAGCAATAATGCATCAAGAACTGATAGGCAAGGAAACTCTAGACATTCTATAGTCAGTGATCACTGTTTATCATTTGTAAATTATTATGTTTTAATGTTTTGTTTTTTAAGATTTATTTTATTTGTTTATTTGGGAGTGACAGACAGAGAAAAAGGGAGGGAGAGGGGAGGGAGGGTGAAAGAATGGGCGCACCAGGGCCTCCAGCCACTGCAAAGGAACTCCAGATGCGTGCGCCCCCTTGTGCATCTGGCTAACATGGGTCCTGGGAAACTGAATCTTGGCTTAACAGGCAAGCACTTAATCACTAAGCCATCTCTCCAGCACTGTAAATTGTTATTTTTTTTACTCAATTCAAAAGTTGGCTTTTCTGTAACATACATAACATGTCATTAAGGGTGTTCCTTTCTGAGTTTATAAAATTTAATGTTCAATTGTTGGTTAAGTTTATTAATGTAGGATAAGTGACATGGGTGGTTATATCAATAAAATAATAATGAGTATTCCTTTTAATACTCTCATACCACTTTTTTGTTCATTTTTATTTACTTATTTGAGAGCAATAGGCAGAGAGAAAGAGAGAGAGAGAGAGAGAGAGAGAGAGAGAGAGAGAGAGAGAGAGAGAAAGAATGGGCATGCCAGGGCCTCCAGCCATTGCAAACAAACTCCAGACGTGTGCGCTCCCTTGTGCATCTGGCTACTGTGGTTCCTGGGGAATTGAGCCTGGAACTGGAGTCCTTAGGCTTCACAGGGAAGCGCTTAACAGCTAAGCCATCTCTGCAGCCCTCATACCACTTTTTCAATGAAGATGTGTGCTTAAATAATTAAGGTCATCATATAAACATATTGAAAATTATTCCCCAGCTATGATAAGAGTAGAGATTTAATACCTTCTATGCAGCTGAATATCTCATACAATAACGTGCTTTTTAAAGAAATAGTATGATTAGTTTCAATTTTTCTAAACCTGGCATATCACTTCCTATGTCATTACTAGGACAAAATATTCAGCTGGATACAGCTTCAGGAAGTAATAGTATTTTACTGTTAATGGATGCATTTTCAATTTTGGCTTGTAGTTTCAAAGATAATTGCATCATGGCGAGGAAAGTGTGGCAAGCACAGGAAGCCAGGATAACACCATCACATCCGCAGGGAAAAGTAAAGCCACGTGGACACCAAATGCTCAGTTAGCCCTTTCCTTTTCATGTAGTCCAAGAATCAAGCCCGTCGGGTTGTGCCACCCCCAGCTAGAATAGATTTTACCTTAGCTATTATAATCAAGAAAATCCATCACAGATATGACCACAAGTTTGTTTTCACAGTAATTCTAAATCCTGTCAGTCAAATTGATAAGCAGAGACATCCAAACTATGACTAAGGAAGATCTGATTAAGATGTGGTAGGTTTGTAGTAATTTTCAACAATTTTACTTGCTATCTTTTGCATATACTGTACCTTAGCACTTAAAAGATGGCCCAGAATTCCTAGAAAATCTTTTGGGAATTACATAATCTCCACAATATTAGATGGAATCCATTGGTTTGATTATACTGGTGAAGAGAGCACATTATTTTTCATGGTTTTTATCATCCTTCATTATTTTTTTTACATGAGAAAATTTATTAAGACATTTAATTTGTGAGTACAAAGGTGCTCAAAAGCCACTCTTTTCAGCCTCCATATTTTATTCCCTTTGTAAAAGTGTAAAGTCCTCACAGCTGCTTTAGAGAGAAAAAGCTCTGATTTGTTTGAAAAAGCTTCAGTGCACACAGAATTTGTTTAAAAAAAAGCTTTGGGAAAATAAAAAGTTAAAAAGCTTTCAAAGCAGAGATTCTGTAAACTGAAGAGTAAGTCCAAGATGGCAGCAAGCCTTGGAAAACTGTCCAACTAGGTTACCAGTTGCTTCTTGAGGTTGGTCTGACAGTTGGGGAAGTCTTGTTATTACCTAACAATCCTTATTGACTGAAGATTACATTCAGACCTGTCCCCAGGGTCTTCTAAAATGCTTTGCTGAATTCCTGTAATAGTCTAATTTAAGAAAACAAATGACTATAACGGCTCTGTTACATATATTTAGTTAATGCACTAAAAATTGATTTCTAAGATATTGGAGGGCTTTTATAATCATGAAAGAGAATTAAAATTATATAGTCATGTTTTTATTTTACATTTAAAATATTTTTCCACTTTGAGGTTGTGTTTCAAATATCCCTGAAAATATTATAGTAGGAGCATAATGGATACCAACTAGTGACAGGAAACCAATGCAAGTTTTCTTATTTTTTGTTTTGTTTGTTAACTGTTGATTTATGTTTTGCAGTATATGCTGTGGAAACTATTAAAAAAGTGAATAGATGAAGTCCTTTCCTTCAAAAAGGGTGTTTTCTTTGATATAGAAAAAAAATACATATATGAATAATTAAATAGCAATGGAAGGAACTGTAAAATGAATTTAGATCGTTATGCTAGAAACAGTAGATAATTGTATACCAAAATGATTCCCATAGGTACAACAACCTTCTTACAGTATTGCAGTAGGATGTGGAGGAAATATAGACAGCATTCAAGTTTGAAAAGCCTTGATTTAATATCTGGTACTAATATCTACAACTTGATTCACTTTGGTTTCCCTGAAATCATTCCTACCTTGCAAGGTCCTTTTAGTCACTGAGAAAGAAAGGTTTAAGTGTCAGGGTCAGAGTTAATAAATTTGGCATTGCCATTTTTTTTAAGTGAGACAAATTATTCCCAAGCATGCTTGAAAAGGGGGAGGGACTCAATATTTATTACACAAGTAAATAGCTAGTAGAAGTGTCATGCTTTTTTTTTTTTTTGAAAAAAATGATTAATTTTAGCTATTCAGGCAAATGAGAAGAAGGCTAAATAGACTTGTGGTCTTTTTATAAATGTTTCTTTGTTGACAGTAGTGTATTAGCCAGTTTCTGTCACTATGACAAAATGTCTAAAACAAAAATCAACATAGGACTCGGAAGATGGCTAAAGAGTTGAAAGTACTTGCTTGTAAAGCCTCCTGGATTGGGGTCAACTTCCAAAACACCCATGTAAGCTGGATGCAGAAAGTTGCATAAGCACCTTTGTTCATTTATAGTGCTAAATCAAATTAAAGGAGGAAAAATGTGCTTTTTGTGGGGGGAGGGTGGCTCATACATCAAAGTCTTTGCTCATTATTGTTTGGCCCATGTTCTTTTGGTACAGTGGCAAGGCAGAACTTAACTATGAGCATGTGGTTGAATAAAGCTGTTCACCTTATGATGCCCAGGAAGCAAAGACAGAGTCACAGTACCACTTCCAGGGCATGCCACCATGACCTTGCCTTCTGGAAGTAGGCCCCAGCTCTCAAGTGCTTCAGTTTTTCCTAATAGTATCATAGGTTGGCAACCAAGCTTATAATTATTTATTTTTTGGTGTGTGTATGTTCATATGTGTTTGAGCAAATTTATGTGTGTGTTCATTTGTATGTGGCCACATGTGTGGGTGTGAATGTTCATGTGTGTATGTGTGTGTGTATAAGCCAAAGGTTGATGTCAGATATGTTTCCCAATTGCTCTTCCATCTTAGTGTTTTTGAGACAGTTCTCTTACTGCAACCAGAGGTAAATAATTCAGCTAGACTAGCTATCCAGCAAGTTTTCAGAATCTTCTACCTCTGTGTGATAGTTAAGCTGTTGTCAACTTGATCTGTTTAGTAATCAACAGAAATCCCTTTCAGGTGGGTCTCCAAGGTTGCTTCTAGGAAGGATTCACTGAAGGAGGAAATCTTTCCCCCAGAGTGAGCCATTCCCCCCGACCGGGCGCCCCCTCTCAGATGGAACTTTATATAAGGAAGCTCTGGATGAAAAGAGCTGCTTCCTTCCTTCCACTTGGCTGCCGGAACTGCTTGCTGCCTTCCAGTGCAGAATGAAGACTAGTGTCAACTGAAAACCCACGTGGATCAAAACCCGGGCTCCTCAGGAAGCCTCCAGGCCTTCAGTGCGTGATTGGGACTGCTGAGGCATCTGGCCACATGGACTGAGCAGCTACTGCGTTCCTTGATTCTTAGGCCTGCAACTGCTATTGGACTACTGTAAGCTAATCCAATAAATTCCCTTTTTAAAATATCTCATTCTAGCAATTCTGGTCCTCTAGAGAGCCCTAACTAATGCAGCCTTTGAGATTGGGCCAGCTGAATGCGGTGGTTTGATTCAAGTGTCCTCCATAAACTTAGGTGTTCTGAATGCTAGGTTCCCAGCTGATGTAGATTTGGGAATTAACACCTCCTGGAGGCAGTGTATTATTGGGGCGGGCTTCTGGGTGGTATAGTCAGTTTCCTCATGCCAGTGTTTGGCACACTGTCCTGTTGCTGTTGTCCACTTTTTGTTGCTCAGGAGGTGATTTCCACCCTCTGCTCATACCATCATTTTCCCTGCTATCATGGAGCTTCCCCTTGAGCCTGTAAGCCAAAATAAACCTCTTTTTTTCCCACAAGCTGCTCATGGTTGGGTGATTTCTACCAGCAATATGAACCTGACTGCAATACTGCTTCCCCAGCACTGGGATGACAGATATACACTACCAATTCTGCCTTTTACATGGGTTCTTAGAGATCCGAGCTCTGGTTCTCATGTTTGTACAGTAAGCACTTTATTCATTCAACCATCTCCCTCCCCCCCCCCTTAAATTTTAACACATGGCCTTTGGGGGATATTTATGACCCAAACAATAACCAATAGCAACTGAAAAAAGAAAGTGCAGGGTTAGGTGAGTATTGGGGAGGACTATATAAGTGAAAAGAGGCAAGATGACTGAGGGCCTTTTAGTTCAGTGCCATTCAAAATTGTTTGGTGGACTGATGTTAGTTAGCTCATCCACTTATACTGAAATCAATGTTGAAACTGAAGATCAATGCTTAGAAAATTCTATAGAAGTTTGGTAGAATATTTAAGGGTTGTATTTTCTTATGTGTAAGAATTTTTTTCCATTTTGCTCTATCAGATTGTAATTAGTTGCTTATCTTAAACAATTTGATAAGTCAAATGAATTTTAAATTATCTATTGCAATAGATCTTTTCAAACTAACTTGCAAGTTGTTTCTTTTTTTCTTTTAAAACTACAGTTTCTTCTGTTTTTGGACTGTGATGTAAAAAGTGTGCTCTTGTCATAGTGATGTTGGCCAGCAGGACTTTGAGATTTCCTAATTAAAGATTGTTTGTGACTATTTTGACTATTTTTGGGAGGCAGTGAAAGTGTATTTACAACTATCTTAGATGAGAAAACACTTGTAAAAAAAAAAAAAAGTCAGAGGCGGTTTGCTAAAGCAGAACCACACACTGGCAACAAAATAGTGGTAGTCCAACAAACAATGCTGAGGCCAGTGCCTGGTCTCAGAACCCTTGCAGGATGGTGAACACAGTGGCCCATGCTGGACCGGTAAATACCAGCAGTCAGCGCTTCCTTCCCCAGTGACTTCAGGCTGGTTTGTGAACTCTGGTAAATAACCTGAGGTATGTGAGGAGTTCAGAGGAAATTTCAGGTCCTGTAAGTAAATCTGGTTAGAGGGGCAGCAAAGCCATCTCCAAACACAGGGTGCTCCTGACTTTGCCTTGTTGCTCCTGTATTTGTTTTAGAATGTGTGAGTGTACATGCATGCCTGTGTGCATGAGTGCGTATGTAAACTGTTCCCAGATGTAACTGATGTTGGACTGCTCCACTATAGACGTCAGGAGCCCAGGGCGAGCTGTTTTTTGAATTAGTGACTGAAAGTCAATAAAGTTTTCACAACTGTCAACTCTCCTTGGTACTTAGTGCTTAGATGGTAAGTTATCAATGGATGACTACTGTTACTCTGTCCTTTACAAAGGAAAATCTTGCTATAAAAAATCTATTTGTCTATCACTTTTATAATTTACTATTTTTTAAGAAAGACTGCCCAACAACTTTAGAATTTATTTCTGCAAATATATTTTTATCAGGGGATTTCCCCACCTAGGTCCCCATTTTGAATAAGATGAACAACAATGACAGAATTACTTCATTTAAGGAGTCACTGGGAATTAAATTAGTAGTTGGTATTTTATTTATTTGCTTATTTTGAGAGAGAGAGAGAGAGAGAGAGAGAGAGAGGGAGAGAGAATTGGCATGCCAGGGCCTCTAGCCACTGTAAACAAACTATAGATGCATGTGCCACCTTGTGCATCTGGCTTACATGAGTACTGGGGAATTGAACCTGGGTCCTTAGGCTTCACAGGCAAGCACTGTACTGTTAACCTATTTCTGTAGCCCAGGAGTTCATCTTTCAAACCCCATTTCCGATAATTTTAGTATATAAAGAATGCGTTATGGACCGTTCACTCTGCCCCGCACCGTAAACAACTTGAATAACTGTAGTATGATATCCCAACCAGAAAACTCATACTGACATAATCCATACATTTCATACCCTCCAGTTTTTGTATTCCCTCCCATGGCTGTGTCTAAAATCTATGCAAATTTATCCATATGTAAAACTCAATGTCTGCACCCCATTATGGATACTGAAAATTGTATCCAAAGAGTCCTATACTGTAATTTATAGCCAACCTTATTTTATCCCCCGTCTTCCCATACTTGTGGCAAATGCTAATGCCACTTACTATTTTTGTCATTTTAATATTGTGTAAGTGAAATCATACAGTATTCACAATTAGGTGGTTGAATTTTCTTTTTTTTTCAAGGTAAGATCTCACTTTAGCCCATGCTGACCTGGAAATCACTCTGAAGTTCTAGACTGGCCTCTGACTCAGTGATCCGCCTACCTCTGCTTCTCAAGTGCTAGGGTTAAAGGTGTGTACCAGCACATCCAGCATGTGGTTGATTTTTTAAATTGATTTCTTTAAAACAAAAAGGTTTCATTCTTAGACCCTCTCACCCCCACTCCAAATCTGCTGAGGGTCTTCTTCAGTGGGATTATAGGTATTCATTGTGAGGACCAAGATGGCTCAGGCAGTCTTTCCCCAAGAGGAGAACAGGATGCCTCAGGCTATTCCCATGCACCCAGAGGCTTAGAATCTTCCATCCCCCTCTTCCATGGGTGTGCTTTAAGTCTTCTTTCATGGTGAGCTCTCAGCAGCTTCTAACTTTCTGCTTTGGTGCATTTTCAGTATCTTCAATGTCTGTCTTCATCATCATGGCTCAGGTTGTTAGGCTCAACATGGAAGCAGCACTCTTGCTCATTTCACCAGCTCCTCTGTGGCTCGACCTGGGACCTGGCTGATGCGCAAGGGGTGGTTCATCTCCCACCAGGGAGTAAGCTATCTTTTCTTGTCTTGTTGATAGATTTTGGTTGTCCTCAATTCCTACTGCCTTCTTAAAAAGAAAAATAGATTCTCTAATGGAGAGTGAGATCACATTGTCAATTTAGAGAGATTTTTGATGGGTATAGCCTCTTTCTTGGCTGAAAACTAGTGGGAACTTCTCATTGGAGTCCATAATCTTGGTCTCCACAAGATTCATACCTGGTTCCCAGCCCCAGTTATGGGTTCCTTTTCACTGAGTGGATGTCTTAGCCAATCAGAATGCCACTGGTTAGATCCCAGGATAGGTGCTACCATTACACAGGTTTGTAGATTTTGTCAGGCTGGTTGCTTTTGTTTTCCAGTGTCCCTTGCTTGCTTATGGAATTATTGGCCATTTTCCTGCAGCAGCTCACTTAGTGCTTTCCAGCACTATAAAGGTTAACCATCTGAGAACTGGCTTCCTTCCAGATTCCAGCCCCATCTTTTGATGTTCTGTCTTGGTAGCATGTGATGTCTTCAGCAATAGTGTCTTACCTTTTATTTCAGGTGGATAATTAAGTGCTTTAACAGAAACCTGTTTTATTTTGGGGACTTTGTAGGTTTTTCTAATCAACAGCTCTATGTTGGTTCTAACCTCTTCCTGATACTGGAAGTTACAGGTTAGAGCCTAATGTCTACTACCCTCTCCAGGGCTGTTCTTACCAGGCAATTTCCCCATTCTTCTTTTGAGGGTTATATCTTTTAGTGTATTATCCCTGAGGAAGGTTTCTATGGTACCAATTCATTTTTGGGTTTAGTTTGGCGAGTATATCCTCCCCTATCACCAATTCCCTTCTCCTCAGTTCCCTCCATACCTATTATCTGTCCCTTGAGTTGACTGGTAGGTATGCTGGCATCTCAAGCTGCTCCTGGTTAGGAACTACAGGTGAGAAAGAACATATGGCATTTGTTTTGATGAAGTTTGAGTGACCACAGTGTCTGTCACCATCTCTGTGGAACTGTTTTTCAGGCTAGCTGTGAAAGCAATATTTGTGTCATTGCCTAAGTCAATATTTTTACCTTGAATTCCAAGTTATACCAGTCATTCATTCCTTTATTTCAGAATAGCATTTCATGTTGTGGATATACTGCAGTAATTTAATTAATGCATCAGGAGGAGGATCTTTGTGTTATTTTCTTAGAGTATTTTCTTTATTAAGGAATCAACTTTATTATCATCCTTTAAAAGTAATATATACACTGAGATTTATGACTTTCAACTTCTTGACTAGATTTAGAATCAACCTGAGAGTATGTCTGTGAAGGTGTCTCCAGAGAGCATTTCTTGAGTTGTGGGAAGACCCATCCTCAAAATCCACTTCAACCTGCATCTCGTGGGAAAAAGCAGTGTTGCCTGGCTACCTTTTCTTCCTGAGTGCATGTATCCTCCATTGCTTCTGCCAACTTCAGCTGACACCAGACTCCAGCTTCTTCAGAATTCCAGAAACTCTTGTGGGGGGAGGGGTCCAAGACCTCTAGCACTGGCTTGGGACTGCTGAGGTATCCTGCTGCACAGTCTGAACCCAGTGCTCTGACCCTCCTGAACCCAATCATTGTTGCAATCCCCAGACACTATTATATGACCCAAACTAATCAATCCTCCCATACATATTCTATTCCTTCTGTTCTTCTAGAGAAGTCTGCCTAATTCACATGCACCAGATGGTGTGCTGAACATTTTCCATGCACTGGCTTATTTACAGAATGACTCTATGCAGTGGATGCTATTCTTGCACATGGGATCCAGTTTAAGGTAAACTAAATAGCCTGTCCTGGTCCTAGAGTAAGCAAACTATAAAACTGGAATGAGGTCTTAGTTTATTTGATTTTAGAAACTAAGATTTGTTTTTTATTTTCTATAGTAACAAATGAAGTAGAGTTAATTTTTTATGTTTATTTGATCGTAGTTTGTTCAATGTATAATTTCATGTGCTTATACAATAGTTTTGAATATGTAAGTAATGAAAAATCCATCAAATCATCAGATATATAAATGAAGAAATATTTAGTTAACCACCATCCCTTGCAAATGTGAATTTAGCATCATTTTCCCATAAAAAACTTATTCACATGAAGAGAATTGCTGATATTTTCCCATTAGTCCATTCATTGGGCTTAAGAGCTGGGTAGAGTGTAACATGAGAGACAGAGACCAGGAAAGTGAGCCTAAGTGTAGAACCCTATGTTAGTATATTCATAGTCTCCGATCAGCCTTTCATTTTGTCTCTGTTCTATAGTAGATGGTGGCCTTCATACCATAAAGGAAGGTCATATTTTCCTTAGAAAAATAGATTTCACAGCATATGGAGATTTACCTCCCTCTGGATCCAATTTTACCTGTATATTCAATAACCCTAGCCAGAAGTACTAGGGAGAATTTCAATTCCTGGCTGTACTAGCAACACACAGGCAGCAAGAGCAATGTTGCTTTCCCAAAGAAAGTGGTACTCATGGAGTTTAAACAGCATATCATCCAAAAGCTTAGGCCACCCTCTTCTGTTTTCAGGAATGGTAGTGGGGCCACTATTAGAAAACTGGATAGACTTCCTTGGGTATATATTAGGACAATCAGGTAGCTAAAGAAAATCCTTCAGAGTGGCTGCCTTACGAACAGAGGAACTTAAACAAGCCTGGTAATGCAAGCCTGTAGTCCCACCTATTGAGGAGACTGAACAGGGAGGAACACAAGTTCAAGGGCTGCTGGGCTACAGAGTGAATTAGTTAAGCCTGGGCCACTTAGGGAGACCATGTTTCAAAATTCAAAGTAAATAGAGAGCTTGGGATATATCTCAGTAGTGAAGCACTTGCCTTCCATGCACAAAGTGATTTGTTAAATCCTCAATATCTCAAAACAAAAACAAATTTCATAAGAATTAGTTTCACATAGTTTTGAAGGCTAAGCATTCCAAGGTGTAGGCCCTAGCAGATTTGGTGTCCAGTGAGGGCCTGCTTTCTGCTTCAGTGATGTTTAGTGTTGTCACAAGATGATTACAATGAAGATCCCAAAACATGTAAATATATTACAGGTACATTTCCACTTAAGTACTTGAAGTGTTGTTTTGGCTGGCATGCCATAAGCAGCTTTAAATATTTCCAGTATTTAAATCTACCCAGATAATTGTGCTGTTTGTTTTTGTTATGACGCTTGTCGTCAGATTGCAGCTGTGAAGGCGAGGGTGCTGACAGGAAAGGTAGAGGTGATGCTTCTGACTGAATGGTGCTAAACAAGGTAAAATCCATTTGTTTAACATGGTGACCTACATGGCAAGGGAAGAGAAAAAGGACAGAGAGATTTGAATAGACAAGGAGGTCCAATACTCCCTGTGTTCAAAAACGTTCCTCATCAGTGAACTGAAGAGTCCTTTAGAATAAAGGCTCTTCAATGGGACAGAAACAAACATAGCTATACTGCCAGAGTATGGGAAAAAGAAAGATGTGCAAAGAGCCTACAACAGGGGAAAGACATGAGAAAGCAGGCTGTTGGATGCCTCCTGGTCTAGGATCCCCAGGACTTGTGTGGGCATTGTAAGGATCCTGGATTTGAGGGATTTGCCCTAGGAAACACCAAGAACAAAGATCTGTAATGTTGTAATATTAGATGTTAGCTGTAAAAATAACATCATAAATAGTACATAAATCATAGTACACAGTACATAAATTCATAGTACATAGTACATAAATTCATTGTGAAACTAAAACACACATTTCATTTGAATCCAAATGAAAGGGACACTCTTTAACATAAACACTTTCAAATAACAAACTCATTTGACTAGATTTTGAGTGTCTAACTTTAGCAATGTGTCTTTTGTTCTCATTAAAAAAAAAAAAGCTTTGGCATGCTTTGCTTACAGATGCTTTAGATCTCATTCTTAATTTTGGTCACAAAAAGAAACTCTCACAAACTGTCATTTTTTTAAAAAAACATGTTAACAAGTTTCCTTCTGTTATTCATTAAGTGTTGGGTGGATAGTGTGATAAGTTTCAATGAATATACTGTAACAATTCATATTGACTTTGGTATTCATTTCTATTTCACTACCTATCATTTTCTATAGTCAATTATTATAAGACTAACATTTTAATTTAACAGTCACTGTAAATGATCTATTTATTATAATAACCTATAAATTCTAAACAAGTATAAGTTATTGTTTCTTATTTCTATTACAGATATAGAAATAATTGCAGGGAATTTAGGAATCTGATCCAGATATGCTAGGGTTACTCAACTGTTTCAAGAAGAATCAAAACCAATGGTTGAATTGTCTCTGTTTTCTTTTCTCACTATTTGTATTTAGTTTTTCATCATTCAAACACACGAAAAGCAAGTGATCATCTAGGATTTACTGGTATTCTCTGTGATATATTTTTTTTTACTTGATAAATCATTTTATTGACTCTAAAATAAAAAAATTAACTTCAACAACAGAAAACACAAATTTCAATCTCCCCCAGTCAACAGCTTACTACAGAACTGTGCCAAAATCCATGAACTGTATTATTCATGAGGGGTCAAGACATTTATATAACTTCCACAGGAAGATTGCATAAATCTGTAATGGTTAAGTACATATTTGACAATTCTCAAGAATACTACCAGTTCCAAAAAGTAAATAAAAACCTAAACTTAATAGAATTTTGTTAATACAGCTCAGAAAATTATAATCTTAAGTGTACAATGATAGCAATTACATTATACAAATTGATATAATTCAGAAGTAAAGTGGACAATCTGGACTTCAAAACCAGTAAGTAAACTTCTAAACAGATATAAACAAGAATTTTTAAAATTTTAGCTCCAACTTAAAATAAACATTCAGGACTGGAATCTTCAGTATTATTGCTTTGTGATGGCAGGTTAAAATGGAAGCTTGTCGTAGACCACCAAGATGACCTTCAATGTAGTAGCCAAATGTCCTAACAAAAACTCCAACTAGGGCTGGAGAGATGGCTTAGCGGTTAAGCGCTTGCCTGTGAAGCCTAAGAACCCCGGTTCGAGGCTCAGTTCCCCAGGACCCACGTTAGCCAGATGCACAAGGGGGCGCACGCGTCTGGAGTTCGTTTGCAGAGGCTGGAAGCCCTGGCGCGCCCATTCTCTCTCTCTCTCCCTCTATCTGTCTTTCTCTCTGTGTCTGTCGCTCTCAAATAAATAAATAAAAAATTAAAAAAAAAAAAAAAACTCCAACTACTTGACCATTTCAAGAAAGTTACAGGGTGACTAGAAGCAAAAGAAAGTGACCTCTCACAGGTCTCACAGGTCTCACAGGGAGGAAGTGTGCTGCCAAGTGTTCATCCTCCAGTCCGGGGCTGCTAGAAAAGCAGCTGGAACACCATGGGTTGTTTCAATCCTTTAGGCGCATGTTGAAGCACAGGGCAGGATGGGATCATCACTTTTGTTCATGCAATCTCCACAGGACAAAGTGCAAGTGAGTGAGCTTGCATTTCTCATGAAGAATGTGATAACGGAGGAGAACAACACTGATTAAATTATTAATACACTTCTTAGAGGCCCACCTCGGAGGGCAAGGGCTCACCAGTAGTGTGAGGTCAAAGTAACACAATTGTCTAGGAAGAAAGAACAGACAGAGAGGGAGGGACAGAGAGATGGAGAAGAAGAGAGAAACAGAAAGAGGGCAAATGGGAAAGGGAGAGGGAGACAGAGAAAGAAGGAGACTGATAGAAAGATTCCTCTCTTTTTAGCCCACAGGCTCTTCCATGTCTGGGGTAGGTGGAAGGAAGGAAGGTCATTTTATTTGAAGTTGGATGAAAATACTTGGGCAACTGGAATGAGAATCAGACGCACAGAACTGAAAACTTTTAATTATGACATAGAGGAGTAGGGGTAATCACATTTCTTGTTGTCTCTCTATCCCAGGATGGTCGGGAACTCATTCTGTAGCACCAGGCTGGCCTGGAACTTATGATGATCCTCCTACTTCAGCCATATGTGTGACTGAATTAAAGGTGTACATCAACATGTCTGGCAGACTATACATTTATAAAAATTGAAGTTTTATTGCTTTAATACAAGCTGTCAGATTATTGATTTGGTGTATTTCCTTCCATTTTCTTTCTTTACTTTTCTGCATATCATTTGATTTGTTGTTTTACTGTGTTGAGTTATCATAGTATTGCTAAGCTGTTTTGTTATCTTCACAGTGATCACATGCATGGCAGCTTTGAGTTCCTTGTTTCTGTTCTGTTGGATTTACATATTGCTTAGAAGAATATTAAAATCACTTTTTTCAATACTTATGTATTTAGGATATGGATTCACTGTTCTTAAGATATTTGTGACAATTTATATTTCCTATAAATATAAATTATTATCTTAAATGTAATTTCACCTTCTACTGTTATCAAATATACATAACAGGGTGTTCTTTTTGAAGAAAATTACTAATTTAACAGAGTAAAATTTATTCATTGTAGCTTTCACCTGTTTTTCTCTGATCAGTAATAATGGTTGATATTTTTCTAATTTATTTTGCCCATTATAAGCATTTTCTCTTTTGTTTTATTAAAAATAATTTATCGGGCTGGAGAGATGGCTTAGCGGTTAAGTGCTTGCCTGTGAAGCCTAAGGACCCCAGTTCGAGGCTTGGTTCCCCAGGTCCCACGTTAGCCAGATGCACAAGGGGGCGCACGCATCTGGAGTTCGTTTGCAGAGGCTGGATGCCCTGGCGTGCCCATTCTCTCTCTCTCCCTCTATCTGTCTCTCTCTGTGTCTGTCTTTCTCAAACCAATAAATAAATAAAAATAAATAAATAAAAAATATAAAAATAAATAAATAAATAAAAATAATTTATCCAACATGTAAAATTAGAAATTTATTCAGATTTTAATAGCTATATGATAAAATAACATAAACAGAGTATCAGAGTAGAATAACTACAAAGTAAACAAGTAGTTGTTAATAAATTTTAAATTAGAACAGAAGTGAGGTGTATGAAGAATTATCTCTTTAGTATAAATTTAGATCTTAATTTACCATTTGAGTTTTATGAACTTTTTCATATGGCAGTTTTTATTTATGGAGTGAAGTATATGATTATTTTCTTTGTTTTTGCAAATCTACTTTATTTGGAAAAATCAGTTTCTCTAAAAATAAAAATTCAGATAATTATCCCTGATTTTCTTTAAAACACTTTTCTTTTTTTATTGTAAAAAGAATGAGAGTAAGAGAGACAATTAGCATGCAGGGCCTCAGCCATAAAGTTGAACTCCAGAAACTTTTGCTACCTAGTGGGTATATACGACCTTGTCCTTGTCTCATCTTTGAGTATTTGGCTTATGTGGGATCTGGAGAGTTGAATTTGGGTCTTTTGGCTTCTCAGGAAAGTTCCTTCAATGCTAAGCCAAGCCATCTCTCCAGCCCCATTTTTCTGTTTCACCCAACACCTCTATGGCAATTTATTAGATGATCACTTAATTATATCTTGATTTGTGATATTGCTTTTATGATACATGAAATGTAATATTTTTGGTTATTTTTCTCTCGTAATTGTCTAGATTAATCTGAAGATAAGACTGTCAATGTTTTAATTATTATAACCATAACATTTATTTTCAATATATGGTTTGATGAGTTATTAATCACTTGGTTATTCTTTTTGCTTTTTATTTTTTTGGTGTGTATGAATATGCATGTATAGTATGTGGGATCAATGTATAATAAACAGTGCATGTGTGGAAGCCAAAAGAGAACAAATACTGGGTGTTTCCCTCAATTGCTCTCCCACTTTTATGCTCAATATTCAAATTTTCAAAAACAATCCCATTGCAACTTACATTGCTGGTTCTTTTGAGATAGATATTTAAAATTTTGACACTATTAAGAAATGAAAGAGCCGGGCATGGTGGCGCATGCCTTTAATCCCAGCACTCGGGAGGCAGAGGTAGGAGGATCGCCATGAGTTCGAGGCCACCCTGAGACTACAGAGTTAATTCCAGGTCAGCCTGGACCAGAGTGAGACCCTACCTCAAAAAACCAAAAATAAATAAATAAATAAATAAATTTTAAAAAAGAAATGAAAGAATAATGGAGATACATTGTTCTTGGATACAGACAAAATATAGTTTGTAATCTTCCCCACTTTTCACATTGAAGTAATTCCTGCTTAATACTAGGTTTAATAGAAAAATTGTAATCTTTTTGCTGGATTTTGGTTTGAAATAAACATGGGACATATCTTTCTTCTCCATTTTGGAAGTTTTAGAAATATAAATGGGTAGAGTATTTTATCATATGCCATCTGCTATCTCATTAAAGAGAGAATACAATTTTTATTTATTCTTTTTATGTGACATATAATATTAATCAACTTTATAAACATAATCCACTTTTCATTGCTCAGATAAACATCATTTGACTCTATTCTTGTACAAAGCAATAATGGACAACATTAGCAGCAAAGCAGAGTGGATTTGATACAGGGATTATGAGATGAAATTTACTAGCCGAGAAAAACAAAGCACAGATAGAGTGCCTGGAATGTTGTTGCCCAATGACTTGAGGAGCATGCATACTTGCAGTGCACTGTGGGTAGTGTATCAGGGAATAGCCTGTTTCTGGTTTTGCTCTGTGTATTCATGCAGGGGATGCAGAGGGTCAGAAACCATATATGTGGTTTAAAGTTACTTTCTCATTGCTGGAATAGAATACTGTGTGAGCAGCAGCTTAAGGAAACAAAGGGTTTGTTTTCAGCTTAGTTTCTAGAGGAAGTTTATTATTCTGTGGAGAGTTTGGCAGGAGCAGACAGCCTGTGTCACACTGTTACATCAGCAGGGAGAGAAGGGAGAGAGGTGAGAATGTCAAGCACAGCTGTACTAGAAAGCCTCAAGGCCCACCCTAAGTGACACACAGTATCTAGCAAGGCTCTACTTTCTGAAGTGTCCATGACATTTCAGAAGAGGAGATTAAGTATTCAAACACATGAATCTATTGGGAACATTTTGGTTCTGCATGAGTGGAAGATCCCTTGTCTGGAAGGAGTCCTTTTAGAGAGAAGAATTCCAGAGACAGAGTGGCCAATGTTGGCCTTTATTGAGGTGACCTAGCTCTTGGGAGCCAGTACTCAGAGATCAAAAGGGAGAGGAGATGAACCTTTAGGGCTGTGGAGATTTGTCTCTCCTTTGTTTTACATTATTTTACTTAAAAGTTTACTGTCCATATTTATCTATAAGATTGACTTGTATTAGTACAGTGTTTGAATTTTTCTGTACAGTCTTGTTATTCCTATTATTAGTTTTGCTGTAGTTCCTTTGAAACAATAATCATCCCAAGGCATGAGGGAAGGTATTTTAATTTGAACTGCATGATGAGTTGAATTTGACCTTATTGTAATGGATTCTAATTATTTTTTGCATCTGATACCATAATTTTATGCCTCTTTAAATAGAACTATTCTTTCTATTGTTTTGTGTAAGTACTGAAAATCTAAGCACAAAAAATGCTTTGTATGCTTTTTCAATAATTTAAAAAATGGGGAACTTGACTTTAATTTTATTAGTTGAAAAATTAACAATTTTCATAGATTTCTTGTATTTACCTATGTAATACTCTTATGAAAAGAAAAGCTGCCTATGCATTCCATTTCATGGAAAAATAATCATAATACTTTCCCTCTTTCTCTCCCTGACTGATGTACTTTTCATTAATTTAATCAGTGGCTGTAAACCCCATGGTTTGAGAAAAGGTGTTCTCTTTTTTTCAAAGCATATTTTGTCATTTGCATCCTATGTTAGTTACCATAGCTACGCCAATTAGTTAGGCTCACAAGCATCAATCTTTCTCCCAATAATGCCTACTGATTTCTGAATATTTTTCTTGCTGATTTCTATTATTTTTCTGTTAGTTCTTGCATATTGTGACTTCTCAGTGGTAGACGTTTTAAATTTGATTCATTTTCATTTTCCGATGAACATCTTTAATTTAATTTGCTCTTTTTAGGAATATTCTTTTCCCAAAACTTAAAGCTCACAGGTTGCTACTCTGCTCTAAGATATGAATGCTAATTTGAATGGTGACTGTATTTTTCTGTCATCATCTTCCCTGATCTCCACTTGCAAAATTCAAAAAAAATTATATGTTGTTTTATCTAGAGAATTTAAAAAGCTAAACTTTGATTGCAGATCTTGGAGTATTACTTTGTTTTCAGTTTAGCAATTTTCAGAACCACTTTTTTTTCTTGGAAAATTAAAAATTAAACAGGAGTATAATACTCTTTAAAGTTGCCACATATACACAGTAGAGTATCTTGGTGCCACTGGTATCAGGTCCTGTTTCTACTCTGGAAGGATCTTTTTCTTTTATTGATGCTAAGTATTTCTTGCTATGCTGAGTTAAATAAGAGGGGGCTGATGGCAAGACCACCAATGCTCTGCTATCCAATTAGATAGGCCTGCCCTTCTCCAGGCTTCTGGGAGGATCTGACATCATACCACAGCCTGTTGTATGTGTATGTGTGTGTGTGTGTGTGTGTGTGTGTGTGAGGTATTGGTCTTTTAGAGCTTTCATCTGTTGGCAGCATGCCCAGACATTTTGATGAGTCCTCTTGAAGACCACTCTCTTTTCCCTATAGGCTTTGGTCTGAAAGGACTCTCAAGAGTATAAGAGATGTCTCAAAAGGTTCCCTACAATGCCTCCAAAATCTCTAAAATGACATAAACATTCTGTTTCAAAACTCAAACTCATGAAATGTTAGTTTATGTCATTATGAACTTAAGTAAGGTCTATTTTTTTGTAGGTTGCAAAGTGAAACATACATTGTAAAGAAAAACCTCCCAGCACTCAGATGACAGAGGTAGGAGGATAGCCATGAGTTCAAGGCCACCCTGAGAGTACATAGAGAATCCCAAGTCAGCCTGGGCTAGAGTGAGAGCCTACCTCTCAAAGCTAAAACAAAAACAAAACCAAAAAAAAAAAAAAAATCCTAAAACTCACTGCCTCTTCCAAATGAGGATGGGTCATTCATTTTCTTCTGTTCCTCACATCATTTTCTGGTCTTTCCATATGAATTACATATAAGTGGAAGCCAACTGCCATGCTATACAAATTTGTCCTTTGTGGGGTACTTTGTATTTTGTGGCACTTCTTGCCAGTCTCCTTTACTCTCTTTCTCTGGTAACTTTTTATAAGCTTAAAGCCTGAGAGGTCATGAATTAGATCTTCCACATCCCTTAATTTGGGGTGTGAGATGTTCTACTCTTTGCTATCTGTTGATTTGCAGCTGGAGCTGTATACAATGTTCAGAATACTGAATAAGTTGTAGATATTTGACTTTATCCATGGTTGCTATGAAATTTGTCCTTATACTTAAGTCATGCTTTTACTTATTTATTTTTAGCTTTGAGCATATGTGCACATGTGGTATGTGTGATGTGCATGTGTGCATGGTGTCTGCAAGTGTGTGTGCAGATGCATGTGCACTCAATCATGTTCATTCATGTGGCCAGAGAAGAATATTCTAGGTATCCTCCTCTATTGCTCTTCTGCTTGCTTCCTTGAGAGGAAAGGAGTTTCTTTCTGAACCCAGAGGTGCCCATTTTAGTTCCAAGTAGCTGACCAGTGAACATAATTCTACTCTTTCAACTTCCCATAGGATGTGGATTACAGACATAATTGGCCATGCCAAGGCTTTTTTTTTAAAAAAATAATATTTTTAATGTGAATGCTGGGAATCAAACTATGGTCCTTGTGTGTCATGAGCTCTTATTCACTGAACCATTTTCCCAGCCCCAGCTCGTGCCTTTAATGAAGAATAAAACACACGGATTCATTGGGAGAACTTCTGTAAGCCACTTGACCTTGGGTCCTGATGGAAAACATGTTACTTTAAAAGCTGATGCAGAGGAAATGCTAGCACGTATCACCTCTAAAACATCTTTGTGGTTTATTGTAGGTTTCTTTAAAGTATCATTTCTTCTTTCTAGACAAACTAAAAAGACTTTTGAGTATTCTGGAAGGAAGAGGGAGGGAGCTTATTCTTATTGAGCCTGATGAATTCCAAAGTTACTGTATAAAGAGGAAGAAAAAGAAAGTGAGGATCCTGGAGGCAAAATGCAAATGTGGTCTGAGGCAACTGAACTTGCACCTGAGAGATGGGACTGTAAGAAATAGTATCATGAATAGATAGTAGAAGCAAGATATGAAATTAAGAGAGTAGATTCCAAAGGGAGCTGATTCTCAGTTCTAACTTATGAATAAGGTATAAGAGAATGGTGCCAAAATCTTGAAGCAGACAACACTTCCTGGACTTTTTTCTTTCATAGTCATTAAAGTTCATAACAGATTCTCTGCAAAATAGTTCTATGAGAATTTCCATTAAAATATTAAAAGGAATTTTTAATACATATAACATGTTTTTACATAACAGAAGTCATGAATCAAACAGGGAAAATTAATTTTGCATTGTTATATTTAATATCAATGCGTACTCATTAGCTTAATACAATATTTACTTACTGAATAAGTAGTTCTAAGTCTCCATCTAATCAGATACTATAAGTCTAGACATCAACAGTGAGAAAACCAGACAAACCTTGTTTTCATAGAGCTTACCTTCTAGAGGGGAATCAAGAATAAACAAGCAAGCACATAGATGGGCAGTAGTCCATTTAATCATAAAGGCTAAAAAGAAAAATGAATTATTCTGAAGGGCTGGAGTGCTGAGCAATGAAGACTGGAAAGACAAGCACAGTTAATTAAATTGGTCAAGGAAATAATGTTTTCAGTTGTAAAATTCTCTGGCACTTACATGAAATGAGAAAGCTAGCCATGAGGTTATCTGAAAGAAGAGGGTTAGATATAAGAGCAAATATAAGTTCAAAATTTTAATCCTAATAACTAAAGAAGTAGTGATAGTGACTATAGTAGCAGCAGCTATAATCTTTCATGTGCACATTATGTTTTATCCACTGTTTAAAACAATTTATGTGTTATATCTTTATGATTTTACTCTTTTATGCACAGAAGATCTATTCATATACTCACTTTAAAAATTATGTTCAAAAATACAAAGTTTTAGATTCATGTACAGTTACAAGGAATATTAGAGTGAAATCCTGTCTGTGTTTCACCTGACTTTATCTAATAGCAACATCTTGCCAATATAGAGGGCTAAAAATAAGCCTGCATATTGACATTGATACAATTCATTGATATTATTCAAATTTTGCTAGCTTTGCATGCATTTTATGGTATGCAAATATTTGTATGACTGGTTACTATAAGAATACTGCCTTTTATAGTCATGTGTCCTTACTTTTCCCTCTTGATCCTTGCAAATGATTTCCACTTTTATAATTTTTTGTTTGTTTGTTTTTTGAGGTAGGGTCTCACTCTAGTCCAGGTGACCTGGAATTCACTATGGAGTCTCAGGGTGGCCTTGAACTCACGGCAATTCTCCTACCTCTGCCTCCCAAGTGCTGGGATTAAAGGCGTGTGCCACCACACCCAGCCCATTTTTATAATTTTTTCATTTAAAAATATTATTTGAATAAAGCCTTATGTATTCTTTTAAAATATATGCTTAAATACACATTCTTTGAATTTATTTCTTTTCACTTAGCATAGTTTCTTAAGATTCATCCAAGTTGTTGAGTGTATCAATAGTTCCTTCGGTTCTTATTACCAAATAGAATTCCATGGTACAGAAGTGGAATTTGTTTAGCCAGTGGCCTGTTGAGGTACATTGACACTGCTTTTGTTTTCTGTTTTTATAAGCTTGATGGTTAATCTTGGTTGTCAATTTGATGGAAACATTGGTAAAGCAAAATTTCAGGTATGTCTTGAAGGTGTTTTCAGACAATTAGATTATAAGGTTTCTGACCTAATTAATGGATCAATGCTTTGATGGACTCTTAATATAATGCCAGTATTGAGTGATAGTGCAGCTTAGATGGTGCAGAAGTCAGTAAGAAATAAAAGTTAGTGGAAGTAATTCACTGGGATGTATCCCTGGTGCTTGCCCTAATCCATTACTTACGGTAAATATTTTAATATTTATAAGAACTTTCTGGGACTTTTTGGGCTGTCATGATGTGAACTGCTCTACCCTTTCATGTCTGCCTGGCATGATGGACTGATGCCTTTGACACTACTGCTTCCCTCAAGCTGTTTTGTTCAATTTTTTTGCCACAAAGATAAGAAAGTCTGACTAACACACAAGCAGCACTATTAAGAACATTTGTGAATAAATTTTTATGTGAGCTTTTTCTTTCTTGGATTTATGCTAATGTGTGGAAATGTGTAATGTGTTAAGTCATACTTAGTTTTATTTAAAAAAAAAAAAACAACTTCAGAGTTCTCTTCAGTGGTTGTATCAATTTTGCCTTCCCCAAATCAATAGCTATGGGATTTAATTTCTGCATCTTCATAATTTTTAATTTTAACTGTTTTAATAGATTCTACATTGTTTTATTTTTAAAATAATGTTTTGTCTGCCAAACTTATAGAATCAAAAAGCCTACTCTTGAAATATGTAAGTGTAGCTTATGTGACTTATTTTCCTCAGGTGCATGGAACATTTTAGCAATCTTGTTAAAGGGTGATAATAGCTGTCCTGATTTACATATTTAATCACTTTCAACATTTAAATTCTGTTTTTACATTAACTAAATTGATTTCTTGCTAAAGTACTTCAATTGTCTGACTGACAATTTGAGAATGGAGTGTGGACATAGCCCGCTGTAGAGCAGTAGACTAGCACAGTGTAGGCCTGGGCTCAGTCCCTCATGATGCACAGCCAATCAAGCAGCACCCCGCAAGATTAAATTTGTACATAGAGGGGATCTAAAGTTGTAATATATCACCCAATCACTTTGGCTTTTTGATTCAACCAAAAGATTGTAAAGAGCCCACAGTTAAATAGAAGTTAGTTTTTTGAAAAAATTGTGCAAAAGTCATTCAGTGGATAAAAGCTAATAGTTTTAAGAAAAGTGGTCAGGACAACTGGACATAAAAAGCCCAAAGACTGAACTCTAGTCTCAACCTATCATATTTTATAAAAGTTAAATAAAAATAGATTCTCATGACCTAAAGAAAAAAAAAGAAGATAAAGCTGCAAAATTTTCAGGAGCCAATAAAAATAGAAAAATCTTCATGGCAGTGTTAGGTCATAAGTTATCAATGTCACTCCTTACCCAAAGAATCCAAGAATCACTGGAGAAGTGATTTACATTATTTTGGGGTAGAAACAGTACACAGCAATACACTGTACAAGACAGTGAGGAAGCATGTGAACACTCCCAGTGGCATGTCAAAAGAATGTCAGAGCTTACCTGAAAACATTCTCACAATGCTTTGGGTTTCATAACGGATTCTGATAAATATGTATCATAAATTAAGTGCTTATTTTCATCTAAAAATATTTAAATCTTAGGGAAAATTCAATAGGTATGAAACAATTTAGCATAATGTTTATTGGGGGACTATACCAGTATATCAATATATCAAACAGATTAGTTTTCAACTGGAGAGATGGCTTAGCTGTTAAAGTGCTTGCCTGTGAAGCCTAAGAACCCATGTTCAAATCTCCAGGTCCCGGGTAAGCCAGATGCACAGTGATGCAAATGCACAATGTTGCTCATGCACACAAACGGGTGCATACATCTGCAGTTCATTTGCAGTTGCTGAAGGCATGGGCACAGCCATTCTCTCTCTCTCTCTTTAATTAAAAATTAGCTACATAAACAGCTAGCTATAACAGGCATGGCATTTATGTTGGCTGTCCTGGAAGAAACTGGCCTCATGAACTATTAATGCCATGAAACAAGGAAGACATTCACTCACATATTAAAGCATGCTGGCCCAAAGTGTTGGAAGTGAAATTAATCATGGGTTTGTTAGGTCGAGATGGGCTTCCCAAAATGAAGTCACCAAAGACAGCAGGGTGGCAACAGATACCAGGGAGTGGGCCTTCCACATTCTTCAGGGAACACCCAGCCATTATCCCTTCCTTACCTATCAATGCCCCCAGGTCTAGGTTTCCTGCCCCCTTATCTCTCAGGTCACCTGGTTACTAGTTTAGTGTCACACCCTAGCTATCTTAGATCTCCCCTAAAGAAAAAAAAAATTTTGAAACTTCCCCCTTCCTCCTCTTCCCCTAGCTGAAGAGCTCTATAAAACCAACTATCTGTAGTCCCAGATTGACTGCTCTGCTCTTCAGAGTTAGTACTCAGCAGCTCATGTTTTCCATGAATAAAAGCTTCCATCTTTGCCTCAGAGTGGTCTGTGTGATCTTGGTCACTCCTGAACCTTACAGGGGTAACATAAAACAAAAATCACCTTATAAGGTACTCTGCACATGTGTCATGACAGTATTACTTGAAGTGTGATTTTTAAGTCAATGCCAATTTACCTTTTAGAATCTCCAGCCACTGCAAACATACTGAAGATGCATGCACTACTTTGTGCATCTAGCTTTATGTGGGTACTAGGAAATCAAAGCCAGATGGTTAAGCTTTGCAAGCAAGTGCCTTAACCATTGATCCATATCTTCAGTCCCATTGTTTTATTTCTTGAAGGTAACAATGGAATTGTGGCTATATAAATGAATGGCCTTTTCTGCTGCTGAGGAAATATAGTGTATAGTAGTTGGAGAATATCATATATACTGTGATATATGCCAAATATTGGAAAGTGGCTTGGCAAATGAACATGTTTTAGGTGGGTAAGTTATAAATGATAGGTGTCAAAAAGTTAACAACTTGTGAATATAGATGAAAGTAAAATGCAATCTCTATACTGTGTTCAATGCTACATGAAGAGAAAAGAGGTATACAAAGATAGTTTCACAACCCATATTCTGTTGGATTTTTATAGTTATCCAACATTCCTCATTTTAAATAACATCTTTAACTTGTAGAATCATTGTCTGGTTTCAAGGTTGTGTATTTTAAAAGGATTAGTGAACTTTTTATCTCTGCTGATGGACTATATGTTAAGGTTTATCAGAAAAGTGCTTTCAGACATGTGTTCAAAGACTGTCAAAACAAGTGTGACCTGGGTGTGGAGCTGTCAGAGTGACCAAGAATCAAGATAACTGATGTTTTACTGTAGCCGCTTTGTAGTTGCTACTGAATTGAGAGTTCTTTGATTTCATTATAATTACCTTTTATGAGCTGTCTTCTTCTCCTTACTCTTTACAAGCACTTTAGTATCATAACTTCTTCCTAGTTTCTCTCCCCCTTCTTGTAAGTCAGTTAAGAGTAATTTTTACTGCTAAGGAATGGAGGATGAGTAAATTATTTTTCTCTGTGTCATGCTGAGAGCTAATTACATAGGCATAATGGAAAGGTATAGACTTTAAATACCTTTAAAATGCAACAGAAAATAACACATTACATTGATCTTTCATTGTTTCCAGGACAAATATTCATAATAATCATAATTATATTTTCTGACTTTAGTAATTGAAAATCAAATTAAAATTCAGATTGCTTTTTATCACTTGGGAAATCCTAGTATGTACTATACCTGCCAGGTACCATGCTGCAGACAAGGCCCTTGTTCTTTGTGTGGTCCTAACATGGCAAATGAGACAGTTGTATTAAAAAGCACACAAAAGTCTGTGCTTTGAGAAGACTGAATGGAACATAATGAGGGGAGGTAAAATTTCCCTGGCTGTGGAAAATCAGAGGCTGACAGATTTTTCAGTTTCCATCATTGATATTATTTCTAAGAGTTATTAGTGCTTATGAAAGAAGCACAAATACCTTATGCACTGACTATAGTAGTGCTCAATTGATTTGTGTTTGACTCAGCTTTCTAATATTGGAATTTTGACAGCACACACAAAGGGAGGAAAAACCCTAAAAGCTAAAAAACAACCATAATTGCAATGCTATCTTTCATAGACTATTGTATTATTTTGTTTTCTGTTTCTGGGACAAAATACTTGAGGAAATTATCTGAAAGAAATAAGAAGGTTTTATTCTGTTACATAGTTTCAGGGTCTTAGTCCATGGTTACTAGGTTTGAGTATTTTAGGCCTGTGGCCTTGGAGTGCATCATGGGAGAAGAACATGGGATGAAGGAGGACTGCTCACTGCATAGTGTGTGTGGGAGACAGGGAGAACAGCAGAACAGAGCGGAGTGGAGAAGAGCAGAGGAGAGAAGATAAATAAGAGAAGGAGGAAAAAGAGAAGGAGGAAGAGGGGCAGAAGGAAGTCAGGGTCTCAATATTCTTTCATGGGCATATCCCCAATGTCTTAATTAATTTATTTATTTATTAATATTTATTAATTTATTTCCTGGGCCCCACCTCTTAGAGAGTCCCTTATCTCCCAACATTTCCACAGAATAATAGCAAGCCTTTAACACATGTGCCTTTGGTAGACATCCAGACCTAAGTTACAGCAGGCATGATGCTATCTTTGTTTATGATGTTTGTTCTACCACCTTGGCATAATATTGCTCGTTGACAAAGCTAGTTTCCTTTCTTGATATGACTTTCTTATCTGTCTTCTAATTTATTCAGCTTGGGGTTGATGCTTCAACATATGGTATTTCTGCTTTATATCAGATTAATGTGTTTTGGGTACTCTTAAGAAAATGAATGTGTGATAAATGGATTTTTATATTAAAAGTAACTGTTCACATATTTGATAAGCATGCAAAACATAGATTCAGATACACTATGGTTTTCAAACATTCTTATTGAATGAAATAATAGGCTGTTCTATGGGATATGGCTGTTCCTCGAGTAGGAGTGAGAAATCATATGATAGAAGGAATGTTTGAATTTGAAAATCACAGAAATTTGCAAGGGATTATCATACCACAGTATTATTTAACTTATGATTCATACTTTTATGATGTATACATTTAAAAGTAGTTGGAAATGCTAGTGATTATTGAAAATTAGTACAGTAGTTTTCAATATCTTCTGTTTTTTCATTTTGATTCTTCTACACATACTGTTTTTTAGGACACTATCCCTAATACTTTCAAGGGCTAAGATACCTTGGGGCCATATCTATTCAACTATATTGGGTACATGTAGAATATTAGTAGCTAAGAATATTAGTAAACAAAGCTATTATTTTCTTCTAATTTTTAAAACAAAAATCTTTGTAGATGATAAAATTTTTGCCTGGCTCTACCATTTCAACTTATTTACTTTTCCAATTTTGCTTTGAGTGTAATACATATAATGTCTGTCAACAACTTCACTTATTATATATATATATATTTTTTGAGGCAAGCCCAACAGACTGGCCTTTTTTAAAATGTAAGAGTGTGAGAGCAAGAGAAAGAGAGAGAATTGGAATTCCAGAACCTCCAGCCACTGCAGCTGAACTCTAGATACATGCACCATCTTGTGTGCATGTGTGACCTTATGCGCTTGCATTGCTTTGTGCGTCTGGCTTGCATGGGACCTGGCAAGTCAAACATGGGTCCTTAGGCTTCTCAAGCAAGCATTTTAACCACAAAGTTATCTGTCTTGCCCTTTACTTACTTTTGGACTAAAATATTAGTATAGAAAGTTGTAGGAACAGACTTTATAGGCACATTAATTATATGGTTATACCTAAAGATTTGTTGATTTTTGGAAAGAACAGTTAACTACTTACAAATGCACAGATATTTTTTTATGTCTGATGACCTTCTTTAAAATTATAATTCAATGTTCTTGTTCAACAGTGATTGATTACATCCATGTTTTCCATAAGAGTCACTTTGTGGCAACAGCTCTTCATCCTGATATTACATTATGTCAAAACAGTTGCTGACTTAAAAGGCCTTGTGAGTCCATTTTATTATATACCTAATGAAAACTGACTTATTACTACTGAGGAAAAAGGCTCTGCATCAAAACTTCTTGTGGGTTTCTGTGTGAATAGAACTGTTGAACTAATGCAGCCTTGCCATGAACCACAGGCACCACATTTTTCTGAATACAGCATGATTGTTTAACTTGGATACATTTTACACTTGAAAGTCATTGATCTTCACATAGCAATAAAAATAAGCTTATAAAAGGAATTTTCAAAATTATCACAGAGATAACCAATCATTGCTCAAATCTATCATTATGTTTTGTGTGTGTATTTGTGTCCATGCGTGTGTCCATGTGTGTGTCCATGTGTTTGTGTGTGTTCACATGTGTGTGTGTGTGTGTGTGTCCATGTGTTTAGGCCAGAGGATAACCTTGGGTATTGTACTTCATGTACTGCACATCTATCTTGAGACTAATTCTCTGAATTTGTTAAGATTTGCTTTGTGTCCTAATATATGGTCTATTTTAGAGAATGTTCCATGTGCTGCTGAAAAGAATGTATATTCTGCAGCCTTTGGACAAAATGTCCTGTATATATCTGTTAGGTCCATTCCTTCTATGACCTCATTTAGTCCAAATGCCTCTCTGTTTATTCTTTCCCTGGATGACCTGTCAATTGATGAGAGTGGGGTGTTAAAGTCACCCACCACCACTGTGTTTGGTGTTATCTGTGACCTTAGTTCTAATAGTGTTTGTTTGACGAATTTGGGAGCCCCCATGTTAGGTGCATATATGTTTAGGATTGTAATGTCCTCCTGTTGGAGTGTGCCCTTAATCAATATAAAGTGACCTTCCTTATCTTTCTTGACTAACGTCGGACTAAAGTCTACCCTGTCTGATATTAGGATAGCAACCCCTGCTTGTTTTCTAGGCCCATTTGCTTGAAACACCGTCTTCCAACCTTTCACCCTAAGATAATGTCTATCCTTTGTAGAAAGGTGAGTTTCTTGGAGACAACAAATTGTAGGATCCTGCTTTTTAACCCAGTCTGCAAATCTATGTCTTTTCGTTGGGGCATTGAGACCGTTGATATTAAGAGATATTATTGAAAGGTGTGTATTTATGTTTGCCATTTTTGTGTGTGTGTGTGTTTCTGGTTCTACCTGTGCTCTCTTCTGTTAACTGGTATTTGAGTATAGCTTGTTTTTTCTAGGTTCCTTATATGTGTGCTTTTCCTTTTGTTCAGCATGGAGGATTCTATCAAGTATTTTCTGTAGAGCTGGTTTTGTCTTCATATATTCCTTTAACCTGCTTTTGTCATGGAATGTCTTTATTTCTCCATCTATTTGAATGGATAACTTTGCAGGATAAAGTAACCTTGGCTGACAGTTGTTATCTTTCAGAACTTGGAATATATCACTCCAAGTCCTTCTGGCTTTAAAAGTTTGTGTTGAATAATCTGCTGTAATCCTGATGGGTTTGCTTTTGTAGGTAACTTGATTTTTCTCTCTAACTGCTTTCAATATTTTTTCTTTGGTGTGTGTGTTTGGAAGTTTGATTATAATATGGCGAGGAGAGGTTCTTTCTGGGTTTTGTCTGGCTGGGGTTCTAAAGGCTTCCTGTATCTGTATTGGCACCTCTTTCCCAATTTGGGGGAAATTTTCCTCTATGATTTTGTTGAAGATGCCTACTATGCCTCTGGAGTGGAGTTCTTCTCCTTCTACTATGCCCTGAATTCTTATATTGGATCTTTTCATAGTGTCCCGAATATCTTGAAATTCCCACTCATACTTTTCTATAAGTTTGTCTTTCTCTTTGTTGGACTGCATTAGGTCTGCCACCGTGGTCTTCTAGCTTAGATATTCTTTCCTCTCCCTCATCCATCCTACTGGTGAGATTTTCTACAGAGTTTTTTATTTCATTAACTGTGTTCTTCATTGCTAGTAATTCTGACTGGTTTTTCTTTATTATTTCTATTTCCCTATTTATGTCTTGTATTGCCTTCTTTATTTCATTAAATTGGTGTCCTGCCTCTTCTTTGATTCCTTTGATTTCCTCTTTGATTTCCTCTTTGATATCTTCTTTGATTGTTTTCATGTGTTCTTTGACCTCTTTGAACAGATTTATAATTATTCTTTTGAACTCTTTCTCAGGCATTTCCTCTAACTCTTTCTCACTGGAGGACATTTCTGATGCATTAATACTTTTAGGTGGATTTATATCGTCTTGCTTTTTAGTGTTTCTTGTGTTATAATGTATATATTTTTGCATCTTGGATTAAGTTAATGCTTGGATTTTCTAGCTAGCTGTGTATTCTTAGCTGTATCAATTGATTTGATGTAATATATTTTCAGGGTAGGACCTTACGGTATTAGGTGTGGCTCTTAAGACTCTCAGAGTATCTACAAAGATATTCTTAGGGGTTGAGTTTCCCTGCTATAGGAGTATTCAAGCAGGCTGATTGGAATAAAATACAGGTAGATTCTAAAATTTAACTAAACACTGTACACATTCAATCAGAAACAGCCCCGAGTATGTATGCAAGAGTATTTATTATAATGACCAGATCCTCTATCAACAAAGAGGTTTAGATTTCTGGTCTGTTGAGGGATCCAAGTCAGCTTGTGACCAAGTGAGACCCTTCCCTGGTGCAATCCCAGTTACCTTGGGTGATTTTGGTCTCAGTCAAGTTGCTGCCTGGGTCGTCGGGCTGCTGTTCTGATTTCTGGAGCTGGGCACTTGCTTTTTCTACGGGGCAAACTGAGCCACTGCTGCTGCCTCTGCTGCTGCTGTAGCTGCCACTGCTGGAGCCACCACTGCTGCTGAAGCTGCTGCTGCTGTGTCCACTGCCGCTGCTCCCCCTGAAGCTGCTGCTGCGGGATCTGCCGCTGCTGCCGCTCCTGGGTCCGCTGCTGCTGGGGCCGCTGGTACCGGTGCTGGAGCCGCTGATGTTGCTCCCAAACTCTGCTCCTGCTTGGGTCCCGTTGTCAGCCCAAGTTGGTGTGGCCGGGTCCCGGGCCGCTGCTCTGTTTGCTGGAGCTGGGCTCAGGCAGTGGGGGAGGGGAGGGAGCCGCGGCTGCTCTGGTTGTCTCGCTGCTCCACGTGTTCTTCTACCTCGCGGTCTGCTCCTCTGCTGCTCGCTGCCGCTCTCCCCTCACGTTTCCGAGTTGCGGAGAGCGCGGTGTGAGGGGAAAATCCCGCACCTGGCTTTTCCTGTGGCTCGAGCTGAGTCTGACGGTTTTCTGCTGCGCCGCGGCCGCGGCGGTTGGCCGAGCTGCCAGAGCCGCTTTTCCCACCTGTGCAGGCTCTGGATGCTCTAGAACTCTTCTACTTCTCCGCTGCCGCTTCAATTTCCTACACACCTCACTTTTTAGTAAAAGTGTGTATTTTGCTGAGTTTTTTTGGTCTTTTTCCCCCCTAGGCTGCTTTGGCGTGGTACCTACGCTGCCATCTTAACCAGAAGAGACTAATTCTCTCATCAGCCAGAACCTTACCAAGTAGCTGCTACACTGGTTAGCCAGTGAGTTCCAGGGGTCTGCCTGTCTCTGTTTCCCCCATGCTGTGAGGGCAAATCTATACCATCATGTCCAGATTTTTTAAATGGAGGTTGAGAACTAAAGTCATTCTTATACAGCAAACAGTCTTAGTACTGAGAGCAAGAACCCTCTTTTATTGTTACTTTTTTAATATATATATTTATTTCAAGGAGAGAGAGAGAAGGAAAGTGAGAGAGAGAAAGGGAGAGAGAGAGAGAGAAGAGAGAGAGAGAGAGAGAGAGAGAGAGAGAGAGAGAGAGAGAGAGGGAGAGATGCTGCAAACAAACTCCAGATACATGCACCACCTTTTGCATCTGGCTCCACATGGGAACTAGGAAATTGAGACTGGGCCAACTGCCTCAACCACTGAGCAATTTCTGCACATCTTTTATTGATATTTTTAATGTCTTCTTTCCAGTGGTCTGGTTCTATCTGTGGAATGAACTTAGATGCATGAGTTCCACATTTGTTGCCCAGTTATTTGTGCTAGGTAGCTCTGAAAGATATGCTTTGTTTTCAGTGAATTAAGGTCTTAACCAAAGCCATCAACACTTAACCAACCGTGATCAGCTTGGTCTGACAGGCTGACTAAATGATTTCCCAGAAGATTGGTATGGTGGACTACATTCTTTCTGAAAGTATTAATAAAATGATTCCAAAAGCCAGTTTATCTTAGTGTGAGCTAGAGAAGGTCATGAGGAAACTTGAGAGAAGTCCTCCCACAGTCACTATTCACTTTTCCTAAGGATTTTTGGAGGCATATATATTCACTGCATGTGCCAAAATACTCTGTGGAAGTCAAGAAGCCCATTAACAGGCTGTAGAAAGGATGAAATACTGGTGTCATTTTCCATGGTGCTTAGAAAAATAGTCAAAGTATTATTATTATTTTTTTGAGAGAGAAGTGTGGATGGAGTAATACCTTTTCCTTAAATGTGTAAAGCATGCATAAAGAAGAGTAGGTACGGTAGTAATTTCAATATTTAAAATTAGGTTGGGAGGAAAAAATGAACCTTTTGGGTAATTTAACACTGATATTAAGTGATATGTTTCTGTTTCACTGGTGTCAATGGGTAATTTTCATAAAAACCCTGTACTTATGCAATGTGTCATCACACCTTGCCCAGAATAAAATGTTTCGTCTTTTCTGAGTGAACAATAATGTAGATTAGGGAATAGGCAATTGATTTGTTGAAAATATAGATTCTATTCAATTCATTACAAATGCAGAGAATGGAAACACAAAGTTCATTGAGCCATCTGTAGTAGGTAGTCCTTTGTTTCAATAATTATTAAAGAATAATGGAAATGTAATGAGACCAATCTTCATAGCTTTTATGTGAATGTTAGGGAATTAGTCACACATAATTGCTTATCTACCAAGTAAAGTGAGGTAGTCTACACATCACCCCTGAGCAAAAAGTCAGACTAACCATGTATTGGCATGAGCCACAATTTGGAGTGAAGGGAGAAGAGAAAGGCATTCACTAGTGTTTATACCTCCAATCCTACAACATCTTCCTCATTCAAGAGACAGAGCCTTCAATAACCAAAGCACTGACTTTGCTCAAGATTATGCATTTTTGAGGGAATACTGAAGGCTATGCCAAGAAGGCATGGAGAATCTACATGATGTTTATGAAAATATTCTTTTGTGGTACATTTAAGAAATCTTGTCATTTTAAGACTTGTTTCAACAATAGAATGAAAATATAACTTAATGAAATTGTATTTATCTCATATGTGGTCATTTTATGTCTGTGGTATTTTGTAGATATTCAATGTAATATATTTTTAAAATATATTTTGTTTATTAATTTTCAAGCAGAGAGAGAGAAAGAGAGAGAAAGAGAGAGAGAGAGAGAGAGAGAGAGAGAGAGAGAGAGAGAGAGACTGAGACTATAGGCATTCCAGGACCTTTTGCCACTGCAAATGAACTCCAGATTTTTGCACCACTTTGTGTATCTGACTTTACATGGTAACTGGGAAATCAAACCTGGGCCCACAGTCTTTTCAAGCAAGTGTATTTAACCACTGACCCACCTTCCCAAGCTCCAAATAAAAGAGTTACAAGTGTTAGAAACAAACATATAGTTTTAATCCACCCTCAAAACTATTTGGCAAAGGTGGAACATAGATTCCATTTTGGAACTGACAATTTTGGTTGAATTCATTATTTTAATGACTTCTCTTTATTACCACCCTGAAATTACTCATTACACTGCTAGTCACCAGCAGATCACCTGCCATTTAGCCATTTAATCTTTGTGTTTTGATCATGCCCACACCCACATAGGCTATCATCCTCCAGTCCAGAAAACCTCAAATAGGACACATATCCCACCCAGCTTCTATGAGTCTATGAACTATTTGATAATAAATTTGCCTTGAAACCCAGATGTGGCTCTCTTATGATTTCTCTATCAAGCATAAGACAGTCCTGGGTATGCCTTTGCCTTCTCCCAAAATAAAACAACTACATAAGATATTAGTGTGAAGTGGGGAAATTATTAACAAATTTACAGGGAACTGATGAAGAATTACACATCATACTTACCCACAAGCATTTAACTTTCAAGTACTTTCTAGATAGCTCTTTGCTTGCTGTGAGTTTCAGTGTCTCCATCTCCTTCAATCTTTTCCCAGCCCCTGGGGTACTTGTATTTCCTCCAGGGTTCCTGAACTTGTAGGTGGGCCCTAGCTGGCAGCCTAGTAAATCCTAGTTTTTGACCTAGACTCTAAGCAAATTTATCAAAATACATTCTATGTAAATTATAGGTTCTTCTTAAGATATCAATTCCAGTTGATTAGAAAACAAGGTCTTCCGGAATAGCATATCTATCATACTATAATTAGTGATAGTATATTCCTGTGCTACTATGTGCTCTAAATAGGCAGAAAAATGTGGCAATAATTTTGACAACACACTTTCCTGTTAGTGTGCTCTATCTCAGAAAATGCTACTTGTGACCCAAGATAAGCCTCTTTTGATTCTTCCTTTATAGCATCAGGTTCCTGGTTCATAGTCCAGGGATCTCTAGGTCATAAATAATTTACCCTTTTAAATATTCTCTTGTGTTTCTTTTTATACTATATTAATTGCAGCTTTATTGGATGATTATAGCATATATTTAATGGTCTCTGTACCTCTCATATTGGCACCTCTCTCTTTCTCTATTTGGTTACCTGCTGGCTTCTTCAAACGCAACACATTACCCAAATGAGAAAGATAGAGGAGCTCTGACTGGGTTCAGGACAACTGTTTCCTAATATTCTTCATGCGACATCCCACAGCCACAGCAATTCCACACATGCACACTTCTTTACCTCAGTTAGTCCCTTCCACATGCTTCATGTTCTAAATACAAAGATAGTTTTATTTCAAGTTCCTTGGGGCTGTCATGCATGACAGAACCTTCTGAATTTTTCTCATACTGTGCTTTAGGTCTAGATTTTATTTTCTACAACATTGCCTAACTAAAAGTCTGGCACAAATGTCAACTTTTCCTTGAAGCTATCAGCTCTTGTCCCTTCCATATGTGTTGAATGTAAAATAATCCCCATAGGCTAATGTGTTGAATGTCTGGTACCTAGTTGGTGGTCTTGTTTGGGATGGCTGTAGATCCTTCATGAATTGGAGATTTGCTGGAGTTCATTGGTCTCTGGGGACAGATCATGAGGCTATGTAACTTGGCCCCACTTCCTGTTCTTCCTTTGCTTCTGACCTGATAATGTGACCAGCCAGCTTCTCACTCCTGCTGCCATGCCATTGTTGCTATGAAACTTCTCAATACTATAAATCAAAATAAATACTCTCTTCCTTAAGTTGCTTCTGGTCAGATATTTGTTCACAGCAACAAGTAAAATATTGATAAATTAGATCTTTGTCTCCAGCAACTTGAGTGGCACATCTCTTTATTAGACTACTTGTCACATTTATCAGGCTGCATTATGTTTCTATGCTTTTTCCACTATGAGAAGAGAACAAGAGCTGAAATTTATTTATTTTAAACTTGCTACACACACACACACACACACACACACACACACACACACATACAAACACACACACACACACTGATTATTCACCTATTTACTGTAATGAATTTGAAGTTACAGTTTAAGATCACCACTGCGGAAATTTTCTTGAAAGAAAGGTGAAGGTACTATGAAGTCATACAACAGAGGGATTTTTCCTGTAGTGGAGGAATATTTGGTTGAAAAAGGCAAAGTAATTTTATTTGAAGTAAGGCATATAAAGCAGAGGATATGGTTGAGGGGCATTTCACTCAGGTGAGGAGCAATATGTCTGTGGAAGGATGGTGCTCCCTTGTGTAAGATGTGAACAAAGGCTAACATGTATGGAACACAGACTGCAAGCCATGCAGTGAGAGAGACAGTGCAGAAAGACATACAAGATGTAAAATGTGAATTGCTTTTTAGAACTCATAAAAGAGGCACAACAAGCCAACAGAAACCCAGTTTGGTGTTTTTAGCAAGGGATAGCATGATCAAACTTTCAGTTTGAAAATATTATTCTGACTGCAAAATGGAGTGCAGGTTGGAGGGAGGTAAAGGTGAGGGTGAGGAGACTGAACAAGGGAGGACAGAACTTGTAGGCAGCACAGATCAGTCAAATCTGATTTTATTTCATTAAGGGGATAATGGGAGGGGTCCATGAATGATGAATAGGGCATGTGTGACTTCATGAAGTGAGATGCCATTCAATGTCACAGGACACAGAAGAGAGTAAAATTAAAAGTAGTAGTGGGGGAAATGTGTTGGGTACATTTTTTGGTATATTTTGAAGCATCATTTAAATACTCCTGTGGAAATATTAAATAAGTGCTTAGAGAAATACATAGAATTTTAAATAAAATGTGGTAAAAAATAGGGAGTGGGAGTATGACTCAGTGTTGAAAAGTGATTTCTGTGCATATCTGAAACTGGAGTTGGAATCCCCAGGACTCATAGAACTCTAGACAGAAGCAGTACACATGTGTATAATTCCTACATGCCTGCTGCAATGTGAGGCAGAGTCTGGAGAACCCTGAAGCTCTTAGCCAGCTAATCTGGCATCCACAGTAGCAAACAAACAAACAAACAAATCCAACAAGAGAGAACCTTCTTCAAACCAAAGAAATATGACACAGACCAGTACCCAAGGTTATCTGCTGACCTTTACCTGTGTACCAAGGTATGTGGATGCCCATTCATACACACATACCATACATAAACAAAAAATGGCAAAAATCTTATGGAGTCAATAAAATCATCAAATCATCAGCATAGATAAAATCATCTGGCAGGTGTATTATATTTAAAGGGCAGGGAACAGAGACCAACCCAACCTTTAAAGATGTGATGGACAAGTTTGACAATAAAATGGAACAAATCATGAAAGGTTCAATGTAATGAGCTTAGCATGAAATATTGGAAGGTAAGTACAGGGAGTACTTCACAAACAGAACACAGAAGTGAGCATTGGGGGTGGTGGCAAATATCAAAGAGATGATAATAAGATAAACACTAAATACTTTGTATTTGGCTACATGAAGTTCATCAGATTTAGAATTAAAAGAGTAACATGAAATGTTGACATGAAATCTAGACCATTTTCTTTAAGTATGTTTTGATGACAGGAGAAAGACATAATAGTTGCTAGAAGGCACTTAAAGTCAATCAAGGGTTTGCATTCATTACTTTCTCTATTGGTGGAAGAGGAATCTTTGCTTACTATCAGATTAAAAGAAACAAGTTAACAACAAACTACCATAATACTAATTCTTCTTGAACTATTAAACATGAACCAGAGATGAAGGAATGATTCTCAAGTTCATTCTGTAAGGAAAGCAGTACTCTGATATCAAAACAAAATAATCACACATATATTTTTTGTTTGAAAAGAAGAAGGGGCTGAGGAGATGCCTTATTATAAAGAACTCGAGGGTCGTGAGTTTAGCAAAGCACTTGCCACACAAGCATGAGGACCTGAGTTTGGACTCCCAGAACTCAAATAAATGCCTGGTGTGGTGGTTAGCTTGAGTAGATGAATCTGTGAGCATTGGTGAGCAGTGGGCTCAGTGGGAGACCTTATCACATAAAATAAGGTTAGCCATCTCTGGTGCCATGTGCATGCATACCAACACACATACATGCACCTAAACACATATAAACATATATATGCAAACACATGAACATCATACACACACACAAACACACACACACCTTGACATAAAAAGAGAGAAAATGGTAGTCCATATCCCTGATAAGTATAGAATTCAAAATATTGTAACAAAGTATTAGTAAACTGATTTCAATGGTACATTAAAAGATTAGTCATGGGCTGAAGGGATGGCTTAGTAGTTAAGGCACCTGCCTGTAAAGTCAAAGGATCCAGTTCGACTCTCCACAACCCACATAAGCCAGATGCATAAGGAGTTGCATGTATCTGGAGTTTGTTTCCAGTGGCTGGAGGCCTGGCATGTCCATTCTTTCTCTCTCTTTCTCTTTCTCTCTCTGCCTCTTTCTTCCTTTCAAATAAATAATATATATATATATTTAAAAAAGATTAGTCATGAGGTCTAGAGGGATGGCTTAGCTTTGCCTGTAAAGCCAAAGGACTGAGGTTCGATTCCCCAGGACCCACATTAGGCAGATGCACAAGGGGGTGCATGCATCTGGAGTTTGCAGTGGCTGGAGGCCCTAGTATACTCTCTCTCTCTCTCTCTCTCTCTCTCTTTCTATGTCAAATAAATAATAATAAAAAGTTTTAAAAAGATTATTCATATGGAATTCATTTCTGGGATGGAAAGATATGCCAGCATATGCAAATCAATAAATGTTACTCATTTATCAACAAATCAAACACTTTAACAAAAATCAGCACTAAAACCTTATGATTATTTCAGCTTATGCAGAAGAATCACTTGGTAGGTTTCAGTATTTCTCCATTACAAAGTTATGGGAATAAGCTAGGTATTAATGGACTAGATCTCAGTACAATACTGACAAATCACAGCTAGTATCACAATGAATGAGGGAAACTGGAAGTATTTTCTCTAAGATGTGGATTCACATACAGATGCCCAGTTTCACCATTGAATCAACATAGAACTAAGTGCTGGATGGCCAAGCCAGAACAACTATATTCAAAAAAGAAGTAGAAAGCAAACCCACACAAACTGAAGAGGAGGAAGTCAAATTTTCCTTCTTTTTTTTTTGCAGATAATGTGCTCTTATATATAGAAAATTCTATACTCCAATAAGTCTGTTGGACCTAATCAATCCAATAAAACCATTGGATACAAAGTCAGCCTGCAAATTTCTGTAGGCTAGTGGCAGGCTGTCTGAAAGGGAACTCTATAGAATAACTCTACTAACAACAGCTATGAAAAATTAAATTAGATGGCTACGAATGTGTTTATCTAAAGACATAAAAGTTCTCTACAATTAACACTACAAAATATCAATAAAATAAAATTAAAGGGATACAAAAAATTGAGAGATATTCTGTGTTCTTAGGTTAGAATGAGAGCTATTAGAACAACCATACCACTTGCATTAGTTACCCGACAACAGCAACTTAAGAAGGAAGGGTTTGCTTCAGCTTCTAGTTAAAGCTTATAGACCTTTATGGAGGGGAAGGCGTAATAGCAGGAGCACAGAGCAGATTGTCAGGAAGCAGAAATGGATGAATGCTAGTGCTTAGCTCATTTTCTGTTTTTAATGGAGTCCAGGACCCTCAGCCCATAGACTAGTACCACCCACATTTAGGGTGGGTCTTCCCATCTCAAATAACCTCTATAAACTCCATCACAGAAATTCCCGGAAACATGATTCCATGATGATTCTAAATCTTGTCAGGTTGACAAGGGTGATTAACTACCACGCTATAAAAGTAGTATAGAATCTTCAAATTCAATGAAATTTCCAGTAAAATTCCAATGTCAATTTTCATAGAATTATAAAAGTCTATCTTTAAACTCAAAAGGAACTATAAATGACTGTAAATAGTCAAAGAAATCCTTAACAAAAGTGTTAAGAAGGAAATAGTATAGAGGAAAGACACAGGAAGACAGAGATACAGAATAAGAACACATATGCATGCCTATAAACACATACATACAAACACATCAACATCACACATATGTATAATTTTCTACTCCTATTCTAAATGCATGTTTTCTGTTTTAAATGATTTTTAAAATACCATGCCAATGGCTGCATACTATTTCATTAGGCATGTGTGATAATATTTAGTCATTTCTGGACATTAAGAATAACTTAAAATTTTAAGTAATAAATATAATTAGATAATACATTATAAAACACAATAATCTGCCCAGAACAATTTATTCATATTTCTAATGATTTTAACAGGAGAGAGTCACAGAAACAAACTTACTAGGAGTTTGGATATGCATATGCCTTCAAGAAAAGCATAGGCCACCTCATAAGCCCTCAAGCATGAGTGCGCTGATTTCAAACTCTTCTCATCTGTATAGCAGTCATACAGCACCGAAGCACTTCTTGCTTTTTTCATATTTTCTAGGATTGCTGCTATGTTGCTTATTGTTCCTGAGGTAAAAATATTTGTAATCTCATCTGTCTTTTTATTTACTGTTTTTACAATTGATCCTGTGGCAGTATTTATCCTTTTTTTGATATTCATATATTTTTAGTATCTTGTGATTTTTCCAATCACTTCATTCTGCTGAATTTTCTTTCTATATCCAAGGATCAGACAATTCTTGTCAATTCTTACTGGAGGAAAATTCATATGAGTTCATTATCATATTTTTGTATGACATAGATGCTCTTACTTTCCGAGATTCCAAGTAGGGTAACTTGTTTCTAATGGTGTCCTAGAATGAAGTCAACAAACACTATTACATATTTTATATTGAATATCAGCAAGTAGTACTAGTAGTTTACTCCAAATGAGTACAACAAGTAGAATTCAGTTTCTGAAATAGTTTCAACAAGGTATTAGCTTCCACTAACCTTTTCATGACTTTTGTCTCCATCATGTTAAAATCATATGGGCATTTATTGCAATGCATAGAATCTACTGCCTTGCTTGCTTCTTTTTTTCCCCCCTATACAACCTCTTCCTGCCTCCAATTGTATATTAAGTGCTCATCCTGGATTTATGGATCTGTTATTATCTGAGTATTACTTTATGGAATCTGTTAGTTTTCTTGTTTTATTTTGTTCTGGTTACTGGGAATGGGCCATGAGCACACTAGGAAAATGTTGAACCACAAGTTTTGCTTCCAACTTCCTAAGTTACTTCTTATAATATTAAATTATTCCTAGGATTAATCCTGGGAGACCATGTTTCTAGATTGATTATAAAGGCTAACTGTGAAAAAAAATCACTCATGGAATGCCTCATCATTCATGCATATCAAATATTGAGTAAGCAATTTGGAATTCTATAGCTAGATATTATAGGGTCATGCTTTCAGGAATATCACATCAGTGCATGGATTTTAATTCATCTAAAATAAATATATGTCACAATTGCTGATAGTAAGCTAGCAAGAAACCTCCTCAGTCTTTTTGAATTGAAACAAAGGTCTTTAAGTTCTACCATGGTCTGAGTCATGGCTGCAGAAAATTACTTTTTGCCACTGGAGAGAGGTAATTGTTAATCTTCTGCATCCATATTATTACATGGCACAGAACAGAAAACCATGCTCAACTTAGAGTTTTGATTGAGCTGCAAATGCCACAAAGCAAAGAGACATCAATTGCCTGCTCTTCAATAAGTTACTGCTCAGAAATCAAGCCTTTCACAAACATTCATGTGAACTCTCTGTGCATAAAGCACACATTTTAAAGGGGAGGGATTTACATTGCTATTCTCAAATGAAGTGATTGCATTATGCTTGCCACACTAAATGCACACATTCTGAAGTGTTTGCATAAAAGCTTTGGCTTTAAAATGTAACTGGTCTTGTGGAAGTGATTGTGTTATTAAGTCAGTAGACATGTACAGCACATGTCAATTTGCTGTTGTAATGTATTCAAAACACTTTGCTAGGTAAGGAGTCCCAAGGAGACATGGTGAAGAGTGCTTACTGTTTTGCTGGATAGTTCCAGAGAAAAGAATTTATGATTCTGGGAGACTACTCAAACATTTCTCTAAGTGCTCTTAGGTCTAAATTAAATCTTTGCAACCTGGGCACAGCTGTCTCTGTGCAACTTATTTGCAGCACCTCAGACTGACAGACATTACTGTTTCATTTTCTTTTACTTTTTTTCTAACCTCAGTAGAGTTTGAGGACCACATAGACAGAAGCCTTATCTAACCTGTCACAATTGTTTCTCATCACCTTCAAACAAATGGAGAGGCTAAAAGCAGTAAAGAGATAAGTAGAGCCTTCTAAAATGACTGTTGAAGGAGATTGGCCAGGAATACTAACCGAAGCTCTTACACCAGTTTAATCTTCCACTCTATGTTCAACCAGAACCATGCTGTGAATGGCTTGCCCTTGTAATTTACATCAAATATTTCCAATCTTCTTTAGCTAAAGGCACATGAGAGAGATAAGGACATCATCAGGTCACCAACCATTTTGTCACACCTATGTTTATATCATTTCTACTGAAAACGGAAGTCTGCTAAGACTTGTGCAACAGGGTTAGAATAGGATCTTTCCACCATAGAATGGAAGCTATAGGAGATGTTCCGCTGCTAAGTACCTGTAAACTGAGGTAACTGAAGTAGTAATACATCTTTGGAGGAATAACAATTGTGGGAACTTTTGAAACCATCTGCTTTTACTTTGCAGTTGTAGTCTATGTAGATATACTAGGTCAAAATGTGAAGAAGCAGACATCTTTTTCTAGCATTCAAAGGGCTCGACTCTTAATGATCTGCAAAGCAAAGGGCACTTTCACAGCTGTGTGCTTTCTTACTAGTTTTAAAAGTGCTTTTAGGTAAGGAAGAAAGGATGCTTTCTTTGCCATGGGACACTGTTGTCCAATGTGTGCTTGTTCCTTTTGCCTTAATGTGTTCTGTAGTTTTAGAAGGTTTTTAAATGCTCCAAGCATATAGAGATCACAGGGGTAAACTTTGTCTTAATGTATTTCTTTCTGAAACCTCTTTAGTTATGTGTGTGGCTGGTACAAAGCCTAATACAAGAGTGAAAACAAAGGAGGCCACAGTATCTGCAATGGAATTGCAGCATGTCTTACCTGGTTCATGAGTTAACTGACACCATTGAGGAATTCGTTTCCTTCTATTTCTCATCCCTTTGATTCCTATTTTAGATGGCCAGAAAATTATATTTCCCTAGCAGTGTCTGAGAATAAGTTTCAAACTGCTTCAAGTCCCTGAGCCTGTCATATAATGGAAGAAGGCAAGAAGAGAAGTGGAGCCACTGTGAACATTCAGCATTCTCTTAAAGCCAGAAGGGTTTCTCCTCACCTCATTCCTATTATGGATTTTTCCCTTAACTCTGGTGGAAATCAATTGGAAAACATCACACAACTAGTCAATGGAAGAATTAACTCTATAGAGATCACACGCATGGAGAAGGAACAGACAGGGTCATGAGGTGGTAGGAAGGGCACGGCACATACCTCCATCACTCATGGAGCACCATCAAGTTACACATCATATCCCCAATTCAGATCTGCATCCTGTGACAATGTGTTTGTATGAGAGATGGGAATGTGAGGGAGGAGGCATCAGGGGCAGTGGTGTGTGACCATCAAGTCAAGGACTGACAAGTACTCAGTGAGCTTCCCATCTCTGTCAAGATGCGGACCTGGAGAAAAAAATGGCTTGTCCATGATTCATGGAGTATAGTGATGAACTCAAGTAAAGACATGCCCATGGGTTTAAGACCTGAGAAAATGAAATTGTAGTAAAAGCTACTTTGATTTCTAATATCACTGTCAGACATTGTTGGAAAGAAATGAGGAAGGGAGAAGCAGTTATGTGCAAATGTTCCTTCTTCCCTGGATTAGCCTTTTCCTGATAGGAAGTGCTGGAGTGCTTTGGGACATTTGCACCAGGGCAGTGTGTATCTGAGAAAGCCATGAATAAGAGCAAGCTTTGTCCTGCGTTTGTGGGGATGAGCTTCTGTCGGGAGGGCACATGCCTCACCTGCTACCTCTTTGATTATTGGCATAAAATACCCATTACTTTGAAGTTCTTGTGTCTGATAGAGACAACAAAATGTAAAGTTATATTAAAATCCTAATACAGGCATGATTCCCGAGCAAATAGGGAAATTATTTGACTGAGTCTTGAGTGCCATTAAAAAATTCAATACTACCTTATAATGGAAAGGAATGGAGATGCCTTGCTACATCCTATGTAGTAAGTATTGTGTCGGCAAGCTTTTAATTTCAGTCTTGTGTGGGGCGGGGGAGGGTGTCTTAAATGTGAAGTGTCTTTCTTACCATATCTTTAAAAATTCTTGAAAGTCATTGACTTGGGATTTAAAAACATCAGTGTAGCCCGTGGAGGAGGGCAAAATGCCTCCAAATTGTTGGCAAATGGAAATTTGATTTCTGGCTATGGCTACATGACAAAGTAGTTGAGTGGAGATGTACACTGACTTCCTTCAGCTGGAAAATTGGATCATTTAATCCAGTGATCTGCAGGACTCCTTCCAGGTCTGCAGTGTGGACCTAACCTTATGGGCAGCTGAGCAAAAGCCACTCAGAGACAGGAGGAGAGCAGCATTTGCCTTGCCCAGTCTTGGTTCCTTCTTTTCCTGGACTTTGCCACCAGGGAAGAATAGCAACACTGTTTTATTTCAGAACAAGAAGGCTGATAATATTACCTTTATAGGTTTTTATAAAACCTCTACATTGAGAACCCAAAGGCTTGATAGTGATTTTTGTACCTGGCTAATAAAACTCTTGGTAGCCAGAACTGAGCAGGTTTTTACTTTATGTTATTCACTCTTACTTGCCTGTCACTCACTGAGTTGGAATCAGCAGGCTATTAGTTTGCCCAATGTGTAATCTCAAGTCCCACAGAACAAGGGCGCACAGCCACGGGGCTTTCTGACTGTGGAATTTACTTTTCATTTTTATTCACGGAGCACTGTCGGCTGTGCCTTTCATACTAAAGTGAAAACATAACTATCTGGTAATGAATTTGAAATCTCTTAAGAGAACATACTTTAAGGCATCCTGCTAGTGTTGTAAAAATACATCACAGTATGCTGAAAATGTGTCAAGTTCTTATTTTTTAAATTATGTTTATAATGTTCAGAATGGTGGTCATTAGACTTTGTATCCAGTTGCAGCGATTAGGATTTATTTTAATATTTCACATTTGCTTTCTTAGAAAAGAAAAGATATTTCATCTTTAGAAGTGGGGAACAGATGAGCAGCAGGAAGAATAAAATGACTGTCAGCAGGGCGAGGAGCAGTTTACCAGTGTCCTTTTAAGATGCAATGGGGAAGCGATTCTTTGTCAATTTAAATGTTTCTTCAATGGAGTTTTGCATGCTAATGGAAATAAATATAGTCATCATTCCTTAATTGAGTCTCTGCCATGAAAAATCTAGTTTCAGGACACAGTTGGATTCATGTGCTTGGAAGAGCTTTACTTTGGGGAGGACAGTGATTTCTAAAAGTAAGTTGGTTCAAATTTTATGTTTTTTTTTTTTTTTTTTTTTTGTCTTGGCATTTGACTTCACCCTTAAACTTAACACAGGTGAAATGAATCTAGTATTTCAGCAGGTATCACACTCCAGAAAATTCTACATTTCATATTGAAGTGTTCAGAAGAAGAAAACATAACACTTTATGATGTCACACATTGTCCAATTATTTTTCCTATTTTTTCTTAGTTAGACATTTTGTCTAAATGAAAGTCGTTCATCTTTCCATGCTTGGCAATTTCCTATGAGGACATTTGAAACAAATCATGAACTAGCTAATCAGGAAAAATAGTTGGTCTGAGCTGAAAACTTATAAATCTAAGTTTCATTTCAAAGCAAAGTTTCAAGTAATTACCTCAATAAAAATCTATTTATAAAGGAACATGATTGTAGCCTTTGAAGTTTGGCTCCAGGTATAATAATAATGATAATAATAAATGACAATAAGTCCATGGCCTAGATTAAAAGGCTAGGAATAAAGCAATGATATATAAATAAAATAGCCTATCTTTTTTTAAAAAGAATTTCAGATTTAATCTTATGAATACAGTTTATTTATTTGTATAGCACTTCTCAGTCTCTCACATCTGTATGATAATACATGTGAGTAATTATTCCAGGTCACATATGAAGAACTTGAAACACACTTCTTTCTCCAATGGCAAAACAAATTAAATGTTATACTTGATCAGTGTTTACACAAGTTCTATAGCTCCAAAGAAAGAAAACTAAAATTACTTCCACAACTATCTCTACTAGTATTAGATTACAAAAGCACTAATAGCTTTTGAGCATGATTCTCTAATATTTTATTCAAATCTTAGAAACACATTGAAATCATTACCTGACTTTTAAGAAAGAGGAGTTGTTTTTCCAATTAAAAATAAACCCACTGGCACAGCCGAGCTCTTATTTCTTTCCCCTAGAAATGCTCATTTGACTTTCAGATTAGGGCATAAAGGACATCAACCAGGGAAATGTGGATGTTCCTGCTGGTGACATTTTTCAAAGTTGGTTGGGGCAATACTTAGCCACAAAATTAACCTTTTTGTTTTCATAGTCTGGTCAACAAAGCAACTGAGACTATATCATACATAGCACCTAGAATTCAATATTGTATTTTCTAGGGATCATTAATTTTCTTTGGGGTTGTGAAAAACAAAATACTGAAAATAAGAAGCACATAAAACATACCATGTTCAAATGAAAGTTCACAGATGTTACCTGTGGAAATTCTAACAACACAAATTGTCACACACCAGCAAGTCTGTACTCAAGTACTACTGTGAGATCATGAGTTTCGAATTGTTTGTAAACATGTGATGCTAATCAGCCCTTTGGAGTTGGAAGACATTGGATAATTTGGATAAATTTTACCTTTGAAGAGTTATCCCAAAATACAAAAGAAAGAAAGAAAAAAACAAATGGATTGACTCACTTCATGGCATTTAATAGACACTGGAAGAATTATAAGCCTTTATCTACATGCACAACTTCTTGTAAGAAAATTTTTTTTTCACAAATGATACCTACCTTGGATATATTGTGTCACTACCCATTTACCTGGATGTTTTGGTGTCAAATGGATAAAAAAGAAAAATATAATGCAAGTTATCTGTTTTTTTGTTTGGTTGTTTGTTTTTGATTTTTCAAGGTAGGGTCTCTATCCCAGGCTGACTTGGAATTCACTATGTACTCACAAGCTGGCCTCAAACTCACCATGATTCTCCTACTTCTGCCTTCTTAGTGTTGGGGTGACGAATGTGCACTACCATGCCTGGCTGCAAGTTGTCTTTTCACTTGGTTAGCCCAAATAAGTAGTTCATACTACGTCATTTTGAGATAATTTTGTAGTTTAGAAAGATGTAGCCTTTTTTATTTTAGCTTTAAACATGAGCCCATGTATCTGAGAAGATGGAGAGAATACTAAATAAGCATCTGGCTATTCTTTAAAAAAAATTTTTTTTGTTCATTATTTATTTATTTACTTGAGAGTGACAGACAGAGCGAGAAAGGCAGGTAGAAAGAGGGGGGGGGGGGAATGGGCGTGCCAGGGCTTCCAGCCCCTGCAAACAAACTCCAGATGTGTGCGTCCCCTTGTGCATCTGGCTAGCGTGGGCCCTGGAGTATTGAGCCTCGAACCTGGGTCCTTACGCTTCATAGGCAAGCGCTTAACTGCTAAGCCATCTCTCCAGCATCTGGCTGTTCTTGAATGCAGGACAATACAAATGCCTTGGTAAGATCAATTCTGCACCTCAACAATTCTTGAGCTTGCTTGCTACTTTCATACAGTGTGGCACAGATCTATGGCCTCGAGATATACTGCCATTTTGCAATCTCATACTTGATGAAATAACAGTAACATAACTATAATGAGTTTTTTTTTTAATTTCTGAGATCTTAGAATAATACAACATTTCAGTGTGACATTACATACACACAGGAAATTCCAAATCAGTCCATCAATCACTGATCACATTTTAATGGTCTTTTGAACAAACATCAACATAAAATTTATAACCAAAAAAATTCAGTGAATTTTATTTTGAACTTTTATTATTTTAGGAGTCAAAATTAAACGAATGACATTCAAAAATAAATAAATGCACAGATCCTTTAAGATTATAAATTGTAGAGTACATCTGAAGTGATATTTAACTGTGTATGTTTAACATACATGTTATATGCGTTTAACATATGTGCATTTTCCTTGCAAGTTTCTTTGGTTTCTTTTTCTGTGTGCACATGTGGGTGTGCATGTTCATGCCTGTGGAGGTCAGAGGACAACTTTTGGGTCAGTCCTCTGCTGTTTCACTTCACTTGAGACAGAATTTCTTACTATTTTTTTAATTTCTTGGTTTTTTGAGGTAGGGTCTCATTCTAGCTCAGGCTGACCTGGAATTCACTATGTAGTCTTAGGATGGTCTCAAACTCATGTAGATCTTCCTACTTCTGCCTCCCCATGTGCTGGGATTAAAGGTGTGCACCACCACATATGGCTTTGGGTTCTTACTTTTTTGTTCTTTGCTCTTGTTGGGTGCATCCAGGAGACTCTTTTGTCTCTGCCTCCCATCTCACCTTCAGCATCTATGTGCTGGGATTAAAGAAGTCTACTATGGATTCTGGTCTTTTTTTTTAATGTGAAATGTGGGGACTGAACATGGGTACTCCAGCTGTAGTGGTAAGCACTTGGTCCACTGAGCCATGAAGTGACAATTTAGACTTAAGTGCTGCTCTCATGGCTAGCCTGACAACGAGCTCCAGGGAGATGGTGATAAACACCAAGAATACTCAAAATGCTTCAGCAGCAATTGAGAGATTTCAGAGTGCTTATAACTAAAGTAGTCTTATAACATACCTGCCAACGTTCAGGGAACACTGTTGCAGAGAGAATGGAAAGATTTGAGAGTAACGGAGTGAGAGGGAATATATTATTGTATTTCCCACACAACCCCCTCACAGAGACTGATGATGCATTCAGGACTCCACAGGGAACACCAATAACCCCAGTGAGGAGGATCCTTAGTGAACTGGGGGCAGAGGAAGAAATGATGTAAGAGTCTAATCCAATGGGAATATGACCAGCATGCAACAGGATCATATAATTAAACCCATAATCACTTAAAAAACAGTAGGGGAACTTTTTTTGCCAGAGGAAAGAGGCAGAGAAAGGAGTGTAGGGGTAGAGAAAAGACAGAGAAATATGAGCTGACTATGATATAAACACATTTCACCCAAACATAAAACATGTCAAGGAGAAAAATAGAAGAAGGACTAGCTAAAAAGGAGAGCCTCAGTGGAGGGGCATGTGGGAGGAGAAGATGCATGTGTGAGGGGGCCATTATCATGATATACTGCACATATGTAGTGATGCTTCCAATAAAAAATGTAAAAAAAATATATAAGGAAAATGTAATAATATTCAATATGCTATATTCCCAGTCTTGTGTGGTTTCATTATTGATAGTCACATTTTATAATGTGTAAAATGAAAAAAATAAATTTCACTGAATTTGCCCTTTTGTCTCTCAAAGCTGTGTCTATATTCTGGCAAGAAAATTAAGCAATATAAAGAAATTAAAAGGGGGAGGGTTGGGATGCTTATGAGATGACGAGTGTTCTGCCTCAGAAATGTTTAAACAGAAGATGCTTGATATGTTAATTAGACTTGCTTTACTATGGCAAAATCTCTGAGCAAAATAAACAAACAGAAAGATTCATTTTTGCTAAAGATTTCAGATATTTCAATTCATTATGACAGGGAAGCTATGGCTATCAGAGGGAAGGGGAAGGAAAGGAGGAGAGGAGAAAGGCTGTGTTTTGGCTTGGTGACTTTTTCTAATTTCCCATTTTTATTGCACTCTGGCCTAAGGGTGGTGCCACCCACATCCAGGGTTAACCCTCTCTGGAAACATGCTCAGACAAGCTTAGAGGTATTCCTTACAGATTTCCTAGGTACATTTCAGTGTATTCTGATTGTCAATCTAGAGATGCTGTCACAGTTAGTGTTTTGTCAGGACCAATTTGGTAGAACAGAATGTTGAAGAAGATGTATGTTTAAGCCCTTTCTATTTCTGATTTCCCACAATCCTTTCATACTTCACAGTTGTTTTTTTTTTTTTTTTTTTTGGTGGTAATTTCTGTCTCCTATTGATTTTTTTTTTTTTTTTCAAGAAAGCTAATGACTGAGAATGGATAGGAATAAGAAACTTTGGCATTCCACAATTCAATGTGGACTTCTTTACTGGTTTGTTTGAATGCCTTCAAATATAAGTAAAGTGCACTGAAGGAAAAAGAACTGTATTGTGACACATGATAAGAACTCAATAGACAGCTGTTTCCTGATTGGTTACACATCCAAGAACTCACAAAGATCCAGGCTCCAACCATCTACATTATCCTTCATTATGCATCATTGGTCCACATTCTTGACCAGAATGTTATAGACACTCATTAGTTTGCATAACAGAGTATCAAAGACAAAAAGAAAGGTTGGAGTTGGGGATGGTGTGTGGTGGGGGTAACGCTCTACCCTAGCATTTATCCTTCTTTCAAGGAGAAACATATTTCTGGAGATCCTACAGTAGATCATTTGTACTAGGTTCCAGGAAAATAGATAATATTAAAATTCTAGCATATGGCTTTTTAGATCTTTAGGGACTTGGTGTTGAGGAAGAATACTGCAATACTGACTGAGGAGAGGACAAAATTTTCTTCAATAAGTTACAAGACTACTGTTGCTCTTGCTAAAGGAATTCGTAGCATATTTCCAAATCAGAAACTTATTATTCTCATTAATGGGGTTGAAAATATTTATCCTTGGATTATTGCCAAAGATGCAGATGCCAGTCAACAGCATGGAGTTTAGAGAGGCAACTGTCAGATGGTACCGTCACACCAGAACTAACTTCAGAGAAATTGGTGACAAAAATCCTTGGTTTATAGAGTCTGAAGCTGAACAGGGTACCCTTCAGTGTCATGCTTTGATCTGCTCCCATGAAGCCCCATTCATTTGTTTAGTCACTAGGTAGTTGGGATTGTCTTCCACACACAGAGGTAGTATCACAGTCTCCCATCTGAGCTATAACTCCTTGCATGGCTCTTTAATAGCTTGTCTCTTTTACAATCTCTTTACTTCCTCTGTGGGCTAGCCTAAATCCAGTGCTCAAAAGATTTTAGCCTGAGGTTGTTAGAGGAAAGAAGGAAGGGGAAAGTAAGAAATAAGCAAAGATGTACTGATACTTAATTTGAATGTTGAAGCTAGGATCCTGTGGTTCTTTTGTTCCCCAACCCCAAAGGCACAAGACAGCTGACCAACCTGTATGTAAATCAGGTGAGGTGGTGACAACTTGTCAACTGAAAATAAAAGTAGAAAGGGGGAGAAAGGAAGACACCAAAGGCAGGAAGGGCTGGCTGCAGGCAGAACCTATTTGCCAGGAGGTGTACGAGTTGATATGTGCCTGACTTACGGGAGCTAGAAGGCACGGTGAGGAAGAGGGGTTGGTGGCAGAAATCAGTTTAGGTAACTGACAAATGGAGGGTCACTGCCAATCTCTTGGATATATGCATTTCTAATTGTTAGATGTGGTTTTATAGATGTTTTTGGCAACCTATCATCTGACCTTTCACAACTCACAGAGATAGTTACCATCCACTAGGAGTAGGTGTCAAAAACAAATACACCCCTCCATAAATTTTTTAAAAAGTGTTTAAATATTCTTCTACAGAAGCCTGCCATACCTATTCTTTCTGAAAAAAGTCCCAGGAAACTTCATATGTGCTACCTGGAACACATCCCTGCTTCTTGTCTTGAGCATATTATAAGCAGTTTCTATGTTGGCTCATAGGACAGATTCTTTTCAATTTGATTACAAAACTATTTCTCTGACCCAAAGTTGTTTCCATATATAACACAGATCACAGATAATTGAGAATGAGAGGATCTGGGAGCAGGCCCTCAGGTCTGTGCCCTGTTCCAAAACTAAGGGGGGGAAATGTCCTGGAATTTCAGTGTGTGTTGTTTTCTAAGATCAACCATTTATGTTATCTCTCTGTTGCTATGACAAATTATTTGAGATAATTAACAACTAACCAGGGAAGGTGTATTTTGGGCTCATAACTTGACAGAGGTGTCAGTCTATGCTCATTGGCACTGTTGCTTTGAGTCTGTTTTAGCATAGTGTGGAAGAGTGGGACAAAGGAGGCTCTCCTTATGGGAGGTGAGAGAGGAAAGGGCAAGGCCTAAGTCCCAGTTTTCCCTTCGGTCCCCAGTGACCCAAGTTGCTTCCCATACATAGGTTTTTATAAGGTTGGTAACTAAAACTGGAACACATGAGCCTGTGAGGAACATTCAGTTTCACTATAGTACTATCCATTCTGATATGCTACTATTAATTCCTGGTACTCTTACTGTTGTTTCTGTTTTCTAATCAAAATAAGACTTCTAAAATATTTATCACTCAGGACTGCTGTACTTGTGCATACTGACTTAACAACAGTTCTGGGTCTACCCTAAGTCAATATCCTAAGTAATGTGGTCCTTGAATGAAAACCAGCTCAGCAGAACTGCCCAGTCAGTATTACCTCTATAGTGACAAATAATATATTTCTAGATTTCTATGCATATTTTGGGGGTGTTTTAAAATAATTAACGAGATCTTAGCATTTGTGGTATTAAGTAGGGTTGGTTTGAGAGCAATCTATTCCATGTACCACTGAGCAATTTTTTTATATGCTTGTGAACACTTGTTGAAGAGGGTTCAGTATTACATGAGGTATTTTGAAATTGACTCTGATGGGTTAATTTCATTTAATCCTATAAGTTTTGTTCAGAAGACAGGTACAAAATAGTGAAGGTGACATTGTCTCTCATAACTGATACTACAATTTGTATAAACATAAGCCAGTGTTTGACTTTGGAAAGACTTTGTACAAATAAGAAGTGTTTGGTATAGAACAACAGTTTGCATAAACATAAGCCACCCACACACATCGTGTTCCCATTCCAAAATACTCCGAGTGGGGGGTGGGGAGAAAGTAAGGCATAAGGGAAAGAATACAATTTTGAGCCACAGAAAAATCCAGGGTTTGTGAATGCATCCTATGCGGTCTCTTTCTCTGTGAATTTCAATAATTTATTTAAATCCTTTCCTTAAATGAAAAAAAAAATCTTTTTGCCCCCCTGCTCAGGCAACATAAAAAAGGTCTAGAAACATGGTGGCAGATCAGAGACTAAAGACTGAGGTGGTTGTCTGTTCATCACCCAAAATAACAACTGCAGAGCAAGAAAGAAGAAGAGGATTAATCCAGTGATTCAAAATGGAGTACCACCACCATGCTACCCTCTTTCCTCATTTCCACAATAAGTTAATGAAATGAGTGCACATCGTTCTACCTATACACTTCATCTGGACTTTGAACAGATGAAGGGATTCCACCTTGCTGATCTCTTTTTCAAGGGCCCTACATCTGTTGATCTTTTGCCTCAGCTCATTTTTCACTCCATTCTTTTCTTCCTTTGAAGCTTTCTTAGTAAAAGAGGTTTTGAATTTTAGCTATTTTCTCCTCTAACATTATTCAAGTTGTATTTTGTCCTCTGTCCAAGAGGCTTTCTACACTGTCTGGAGCCACTGCTGCTCCCTGGACCACCTCCACCCTCCAGCCACAGAAGCAAAGTGAGGAGGCAGAGGAGGAAGAAAAGAAACGTTTCTGCTCAAGTAGTCTCCACATTCGTGTCCAGGACTGTCCTGTTGTTTGAGTGGTCTCAGTTTGGATGTGTCATGTTGTATTTATTTCCACAAACCTGAATGAAATAGAGACAAGGTGCTAATGAGAATGAACATGATATCAATTCCATTTGTGCTCTGCTTGGCACCTCTCTACATCCTTGGCAAAGGCAGGGGGTGGTGTTCTTTCACAGGGGTGATGCCAGGGTGCCATAGGTACATGTATGTGAGTGGGAGGTTACAGATAAGAATTCACAAATCCAGAATGTAAAACAACTGCTGTCAATGAGGAAAAATTTGGGGAATTTCTAGTTTAAATTATAAAAGGCCGAGGCATATATCAATTTTGGTTATGTAAATACTTATTTGTAATAAGCTACATCAAGGGAAGAAAATAATTGAAATCAGCCATGCGTGGTGGCACACGCCTTTAATCCGAGCACTAGGGAGGCAGAGGTAGGAGGATCATCTTGAGTTTGAGGTCACTCTGAGAATATATAGTGAATTTCCTGTCAGCCTGGGATAGAGCAAGACCCTATCTTGAAAAACCAAAAAAAGAAAAAAAGAAATGTGAAATCAAATGTCATAGATAGCTTAGGTCAGATCTCATTTCCACAAATTACATCTCATATTTCTCTTTTGACTAAATATATACATTCTTTTAAAAAATATATTTTATTTATTTATTTAAGAGAGAAAAAGAGGCAGAGAGAAAGAGAGTGGGGAGAGGATGGGAGTTCCAGGGCCTCTAGCCACTGCAAACGAACTCCATATGCATGTGTTCCCTTGTGCATCTGGCTTACATAGGTGCTGGGAAATTGAACTGGGATCCTTTGGCTTTGCAGGCACATGCCTTAACCACTAAGCCATCTCTCCATCCCCTAAATATATATATTCTATGTGGCACAATTAAGCAGTAATGATCATTTTTAAATGTTGCTCATGTCATATTTGAACATCTGCATAAGTGATAGGCACCATGCAAATGCAATCTGCTATATACTGGGTGGATGAAGGTAAGGCATTTTCATGAAGGCAGGCTGTTGATTTTATTTAAAACAGACAGACAACAAGTAAAACTGAAAACCTTTGAGGGTCTTATATTTGTCTTGACCTTTCAGTGACTTACAATTGAAGAAAAGCAAATGTTTTGTGTTTCTGCTGTGCATTCGCTTTCATGAACAACATATCTTTGGGCCCCTGCTATAGCCAGAACAGAGTGCCAGGAGAGAGTAACAGAAACACCCACTCATATGATCAAACTTGGGACAGTAGAGGCAGAGACTGCTACAGATTTTCAACAGGAAGCAAAGCTGTCTGGCTGTAATGTCAGGTAGAAGAAAACACAGTCCACAGGTCCCTGAGAAGCAGTTTCCAGAATGTAAACTCAGAAGATGGAGCCTGTATTGTCAGCCTCGAAACCAGACATAAGTTATGGGAGGAATGGAATTTATTTGAAGCTTACAGAACAAGGGGAAGTTCCATAATGGTGCAAGAACATGGCCTACTTTCACAAGTCCATGCAGAGAGAAATACCACCCCTGGGGCTGGAGAGATGGCTTTGTGGTTAAGGCATTTGTCTGAAAAACCAAAGGCCACAGGTTCAATTCCCCAGGACCCGTGTAAGTCAGATTCACAAAGTGGTACATGCCTCTCGAATTTGTTTACAGTGGCTGGAGACCATGGCTCACCCACTCATTCTCTCTCTGTATCTCTTTATTTCTCTCTCTCAAATAAATTTAAAAAAAATTATATATATATATATATATATATATATATATATATATATATATATATATATATGAAATACCACCACCTGCATCATAAGCAGGCACACTCCAGGAACTCCAGACAGAGCTCCAGCTCTCTGCATTTTGTTAGACTGGCATTCAGATCCACCCCAGTACCATCTTCTCTAGCCAGGTAGCAGGATATCTAAGTTACAAGCTTAAATAAAACTCCTGAATCTATTGGAGGACATCATTTCAACCTACCACAAAACCCAAGCAGAGCTTGCTGAGTTTAAGAGGCAGACATGGGGCTTCCAGCTGTTGGATAGCTGTTGGCAACTGTAAGGCAAGAGACCACAGGGAAAAGAGAGGGGGAAAACAAACAAACAAACAGATATCTATGTAGGCATCTTTTGCAATCAACTGGTTTTACAGTAAGCTATGAGTATAAGTGGAAAGACACAGGGAAGTTCAGGGTTTGTCAATATCAGATCTAGAGGTCATACATTTAGCCTTGCAAAAGACCATGGACCATCCATATAAGCTTCTTGAAGTATTTTTTGTTTGTTTGTTTTGTTTGGTTGGTTTTCTGAGGTAGAGTCTCACTCTAGTTCAGGCTGACCTGAAATTGACTATGTAGTCTCAGGGTAGCCTCGAACTCTCAATGATCCTCCTCCTCTGCCTCTCAAGTGTTTGGATTAAAGGCATGTGCCACCACATCCAGAATGTTTAAAATATCAATGAAAGTATCTCCTGTTGAATAGATAAATGGACAATTCCAGTTAAAAATTAAGATTCTTGAACTAAAACATAAAAGTACTGAAGTGCCAAAATTATTTATGCTCATAAAAATTCTGCTCATCAAGGAGCTAAGACTAGGAGAAAACATTTGCAATATATGTATCTGCTAATAGGCTTAGGTCAGATAAAGAACCCATATTAATCATTTAAAAAACCTAAACACTACATTTGTTTTTACTATGCCCAAATAATCTTACATTTTAAAAAATATGGAATGCTTCACAAATTTGCATGTCATCCTTGAGCAGGGGCCATGATAGTCTTCTCTATATCATTCCAATTTTAGTATATGCGCTGCCAAAGTGAGCACTAAACACTACAATTTTAATAATGGACAAAAAATTTCAAGAGTCACTTTTGAAGGAAGATAAGAAATAGCATATAAAAAGTATGCTCAACATCAGTAGTCATTAGACTTACAAAAATTGAGATCACAGTGAGTGCATACTAGGATAACTACTTGTAAAAAAAAATCTGACAGACTCCAAATCAACCCATATTTATAGCAGTTGGAACCCTCATATACTGGAATGAAGTGTGTAAACTTGATATCTAATTTAGAAAATCTTTGGTAGTGAAAGTTACAATAACTCAGTGATTCAGCAGTTCTAGTGCTAGGCATTTGTGTAAAAGAAATTAAAGCATACATTGTCATCAACCTGCTTACGAATGTTCCCAACAGTTTCATGTAGAGCAGCCTCCTCAAAGAAAACACATCAAATGTTCATCAATGAAATTGGCTACACTAATGTTGTGTTTAGAGATAAAATACAACTCAGTTTGAAGATGAATAAACTACTGATGCATGTAAATACATGGATTAATTTAAAGCTCCCATGCTAAAAGAAAGGAATCAATCACAAATGTGTTCATTGATAGTGTTGAAGGGTAATTTATGGCAGACAAAACTGATCTGAGGTACAATAAATTCTAAGAATTATAGTGTCTAGTGGGGAGAAGATTGGGGGGAAAGACTAGTTAAGAGGGACGCAGCAGCTCTCTAGCATGATGGCAGTCGTCTTTGTAAGAATAGATTTGCAAGTTGCACAAATGATTAAGATCAGTGTAAATGGGTTATTAAAATTATGCATCAATTTATAATACAGGTACATTCTAGGCCAATGAACTTTTTACCTTTACTTTGTGATTTCAGATGAATTTTGCAGTTACTCTGTGTACACATTGAAGTTAGCAAATTGAATAGCATATTTAGATGTTTTACAAGTTTCTTTTATTTTTTTTTTAAATATTTTTTGTTCATTTTTTATTTATTTATTTGAGAGCGACAGACACAGGGAGAAAGACAGATAGAGGGAGAGAGAGAGAGAATGGGCGCGCCAGGGCTTCCAGCCTCTGCAAACGAACTCCAGACGCGTGCGCCCCCTTGTGCATCTGGCTAACGTGGGACCTGGGGAACCGAGCCTCGAACTGGGGTCCTTAGGCTTCACAGGCAAGCGCTTAACCGCTAAGCCATCTCTCCAGCCCTACAAGTTTCTGTTAACAATAGTTGCACTATATAAAAATGACCTAAACTCTTAGACATGTGTAACAGGCATACAAAAAATTATACTCACCTATCTCATTACATAATAGCCAACAGCTCCTGTACAACAAAACTTTAGATGTAGTGTGTTCCATCCCTGGCTTAAGCTCAAAGGGCATGGTGTTACACTCTGGAAAGTGGTCAAAACTGAAATATTCATTCACATACTCAACAAGGGCTAAGCAAAATTGCTTGAGGTCACAGTTTTGGCATTTTCTTTCCAGATCACTTTAGCAATTTTTACTCATAGGTTCTGCTTCAACAAATGTTGACCCTTTCCATTGATATCACCTTCAAGGAGAAATATGACCTGAGAATTTTGCCAGAAACTAGAATAAAAAAGAAACAGCGTAAAGAACAATGTGTAAAACATTCAATGAGAGATCTGGAATTTTAACCAGAAATCCAGGTTGGCACTGAAAAGCAGAGGTGGCTGCCACATGTCCCCACTATGACATGGCCAACCATACAAATGTATAGCATGCATTTGGGGGAGAGCAGTTTTGCCCAGTCTGTATCCTCCCATTGTTTCCATTATTGCTCCCTATTTTTAGGAGTTAATAACTAGGCTGTAGTAATTTGCTTCAGGCTGGCATGCTAGGTCTCAGTCAGAGAGTACATTTAGAATAATAGAACTATTTCAGATGCTTTTAGTGCGTGTGTTCATATAATCAAAAAATGTTTGCTGTTGCAAAAAATTACATGTGATAACAGATTGATTTCTAATGTGATGTAGTCATTTTTATTTGCCTACGCCCAATACTAGGGGAAAAAAAATCAAGTCACTGAAAAATGTGTTTTTGAAGAAGAAATGTGTTAATTCATATTCATTTCCATTAGCTCCAGTACCTAGTGGGTGTTTAATAAGTGTTCACTGACAAGAACAAAAACAACAATTCTATTTATTACACAAGGCATTGTCTTCGTCAATATTTTATAAATGTGCTTCTGTAAATGTGATTTCTTCTAAAAAGAATAAGTTAAAATAACTATAATATTCTAAATAATGTTTATGGCATAGCAAGCATCTCTTGAATGTTAATCTTAGAAAATAGAATTTCATGGAGTTACAATTTTTTTAAAAGGATCTGCCTTTTTCAGGAAAGAGCTACTTTTATATACTTTTTAAGGTATTTTATTGAGCACTATTTCTGGAACTGGCTGATACTCAATAATAGGCTTTGAAAAATAAACACTGAACTTATGTGGAATTGGTCCCATGACCCCATAAATTGTGGATGTTTAATGCTAAAATTCAAACCCATAGGCAATTGTTCTGGTGGATTGAAGGAAGGGATAGGGCTTAAAAGTAAGAGAAAGAGAAGGTAGTTCTTCCGATGCAGTCTTCTTCAGAAGTACCTGCCAGGCATTGGTGTGCATTATTCTTAAAGTTAACTCAAGTATTTACTACAGGTCTATTTTTTTTTTTTTCGAGGTATGGTCTCACTCTAGCTCAGGCTGATCTGGAATTTGCTATGTAGTCTCAGGGTAGCCTTGAACTCATGGTGATCCTCCTACCTTTGCCTCCCAAGTGCTGGGATTAAAGGTGTGTGCTACCACACCTGGCCTATAGGTCTAATTTTTCCTGGTAAGAAAAGAGGAACTTGAACATCAGATAGATGAATGACTTGCATAGGGTGGCACATCTATTAAGGAAATTTTAATGTGTGGTCAAAGGAAAACATGAGCAATTAGTGAAATATGAAATTATGATCCTTTTATGCAATCCATTTCCAGAGGCATAAATTTAAATGATACATACTCCTGAAACATTGGACCATAATATAGTGAACAGATCAAGGAGTCTTTTCTACTAAGGCCCACATTTCATTCATCAAAAATCTAGATGAAGGTCAATCATAGCCTTAGACATAGTTACTTCTCTGGCTCTGGATATGAATGAAAGACTATGAAATGTAGTCAGTGATTTGGGTCCTCAGCTTGTCTTCTCACAGCAGGGGTGGCTGATCACCTCTTCTGGGAACAATCACCTGTGGCTGGGCGGAAGCAATACTAATATGGTTCTCCTTCTACACTCCTATTTACTCCTTCTTGCTTTCCTGCAAGTTCTCCTAACTTTTCCATAGTAGAACTCCTCAGGATATTCTTTGTTTACTACTTTGATTCACTAATGATGCCTCCAGTCTCATCTTCCAAAATGTTGCCATATGCAGTGAGCTGAAGGGCCATAGTGAATTTACCTATGCCCAAAGAATCAGCTTCGAGGTAAGTCAACAATTGTGGCATAATATCATGAACACTATTATTCAGGTAAAATAATGTACTGTGGTGAGCTCTTGTGAGGCCTAGCTGCCTGGGAAGATAGGAGGAAACTCCTATAGTTACCTCAAATGTCTTAAAGCTGTCTGGCATCCTGAAAACACATGCAGTGACATGAGAATTTGGGTAAACTGAGGAAGATATCAGAGTCTGCTATAGACACCCAGACCTTTGGATCAGAGCATGTGCAAAACAGAATAGCAAGAAATAAGTTCTCCATTTAGCTAAACAACCTTCTAAACAGCCTTCCGAAATATATATGTTTATGCCTTTTGTCTAATGCTGTTACAATTTTTAGTTGGAAAAGTTACTTCTTACACATGGTAATAAATATCAGAGAACTCATCAAGGTGACAAAAGAAAGCTCCTTGCTTAGCACTGAAAGAGTCATCCCTAGCACACCACCAGGACTCAGGGAACATTGCAGAGGAAGTGGTGGAATGAATCTGAGTGCTGCTCTCACTAATAGTCAGAGAAGCGTCTCTATGGTGATGGCAGTAGACAATGAGGAAATTCAAAACTCATCAAACAGAAAATTAGAAGCTGCTGAGAGTTCAACACTAAATGAAACATCTCCATCTTTTCTCCACATCTTAGAGAACATTGAAGATAGGGGGTGGAAAGAATGTAAGAGCTACAGGGCAAGAAGGCATACTTAAGGGCATAAGACCTGCACTGTTCTGAGCCCATCAACAATTTCACATGGAGAATGGAGGAAGATAAAAGAAAAGAGACAACAAAACAGAAGAAGAACTGCCTAGAAAGAGGAGCTTCTTAGTGGAATAGGAATGTGGGATACGGGGAAAGAGAGGATATCAGGATGGAAATGGAAATATGTTCAAACTAAAACATGTTAATATATTTAAGTTCTAAATAAAATGTAAAACAATCAGGTGGCAAGGTATGATGTAGTATGATTATGTGAAGTTATCAAATTCAGACTCAATGCTATATGAAATGGTAAGACAGATGTTCAGATATTTAAGCAATGCAGTGACATGCTTAGATGTAATTTTGAGACAATAATTCAGCATCAAAGAGCTGAGCTAAAGAGAAGAGGTAAGAATTGAGATAAAGGAAAGGGCTGTGGAGTTGACTTTGAGTGGGGCTCTACAACTAGTTCGTCCCATGTTTTCATGACCTTCCTTCATGTGCGAAAATGTGAATGTTTAAGGGCAATTCATATTTCCCAAGTATGCAGCAGAAAGGAGAACAAGGGCTGTAGAGATTGCTTAGTGGTTAAGACACTTGCCTGCCAACCCTAAGGACCCAGGTTCAATTCCCCCAAACACTATGTAAGCCAGATGCACAACATGGTGCATGTGTCTGGTGTTTGCCATGGCTATATACCCTAGCAAGTCAGTCTCTCTCTCTCTCTCTCTCTCTCTCTCTCTCTCTCTTAAACGAATCAATAGATAAATAAAATGGAAAGGTAAACAAGTTGAAAAAAAGAGGAAAGGCCTTTGTGCATGGTGAGGAAGAGCTGCAGCATACTCATTATTACCCACCACCTCTCTACTTCTAGAACTGTGAGGATCCACAGCTGGCTGTCTTACTTTACATTTCCATCAATTTAAGTATATAATCTTTATGTTACAATAGAAAGGAATAGAAGATTAGATGGAAAGTCTTATGGCTGGTCATTTTCTGAGCAGGAGTGTGCCATCCACCTTGAAATTTATTGTATTATGCTGGAAACTAAGTATTATACAGGTTGGCCAAATACAATATTGCCAAGACTAAGAGCTTGTTTTATAAACTAAACTGTCCTCTTAAATTCATTTGTGGAATTGCTAATCTCCACTGTAATTTTACTTATAGATAGGGCTATTAAAGATATAAATTTCTGGTTGGAGAGATAGCTTTATTGCACTTTCTTGCTAAGCTTGACAAGCTGGGTTTCATTCTTCAGTACCCACATAAAGCCAGATATACCAAGTAGCACATGTGTCTGGGAGTTTGTTAGCAGCTTCAGGAGGTCTTGGCATGCCTGTCCTCTCCCTTTCTCTCTCTCTCTCTCACACACACACACAAAAAGATGTAAATAAATAAAATATTTTTAAAGATGCAAATAGGTTCATCTAAATTCTCAAGGTAGGGCCTTCATCCAATATGACTACTATCTTTGTTCTATAGAAGAGGATGAGACACCAAGTTGGGGTCTGCCTGAAAAAATGGCATGATATGACACAGAATGGCTGTCCTTTAAACAAGCAGAGATGTCTCAGGAGAAGACAAGCCTGAGCAGAATGGTGAGAAAATAAATTTCTGTTGTCTGAGTTATTCACTGTGATATTTTATGATGGGGAATTTGGCATAATATTTCAACTAGTTTTAGGACTTTTCAATAGGATGGTCAGTACAAAACCATTGAGAACACAACTGTGGCTCACAGTGGTCCTTTTACCAATTCAAATGATAGCTAGGAAATTAAAAAAGTTGAGAGAATAAATTAAAGACAAAGTATCTACAACTTTATTTAAATTAGCTTAGATGATGACAATTCTTAGCTAAAACAAACTCCTTTTGAAGGCAGTTGCTAACTTGATTGGAAATATTCTCTTTACAGCATTAATTAAAAATACAAAGCTATGTTTCTTAAAATTTCCTCTATAAAGTACTTCTCTATTCATTTCATAATGAGTTCTTTTCTCACATTTCTCTAAACTGAGAGCCCCAAATGGTCCTTCACCTAACAGAAAACTTATGAAAGAGTAAAAGTTTGTTATTCTATATGTATTTTGAGACAGAGGACATACTTTTAACTATCAATATAAAATGTAACAGAAAAATCTCATATTTTGCAGGGAAAGCTTCTAAGGAAATCAGACCCATTTGGTCCAGGTTTTGATTTATTTAAGGAATTATAGATAGACACAGAAGGTCACAAGCTATGTTTATTTAGAAGAAGTTATTTTTTATATATTTTATTTTTTATTATTAGATATGGACATATTTTCTTTTTTTAACTTATTTACTTATTTATTTGAGAGCGACAGACACAGAGAGAAAGACAGATAGAGGCAGAGAGAGAGAATGGGTGCGCCAGGGCTTCCAGCCTCTGCAAATGAACTCCAGACACGTCGCCCCCTTGTGCATCTGGCTAACGTGAGGCCTGGGGAACTGAGCCTCAAACCGGGGTCCTTAGGCGTCACAGGCAAGCGCTTAACCGCTAAGCCATCTCTCCAGCCCAGATACAGACATATTTTCTATGTAAACATCACATTTGGTACCATCCTTTCCCTCCTCCCTGCTACTTTTCTGAAGAGGCCTTCCTAATTGGGGTGCAGGTCAACCCCATGGTCATGCATTATGGGGCAGCAGTCAGTTATATGGGAGAGGCAATGTCTCTGCACAAAATGTCCCAACTTGTGGCTCTAACAATCTTTCCGATCCTTCTTCTGCAAGATTCCCTGAGCCATGCTGGGAACATTTTAAGTCTACTTTAGTGATGGACACTTAGGAGCATCTAGACATCTGGTTTGGTAGGCGTTGAGTGTCCTCAGAACCTCCATCACCCTTGTGCAGATATCAGCTTAACTGCATTCTTTTTTTTTTTTTTTAAATTTTTATTTTTTATTTATTTGAGAGCGACAGAGACAGAGAGAAAGACAGAGGGAGAGAGAGAGAATGGGCGCGCCAGGGCTTCCAGCCTCTGCAAACGAACTCCAGACGCGTGCGCCCCCTTGTGCATCTGACTAACGTGGGACCTGGGGAACCGAGCCTAGAACCGGGGTCCTTAGGCTTCACAGGCCAGCGCTTAACCGCTAAGCCATCTCTCCAGCCCAGCATTCTTGCTTATTTCCCCAATTCCTCTGTGGTTTCAGCTGGGGTCTGGGTGGAATGTGCTGAGTAGTTTATCTTCTCAAGTCCTGCTCCCATCTGAAAAAGGGAAGCAGATTCTCCAATGAAGAGTGAAGCTGGCACCAGTTAAATGGGATAACTGTTATTAATTTAGACAGAATTATAAGGGTTTAGAAACTTTTGTAGTCTAAGGTTAGTGGGTACTTGACAGTGGAAATCAGAATCATTATCTGGATATAATTCTGACTTGTTTCCCAGTTCCAGATATGGTTACCTTTCATTGAATGGATCTGTTAGCCAATCCAAGAGCAGTTGGTCACCCAGCATGGCTGTGTACAACTATTGCACTTGTGTGAGCATCACTTAAGGTTGTTTGCTTCTGAGTTGCTTAGACTTTGAGTTGCTTGGACAGATGTTGGCCACTTTCCCCTGGTAGCTCATGTAGTGCCTTCCAGAACTAGATGGGCTAATTATCTGAGGACTGGCTCTCTTCTGGATTCCAATCAGGTCTCTGCACGATCTGTGCTGATAGTGATTGGTGTCTTCCAGTAGGGTCTTACCATTATCCTCTGGTGGGTAATAAGGTGCTCTGACAGAAGTCTGTCTTGTTTGTTTTGGGAGATCTGTAGGTCTTTCTGATCAGTAGCTCATTGTAGATATAGACCACATCCTGGTACTGGGAATTACAGGCCAGCACCAAAGGGAAAGAAACAAGCAAAATTCAGAGGAGAAAGAGCAACAGGAGAAATGTGAGGTTAGGTTTTGTCATACTCTCTCCAGGTCCCTTCAATTCAGATGCTCCCTCTCAGTTTTGTTTGAGGGTTCCGTGTTTTAGTCTGATTTCCAGGATATAGGATTCTATGGTACCAGTTCAATTTGGGTTCATATTTTGTGTGCCCCCCACCCTGTTCCTTCCCCCAAGTCCTGCCCTCCCTATTACCCAAGCATCAAGATGCTATTCAGTGATGTCAGCAACTTGGGCTGATCCAGGTAAGGAACTGTAGATGAGTGAGATTATGCGAAGGTTGTTTTTTTGTGATTGTATGAGTTCACTTGAAATGTTCTGTGCCATGTTTGGCAACTTTTCTTTTCTTTTCTTTTCTTTTCTTTTCTTTTCTTTTCTTTTCTTTTCTTTTCTTTTCTTTTCTTTTCTTTTCTTTTCTTTCTTTCTTTCTTTCCTTTCTTTCTTTCTTTCTTTCTTTCTTTCTTTCTTTCTTTCTTTCTTTCTTTCTTTCTCTTTCTCTCTCTCTCTCTCTCTCTCTCTCTCTCTATTTTGAAGTAGGTTCTCATTCTGGCCCAGGCTGACCTGGAATTCACTACGTAGCCATAGGGTGGCCTTGAACTCATGGTGATCCTCCTCCCTCTGCCTCCTGAGTGCTGGGATTAAAGGCGTGCACTACCATGCCCGGCCAACAATTTTTCTACAAATTTCAATGTGTCATTTTTTCTTAATGCTGAGTAGAATTCCATTGTGTAGAGTTATCACATCTTGGTTATCTGTTCATCTAATGATGGTCTCCTGGGTTGATTCCAGTTTTTAGTTATTACGAATTGAGCAGCTATAAACATGGTTGAACACATTCTTTGAACTGAGAATTGGAACTGTTAAGGTAAATGCCCAGTAAAGGAATAACAGGGTCTGCTGGTAACTATATTTATCCTTTCCAGGAATCTTCAAATTGATTTCCAAAATGGTTATACCAGTTTACATTCCCACCAAAAGTGAATGAGGGTTCCTATTTTTTCACTGCCTCAGCAACATTTGTTTTCATTTGATTTTTTAATGCTTGATGTCCTTACTAGGGTAAGGTGTAATCTCATAGTTGTTTTAATTTGCATTTCCTTAATAGTTAGGGATGTTGAACATTTTCTTAAGTGTTTGCTAGCTATTTGTAATTCTTCCTCTGAGAACTCCCTATTTTGTTCTCTGCCCCACTTATGGAGTGGCTTTGTTTAGTTTTGGGAATTCTTTGTAGATTCTAGATATTAGGCTTCTGTCAGTGGTATAGTTGGCAAAGGTTTTCTCCCATTCAGTGGGTAATCTATTGATTCTTCTTATGGTATGTTTGTCTGTGCAAAAGCTTTTTAGCTTCATGAGAACCCATTGGTTGAGTGATTATTTAATGTCCTTGGCTACTGTGGTTTTGTCCAGGAAGTCTTTTCCCAGTCCTATATTGTGAAGCATATTTCCTATTTTTTTCTTACAGTTGTTGACGTGTTTCAGGTCTTATGTTGAGGTCTTTAATCCATCTGGACTTAATTGTTGTGTATGGCGAATGAGTGTGTTTAATTTCATTTTTCTACATACAGTCATCCAATTTGTCTTTTCTCTAGCCGACATTATTAGCAAGTTTGTCAAAGATCAAGTAGCTGTAGTTGCTTGCCCTAAAATCTGGGTTTTCAATTCTCTTCCATTGGTTTATGTTTCTGGTTTTATTCCAGTACCATGCTTTTTTGTGACTATGGCTTTGTAAGATAGCTTTAGATCAGGTTTGGTGATGCCACCAGAGGTGTTTTTTTTTTTTTTTTTTTTTTTTTTTTGCTGATGATATGTTTGGATATCTGAGGCCTTCTACCATTCAATATGCATTTTGATCTCATTTTTAAAATCTCATTGAAGAATGATGATGGTATTTTTATTAGTATTGCATTCATTGTATATATTTCTTTTGGTAGAATTGCCATTTTCACAATATTAATTCTACCTATCCAGGAACATGGGAGGTCCTTCCATCTTCTTAAGTCCTCCTCTATTTCTTTCTTGATTTTTTTTAATGTATTCATTACATAGGTCTTTTACATCCTTTGAGTATGCAGAAGCATATAGCCCAAGAGCAATGCTGGTGACCTTGTGAGAGAGGATCACTTTGGGGATCTTTTTTGTTTTGTTTTGTTTTGTTTGTTATTACAAGCTTGGAGATATTGACAGGAGGGTGATATTTACTGGCAGATATTGGACTACTTCCACTTGTTTTTATGAAACTTAAGTTATATAAGGAGTTATGCACATATGCCCCTGGGTACATTTAAATTCTTGACTTAACACTGTGGGACATGTGCAGTGGGGGCAAGTTTCTCACAACATTCCTTTACTAGTTTAGTGCTATGAGTGTGAGCTACAGACTAGTCCTTGGTTTAGCCAACTGTATGCTCAGGGGCTTTGTCTTTGACAATGATTTTAAAGGTCTCAGACAACTTAGGAGGAAGACCAATTACCTTCCCTTCTTGACTGGACAGGGGAGCAGGTGGTTGATCTCATTAAAATCAAAACCAAGAGGGAATAGTATTATGAAGGAGTTAGCAATTGTTTTTGATGCCTGATTTCCTTCCTAGAAACTTTTTCTCACATTGATGCCATTGTACAATTTCACAAACTATGGTAGACATTGTGAAATCAGTATTCAGGTGCTTTCCTCATCAACATGCTTTCCTGGCCTCCTAAAAATATTATTTAGACTTTTATGGCACATTTCTTCCTTCTTTGCAGTTTTACTGCCTAGCATGCAAATCTGAAGGATTTGGTTTAATTTAATCTGGTTTTGAGTTCTTATAAAATGAGTTGCACTTTTAAAAGTGAATTTATTTTCATTTATTCATTAGTGAGAGAGTGTGTGTATAAGAGAGAATACAGACATGTCAGTTGCCCCAGCCACTGCAAACAAGCTCCAGACCCATGCATTTGGCTTATACAGGTCCTGGGGAATCAATCCTGGGTTCCTAGACTACACAGGCAAGTGCTTTAACCACTTAGCTAGCTCATCTCTCCAGTCCTAAAATGAGTTATACTTTGTTAATGTCATAAGAAATTGTCCATTTTTGTTAAAATATTATAGTCAGTTTACATGCTCACTCTATTTCCAATTGTCTTTTCAGATATTTTGAGTATGAATTTGTTGTGGTTACTATTGACTTTATTGGATTAAGGACTGTCTAGGAGGCTTGTAGCATGCACCTATGGGTAGGTCTGAAAATGTCTCTATATACAGATTATGAGGGATACTATCTATGTTGTTTATCTACATATGAGTTCAAAATCTGAATAGAGTATTGGGAGGTGGTAGAACAATAGTTCTGTTCTGCCACATGTGTAAAGTCAATGGGATCAAATGGCTTATATTAAGACCCTTGAAACCATGAGTCCAAAGAAGTCCTTCCTCCCTTAGTGTTTCTCAGGTGTTCGTCACAGTGACAAAAAAGTTTGACACAAAACCCAAAGCATCAATATTATTGTAGGCAGTTGTTTATGTAACCAGGTACACATGTGCATACATTTTCTATGGTTCATACCTTGAAGTAAAATTGCTAGGTCATACTTGTTTCCCAAAGTGATTGTTACAATCTGAGAGCATGTATAAGAAGCCACCGTCATCATTTCTTTAATAACTCTTACTCCCGATTGCTTTCTTCCAAAATCTGGCATACAGTAGCTTATTGTTGCATTTAAATTATGTTTTCATGACTGTAAAAAGGATTTGAGAATTTTCCCATGTTTGCTATCGATTTGTATTTCATCTTTTTTGAAGTGCTTATTAAAATCATTGACCCATTTTTCTGTTGGGTTTCTATATATTTTTATTATTGAATATGGAATATTTTATATATTTTAGGGTGGTACATGTATCTGTAGGTTATTTGTAGTGGCAGGTGGCCCTGGTATATGCATTTTCTCTCTCTTCTTCCTGTATCTCTCTGTCTTCTATCTCTTGTTTCATATCTCTCTCTCGAATAAATACATAAGCAAATAAATAAGAAACAAAGTTTTACATATTTTACATACATATTCATCACTGTTAATTGGTATTAGTTTTCTGCAGCTTTTATAAAACTACTTTTATTTTAATTTTTAAGTCTTTGTTAAAGAACCTGAAAATGTGTACAAATGAAGATAAGCAATAATTAATGCCTATGTGTCAACCCATAAGTTATAAACTTATGACCAATTTTATCTCACTTATATTTCAGCCTTTTCCTTGAATTAAATGTAATTTTGGCACATATGATTTTATCCGTAAATATTATAGTTGTTACTACTGTGACATAAGTTTGAAATACATAATACCATTTTTTAAATTTAAAATATTACTTTAATAATCCATAGTAACTATCCATTAACAATAACTTATTTTACTTTGTGAGAAATTGGGTTTCTTAATTTTATTGTGATTTAGTGGGCAGTCCTACTCTACCATGACTAATAAAACTTTCCATATACCAAGTGGCAGAAAACATACACAAATGTTATTTTCCAATTTTCTGGTCAGGCTTTTATATTTAAGTCAAAGACCCTACCTATAACAATTTACTGTGAGCAAAGCAGGTTTCTGATAATCTCTCATGTGGATATCCAATTATGTCAGTATCATTTATAGAAAATACATTTCTGAACCCATTGCTATGCCCTGCCACTTTAGTAAAACATCCTATGTCTTTATTTGACATAGATATGCTTCTATCTCTATTATATTCCAATGGCTAAAGTACTCATTTATATGCTAACAGTATACTATGTTAATAATTATAACTTTTAAAATATAGCCTCATTGCTAAAACATAATTCTTTATATTGTATACAGAAAGTGTTTCCCCAGTTTTTTAAAACATTATGGCTTTTCTTGGTCTCTTTCATTTCTTTATTCTTCTTTTAATTTATTAATTAATTTTTATTAAAAACTTTCATGATTGTAAACAATATCCCAGGGCAATGCCCTCCCTCCCCCTACTTTCCCCTTTGAAACTCCATTCTCCATAATATCTCCTCCTCCTTTCAATCAGTCTCTCTTTTATTTTTATGTCATGATCTTTTCGTCCTATTATGATGGTCTTGTGTAGGTAGTTTTAGACACTGTGAGATCATGGATATCCAGGCCATTTTGTGTCTGGAGGAGCACATTGTAAGGAGTCTTACCCTTCCTTTGGCTCTTACATTCTTTTGGCCACCTCTTCCACAATGGACCATGAGCATTAGAAGGTGTGATAGAAATATTGCAGTGCTGAGTACTCATGCCACTTCTTTGCAGCACCATGATGCCTTCTGAGTCATCCCAAGGTCACTGCCATCTGAAAAGGGGTTTTCTACCAAAAGTGAGAGTAGCATTGATATTTGGGTATGAACATGAAGAGAAGTGCTTACTGGTCAGTTTGATGAGCATAGTATATACACTTAGCCAGACAGTAGCAGACATTACACCACTAGGGCTCATGACAACCCTTGTTGTAGGTTTTAAGTATCAGGGATGTATTCCCTCCTATGGAGCAGGCCTCCAGTCCAATTAGAGGGCAGCTGGTTTCCATCATGACAGATGTAGCACTATTGCATCCATTAGCTCATTTGGCCTGGCTGCCAAAATATAAGGCTTGCAGTGTCCACTGCTGAGTATCTTCACTGGTGATTTCTCTCTCTCCCATTGAATTGCATGCAGAATGGCTTCTTCCATCTTACTGTCAGCTGGTCTACATGGAGGAGGTTATCAGCTCAGTTCCAGGATATCTCAGTGGGCTTGCAGCCCAAGTATGTGGGGTCTTCAGCAGTAGCGTCTTACCATCTCTTCCTGGTGGCATCAGGGACCTCCCTGGCCAACAACTCACTGGAAGTTATCCCATCCCTGGCACTGAAAATTTTCTAGAAAAAAAATCTATGCCTCCTGAGTTGTTCCATTGTCCATAAAATGGTTCCCACATGATTTATTTTTATCCTCTTATATTTTAATTAGCCTTCCACCCACCTTTCCTTTACTCAATTTCTTCCCCTGACCTCACTTGGGCCTGTTCACCCCCATTAATCTATTCTTCTACTTACATATATGTACAATACCATCTTGTTAAGTACCCACTCCCTTTATTTCTCTTCCCATTATATCTCATTTCTAGGTTACTGAACTTTGCTACTGAGTTTTCTTCCTATACACACTGAAGTGCAATAATTTCTAGCTAGGGTTGACATATGAGAGAGAACATGTGACATTTGGCTTTCTGGGCCTGGGTTACCTCACTCAGTACAATCCTTTCCAGATCCATCCATTTGCCTGCAGATTGCATAATTTCATTTTTATTTACCACTCAGTAGAGCTCCATTGTGTAAATGTGCCATATTTTCATTATCCACTCATCAGTTGAGGGACATCTAGGCTGGTTTCGTTTCCCAGATATTGTGAGTTGAGCAGCAATAAACATGGTTGAACAAGGATTTCTAAGGTAATGAGATGAGTCCTTAGGATATATGCCTAGGAGTGCTATAGCTGGGTCATATGGTAGATCTATTTTTAGCTGTTTTAGGAACCTCCACACTGATGTCCACAATGGCTGGACCAGATTGCATTCCAATCAACAGTGTAGAAGGGTTCCTCTCTTTCCACATCCTCACCAGCATTTATGGTCATTTGTTTGCATGATGGTAGCCAATCTGACAGGAGTGAGATGGAATCTCAAAGTAGTTTTTAATCTGCATTTGCCTGATTACTGGGGATATTAGAACTTTTTTTTTTTTTTTTGGTTTTTCGAGGTAGGGTCTCACTCTAGCCCAGGCTGACCTGGAATTCACCATGGAGTCTCAGGGTGGCCTCGAACTCATGGCGATCCTCTTACCTCTGCCTCCCGAATGCTGGGATTAAAGGCGTGCACCACCACGCCTGGCTAGAAAAAATTTTAAATGCTTATATGCCACCTGTATTTCTTCTTTTGAGACCTCTCTATTTAGTTCCATAGCCCAATTTTTTAACTGAGTTTTTTTGATTTCTTATTATTTAATTTTTTGAGTTCTTTGTATATCATAGATATTAATCCTCTATCAGATGTATAGCTGGCAAGGATTTTTTCCCATTCTGTAGGTTGCCTCTTTGTTTTATTCAGTGTCCTTTGCTGTACAAAATCTTTGTAATTTCATGAGGTCCCAGAGGTTAATCTGTGGTTTTATTACCTGAGCAATTGAAGTTATATTCAGAAAATCTATGCCAAGACCAATATGTTGAAGGGTTTCCCCTACTTTTTCCTCTAGCAGTTTTAGAGTTTCAGGTTTGATATTAAGGTCTTTAATCCATTTGGACTTAATTCTTGTGCATGGAGAGAGAGAAGGATCTATTTTCATCCTTCCACAGATACATATCCAGTTTTCCTAGCACCATTTGCTGAAGAAGCTGTCTTTTCTCCAATGACTATTTTTGGCATTTTTGTTGAATATCAGGTGGCTATAGCTACCTGGACTTGCATCTGGGTCCTCTATTCTGTTCCATTGATCTACATGTCTGCTTTTGTGCCAGTGCCATGCTGCTTTTGTTACTATGGCTCTGTAGTAGAGGTTAAAATAAGGTGTGGTGATACCACCAGCCATACTTTTGTTGCTCAAAATTGTTTTAGATATTCAAGATTTTCTGTGCTTCCAAATGAATTTTTGGATTTTTTTTTCTATCACCATGACCAATTCCATTAGAATTTTTATGGGGATTGCATTAAATATGTAGATTGCTTTTGGTAAGATTGCCATTATCACAATATTGATTTTCTGATCCAAGAACAAGGGATGTCTTTGCATTTCCTAGTGTCTTCTGCAATTTCTCACTTGAGTGTTTTAAAGTTTTCATTGTAGAGATATTGCACTTCCTTAATTAGGTTTATTCCAAGGTTCTTAATTTTTTTGATGCAATTGTGAATGGGAGTGATTCCCTCATTTCATCCTCTGTGTGTTTGTTGTTAGCATATAGGAAGGCTACTGATTTCTGTGTGTTTATTTTGTATCCTGCTGCATAGTTATAAGTGTTTATTATTTGTGTATGTTGAACCATCCCTGCATCTCTGGGATAAAGTCTACTTGGTTGGGGTGAATGATCTTTCGGATATATTCTTGTATTCTGTTTGCCAATATTTTGTTGAGAATTTTTGCATCTATTTTCATGAGGAAGATTAGTCTGTAATTTTATTTTTTTATTCTCTTTGTCTGGTTTTGGTTTCAGGATGATACTGGCTTTGTAGACAGACTTTAGTAGGATTCCTTCTTTTCCTATTTTATGGAAAAGTTTAAGAAGCAATAGTGTTAGTTCTTCCCTGAAGGTCTGGTAAAATTCACCAGTGAATCCATCTTGGCCTGGACTTTTTTAATTGGGAGATATTTGATAACTGCTTGAATCTCCATACTTGTTATAGGTCTATTTACATGATTAATCTCATCTTGATTTAAGTTAGGTAGGTAATATAAATCAAGGATATTATCCATTTCTTTCAGATTTTCATACTTAGTGGAGTATATGTTTTCATAGTATGTCTCTCTGAATTTTTGAATTTCTCTGGTATCTCTTGCAATGCTGCCTTTTTCATCTCTAATTTTATTAATTTGTGTCTCTTCTCTCTTTATTTTAGTCAGATTTACTAAGGGTTTATCAATCTTGTTTATCCTTTCAAAGAACTAAATCTTTGTTTCTTTGGATTTTTTTTTTTTTTTGGTTTATATTTCATTAATTTCTTCCCTAGTCTTTATTGTTTCTTCCCATCTACTGATTTTTGGTTTGTCTTGTTCTTCTTTTACCAAGGCTTTAAGATGAAGCCTTAGGTCATTTACTTGAGACCGTTCTAATTTTTTAGGATAGGCACTTAAAGCTATAAATTTTCCTCCTAAAACTACCTTCATTGTTTCCCAAAAGTTTTGGTATATTGTGTTATCCTTTGACCCTATCACATTTTTTATTTCCTTCTTGATTTCTTCATTGATCATTTAGTAGTGTATTGCTTCATTTCCATGATTTGGGGTATGCTCTTTAGCTTTTCTTTTTTTTTAAATTATTTTTATTTTCTTTATTTGAGAGTGAGGAAGAGAAAAAGAGGAAAAGAGAGGGAGAGAGAATGGATGTGCCAGGGCTTCAGCCACTGCAAATGAACTCCAGATGCATGTGCCACCTTGTGCATCTGGTTTATATGAGTCCTGGGGGGAGTCGAACTTAGGTCCTTTGGCTTTGCAGGCAAGCACCTTAATCGCTAAGCCATCTCTCCGTCCCAAGCTTTTCTTTTAGGATTTGCTTTGTGTCCTAATATATGATCTATTTTAGAGAATGTTCCAGGTGCTGCTGAAAAGAATGTGTATTCTGTAGCATTTGCATGAAATGTCTTGTATATATCTGCTAGGTCCATTTGTTCTATGACCTCATTTAATATAGATGCCTCTCTGCTTATTTTTTGCTGGGATGACCTGTCAATTGATGACAGTGGGGTGTTGAGGTTACCCACTACAACTGAGTTTGGTGTTATCTGTGACCGTAGTTCTAATAGCATTTGTTTGATGAAGTTGGGAGCACCCTTGTCAGTTGCATATATGTTTAGGATTGTAATGACCTCCTGTTGAAGTATGCTTTTAATCAATATAAAGTTACCTTCCTTATCTTTCTGAACTAATGTTGAACTGTAGTCTACCTTGCCAGATATTACGATAGGAACCCCTGCTTATTTTCTAAGTCCATTTGCTTGAAACACTGTTTTCTAGCCTTTTACCCTAAGATAGTGTTCATCTGTTGTAGAAAGGTGAGTTTTTTGGAGGCAACAAATTGGAGGATCCTCCTGTTTAACCCAGTCTGCAAACTTATGTCTTTTGGTCGGGGCATTGAGGCTATTGGTGTTAAAAAATATTATTGAAACGTGTTTATTTATTTTTGACATTTTTTGGTAGTTCTTCTGGTTTTACCTTTGCTCTCATGTATTAACCAGTATTTGAGTATTTTTTTTTTCTAGGTTCCTTATATGTGTGCTTTTCTTTTGCATCAGCATGGAGGAATCTTTCAACTATTTTCTGTAGAGCTGGTTTTGTCTTCAAATATTCCTTTAGCCTGCTTTTGTTGTAAAATGTCCTTATTTCTCTGTCTGTTTGAATGGAAAGCTTTGCAGGATCAAGTAACCTTGGTTGATAGCTGTTATCTTTCAGAACTTGGAATATATCACTGCTTTTGTATTTAACTTAATTTTTTTTTCTGTAACTGCTTTCAATATATTTTATTTGGTTTGTATGTTTGGTAGTTTAATTATAATATAGTTAGGAGAGGTTATTTCCAGGTTTTGTCTTGTTGGTGTTCTAAAGGATTCCTGTATCTGCATTGGCATCTCCTTCCCAATTTGGGGGAAGTTTTCTTCTATGATTTCATTAAAAATGCCTACTATGCTTTGGAGTGAAATTCTTTTCCTTCTACTATACCATGAATCCTTATGTTTGATCTTTCATAGTGTCTTGAATATCTTGAAATTCCCATTCATACTTTCCTATTAGTTTGTCTTTCCCTTTGTTGGACTGTATTAGATTGGCCACCTGTTCTTCTAGTTTAGATATTCTGTACTCTCCATCCATTCTACTGGTTAGATTTTCTACAGTTTATTTTATTTTATTTTATTGGCTGTGTTCTTTATTGCTAATAATTCTGACTGGTTTTTCTTTATTATTTCTGTTTCCTTATTTATGTCTTGTATTGACCTCTTTATTTTATTAAATTGGTTGCCTGTGTTTTGTTTGATTCCTTTGATTTGATCTTTCATTCCTTTGATTTCCTCTTTGACTTCTTTGGACATATTTATAATCATTCTTTTGAAATCTTTTTCTGGTAGTTCCTTTAACTCATTCTCACTGGAGGTCATTTCTGATGCATTAATACTTTTTGGTGGATTTATATTGTCTTGATTTTTGGTGTTTCTTGTGTTACAGTGTACATATTTTTGCATCTTGTAGTAATTTAATGTTTGGATTTTCTAGCTAGTGGCAGTATTATTAGATGTATCAATCAATCTGATGTTATATATCTTCAGGGTTAGGAGCTTAAGGTGTTAGGTGTGGCTCTTAAGACTCTCAGAGTATCTACAGAAGTGACCTTTGGTTTTGGGTTTGCCTGGTGTGAGAGTATTCAAGTAGATTGAGTGGTACAGAATACAGGCAGATTCTAAAATTTAATTAAGCGATGTACACATTCAATGAAAAACAGGACAAAGTATTTATGCAAGAGTAGTTATTATGACAACCAGATCCTCTAACAAAGTCATATTCCCTCATGGTGTGTGTTGCCGCACCCCCTTAATCCTGTCAACTAGAAGGTTAAGATTTCTGGTCTGTTGAGGGTTCCAAGTCAGCTTGTAACCAAGTGAGTCTCTTCCCTAATGAACAACAGAAGAGGAAACAAAGTCATTATAAGTCAGGAGGCAACAAATAACAACCCCTAAGTTTAGCTTATTTAAGAATGGCAAATCTGACCATCCATCAGATTTAACATATTATTTATCCTGCTATTGAAGGTGCAATTAGCACTTTTGATTCAAGCCTATATACCAAGTTTATTTGGAGGGAACTGACCTGGTGTAATCCCAGTTATCTTTTGGAATGATTTTGGTCTCAGTTATCCTGTACTCCTGCTTAGGTCCCACTTTGGTGTGTGCTGGGTTCAAGTAGGTTGGCTGGGTCCCTGGATCACTGCTCTGGTCGCCAGTGCTAGATGCTGTGATCTCCCTTCCCCAGGTCTCCAGTGCTTGGTGGCACTTGCACTGGTGGTGGGGGAGGGGCTGTGGATGGTGGCTCTAGTTCTCCCATTGATCCACGTGATCCTCTACCTCATGATCTGCTCCTGCATTGATCGATGTGGTCCTCACTTCACATTTCTTGAGTTTTCAAGGAGCTCCAGTGTGAGTGGAAGATCCCCTTACCTTGCTTTCCCTGTGCCTCAAGCCAAGCCTTGCATTTGTGGCCCCTTGGACCTGCTGCACCATGGACTTGGTGCTGCAACTGCTGGAGCTACTTCTGCCTACCTATGTGGGCTCTAGATGTTCTGGATCTCTCCTACTTCTCTGCTATAGTTGATAATTTCTTAAACACCTCACTTTTTAGTAGATGAGTACATTTTGCTTTTTTTTTGGGGGGGGGGGGGCTTTTTCTCCCCTAGGCTGCTTAGGCATGGTTCCTACACCACTATCTTAACAGGAAGTCTCCCATGCATTCTTTTTTTTTTTTTCCTCTCGTTCTTTCTTTCTTTTCTTTTCTTTTTTCTTTTGGTGTTTTTGATGTAAGGTTTCACTCTACTGCAGTCTGACCTAGAAGTCACTATGTAACACCAGGCTGGCCTTAAACTCACAGTGCTATTCTTCTTCTTTTTTTTTTTTTTTTTTTTAAGGTAGGGTCTCTCTCTGGTCCAGGCTGACCTGGAATTAACTCTTTAGTCTCAGGGTGGCCTCGAACTCATGGTGATCCTCCTACCTCTGCCTCCCAAGTGCTGGGATTAAAGGTGTGTGTCACCACGCCCAGCTTCTTAATATTATTTTTATCAGGGAAAAATAGTGGCATGTATTTGTGATGTACAACGTGTTTGGTATAAGTATAAAATATGGGATGATTAAATCAAGCTAATTAACATATCTATCACCTCATTTATCATTTTTGTAGACAGACATTTAATCTTAGCAATTTTGAAATATAAAATACATTATTATTAACCACAGATACCCTGCTGTGTGACTAATTTGATAATTAGCTTGCCAAGCTACACAGTGAAACGCATACACACTGACACAACTACATAGTCAGAATTTTGATAAGGATATTTGGAAAACTTGAATTTTGATACTAAGTTCTCCAATTCATGAATATGTTATACTGTTCCATATAGTTATTTTTTTAACTAAAAACATAACTTTATAACTGGCCATTAAAGATGTTGCATATATCAGGTCATGTTTATAAATAGACAATGAATATTTTAAGATATTTTTATTTATTTAACTGTGTGGGGTGTGTATATGGGCTTGCATGCCCAAGTGTAGTGTGGAGATGAGAGGACAACTTTGAGGTGTCTCGGTTCCAGCTTCTTTGAGTCATAACCACTTCCCACTGCAAACAAAGTGCCAGACTGCAAATGAACATCTCTTCGGTTCCCCTGGCTCTGCAACCCCCAGTGTTGTAGGCACTGGTTCACCGATGTATTTGCCACTTTGCATCTGGATTTACATAGTTGTTAAGGAATTCTGTATGGGTGTCCAGGCTTTGCAGTGCAGCAACTTTAATCATTGAGACTCTCTCCAGCCAAGCAATGAGTATTTCTGATGTCCTTATAAATGGTAATATTAAACATGGACTGTCTTTGACTTCCTTTTATTACTGGCATATAAATATAACTGACTTTTCCTGTAGCCACATAAAACATAAAGGTATGTTATCATTACCTTTATTTTGTATATTTTCAAGCTTTATATACAAATTTATGTTAACCAACAATAATGACTATTTTAATGCTTCATTTCTAATCATTATACTTTTCATTTCTGTTTTCTGTTATTCAATGGCCTTCAATAAGATGTTGGAAGTAGTGATACTTGACATGCATGACTAAAGAAAATTGTGGAGATCTTACCAGTTGATGTGATCATTTCATTCACTAATTATCTTTTAGCAAATTAAGGACATTCCAATTTTAATTTTAGCTTTATTTTTATCCTGAATGGATCTTACAATTAAAAATGCTTTCTAGGGTTGAAAAGACAGCCCAATGGGTAAAGTTCTTGCTGTAAAAGCCTCATGAATTTGGATCCCCACAACATATGTAAAACTTGACACTTAGCATGAGTATCTTTAATCCCATGGCACCTGTGGCAAGAAAGGAGGCAGATACAAAAGAACCTTGAAGCTCTCAGGTCAATTACCCTGCCTGGAAAATCTAATAACAAACTTCAAGAAGCTTGCTTCAAGAATACCATGGGTGAAGGAGAGAATGCTCAGTGGTTAAAGGTGCTTACTTTTAAAGCTTGACTGCCCAGGTTCAATTCCCCAATACCCACATAAGGTAGATGCAAAAAGTGGCACATACATCTGCAGCTCACTTATAGTGGCAGGAGGACCTACTCATACTTATTCTCTCTCTCTCCCTCTTTCTCTTTGTCTCTCTTGGTCTCAAAAAAAAAAAAAAAAAAAAAACCAAAAAAACCCAAAAACTAAAACCATTTTTCAAAAGTATGTTAAAAGAAAAGACTGGTACTGAAGGTTGTTTTCTGACCCACACATGAGCACTGTGAAAACACGCACACACACATTAGAAATATTTATTTATTTATGAGAGAAAGAGAGAGAGAGAGAGAGAAGGAAAGAGAGACAGAATGGATGCACCAAGGGCTCTAGCTACTGCAAATGAATTCCAGATGCATGTGCCCCTGTATGCATCTGGCTTATGTGAATTCTGGAGAATTGAACCTGGGTCCTTAGGCTTCAGAGGCAAGTGCCTTCACCTCTAAGATATCTCTCTAGCCCTTACAATAAATTTTTTAAGGTTTTTTTCTCCATCCGTAAGGTATAATTTTTCCTTTTGATCTGTTAGCATGGATGGTGAAATTGTTTACTAAAGTTGCTTTTCTCATGTTAAAATATGCTTTGCATTTATATTATTATTCCATGATATCATGTCATATTATACTTGTTACCAATTACTGAGTTCAATTTTCCAATAATTTTAAAGAAATTTTGCATCTATGGTCATAATCAGAACAAACTACACAGTTGTCTTTCTGTAATCTTTTCCTTGGACTTTGATATCAAAAAAGGTGAGTATAAGTTGATCTTTCTCTGTGTTGGTCTCCTTCCCCTATGTGCTGGTATCCGGTTCATCAGGAAACCATCACCCTTGCTTGTTTCACCAATTGTCCTTAGTTTCAGTCGGGCCCCTTTTGAGGTATGTTGGGGCAGCTCTCTCCTTAAGATCTGCATCTATCTGAAAAAGAGAAGCAGATTCTCCAACAGAGAGTAAGTTAGCACCTGGAAAATTGAGATAACAATTACTTTTTGATAGAGAGTTTGATAGGTGTAGGCCCTCTTGTACCCCATGATTGATGGTAGCTTGATATTGGAGAGTGGGCTTATGTTTGGGTATGGTTCTGACTTGTTTCTCAGCTCCAGCTATGGGTCTCCTACCACTGAGGGGATCAGTTAGCCAAATCAAGAGCAGTTGGTTCCCCACCTCAACTCCTACCAAATCAGAGAGCCAGAGCCTCAGGGGCCCCCAACACCTCAGCACTGAAACAGACCAAAAATGAACCTAACATGGCTCAGGGAAATTTTGTGGAAGAGGGGGCGGAAAGAATGTCAGAGTCACATGTTGGGTCATGATATGCAGAGACATTTATCATACCAATAACTGTGGGCTAAGTCCACAATGCACGACCCATTTACATCAACAAGGAGGGTCCAATGGGAGGGGGTAGATCATGGATGAGCCTAAACAATGGTACCAAATTGCCTGTATTTGCTGAAAAGAAAACTAATAAATTAAATTAAAAAAAAAATCATAATGCTCAATACCTAAATGTGCTCTCACTGTAGGAAATGTAATGATTGAGCAAGATAATTAAAGTTCAAACCTACTAATATATCTTGAATAAACAGACAAATAAAACAATCATATCTATCATATAACATAAAATATTTTTTAAAATTTATAATCTCTCAATCAGGCAAGGTTATGGTAAAAATTTTACCATGCTATTAATGGAAGTGTAAATAAGATGCTCCTACTGGAAAGCAATGTGGCAGTTGTATGCTTCCGACCCAGTAATTCCACTCTTGAGTATTAATTCTAGAGAAATAATCTCTTCTAAATAAAGGAAAAATTGCAGCCAGAAAAAAAAAAAGGTGAGTATAATACAATAAATTATCCTGTTGCTGATGTCTACAAGTGTGTAGGATTGCTATTAATTTTTCTGTAAGCCTGTCCATGGACCTTTAGTTGGCTTTAGACTTTGTTTTGGAGAACGTTTTGTATTATTTGTTCAGTTTCTTTATTTCATTTTGCAATTCTTTTGTCAAATGTGCAAGTTATACTTTTATTAGAAAGTTCCTTTTGAATATCATATTTATTGGAATAATGTTATGAAAATATTCATTTATTTTTTAATATCTGTAGGAATTTATTTTTGCTCTCATGCTTATGTTATTCCTGATATGGGATAATTATTCTAACTTTACTACTTTCCTGATTAGTCTCCTTGTTTGTTTTGAAGTTATTTGTCTCTCAATTTTTGGTTTGCTTATCTTCTTTGGCTATATCTAAACTTTAACAAAAATTGAGTATGTGTGTTTATATGTGTATGCATGTAGAATGTGTATGGGAACACGTGTGTATGGGTACATATGTGTGGCATGTGTGTGGAGGTCAAAAGTCGTCTTAAGTGTTATGTTAAGGAGGACTATCTTTTGTGAAACAGTATCTCTCATTGGCCTGGAGTTCACTCATTAGGCTAGACTGGCTAACCAGTGAGCTCAGGGATCCTCCTGTCTCGGTATCCTCCACACTCGCATTGCAGGTACACCCGATCAAGCTGGACATTTTACTTTCATTTTTTAAAGTAGGTATTGGGAATCAAACTCAGGTTCTCATGCTTGTGAGGCAAACACTTTACCACCTGAGCTATCTGCCCAGCTCGATATTTAATCTTTATTATCATCCTTCATCAATGTTTTGTTCTTCTTTCTTACTCTTTCTCTATTGTAATTTATTGAGACATATTTAAACAATTTCTGACAACCCACTCTTTAAAATGTGTGCCTTTATAGTTTGTATAACAGTGCTGAAGATCAAACTGAGGGGCTTGCATATAACAGACAAGTCCTCTACTAGCGAGCTGTACTCATAGTACCAAAGTAGTGTTTGAAAGTAGTGCTTAAAATATGTTTTCATTATCACTCAGTTGATTTCTCATGGTTTTCTTTTAACATGTACTTTCATAAACTCCAGACATGTAGGTACACCCTAGTTATGTTTATTGTTAGCAATTTATTTATACTGGCATTTGTTTTGTTGCATGGAGTATTGTTCAGCTTATAACTGTACTTTTTGATCTTAAGAAGAATGTCATGTGTACACTATTGATTACTCTGATATTCAAGTAGTCATTTTTCTTTTCATCATTCCTAACTTCATTTTTGCTCTCTTCTGCTAACTGTACCTTTGGATCTTTCTGTTTGCAATCTTATCCTTTTACAAATTTATACATATCAAGTTCATGGTGTTGAGTAAGTAAATATTTTCTTTATTTATTCTTTATTATTTTTGCCATAATTAATTTTTTAATATTTAATGTGATAACTAGTGAACTTGCTATTAATTATTAAAAAATTGTGATTTTTTTCTGTTACTGCCTTTTGTATAATGGGGAATTCATTATATAGTGCTAGCTAGGAACTTACTATGTATTACCAGACTGGCCTTGAACTCACAGAAATCTGGTTATCTCTCCTTTCTCAGGGCTGGGATGACAACTGTCAGAACCATGTCTGGCTTGAATTCTTTTTTTAATTTTTAAAATTTATTTTTATTTTTTAGAGAAAGAGAGAGAGGGAGAGAGAGAGAGAGAGAGAGAGAGAGAGAGAGAGAGAGAGAGAAAGAAAGGAAGGAAGGAAGAAAGAAAGAAAGAAAAAAGAAAGAAAGAAAGAAAGAAAGAAAGAAAGAAAGAAAGAAAGAAGGAAGGAAGGAAGGAAGGAATTGGTGTGCCAGGGCTGCAGCCACTGGTATTGAATTCCAGATGCTTTTGCTACCTAGTGGGCATGTGCGACCTTGCATTTGCCTCATCTTTTGTGTGTCTGGCTTACATGGGATCTGGAGAGAGAGAGTAAACATGGATCCTTAGGCTTTACAGGGAAGTGCCTGAACACTAAGCCCCTGGCTTGATTTCTTAAATGAGTTACTTTGTATCATTAAGAATCATTTTGATATGCCTACAATTTCACCTTTCTATTTTTCTTTATTTTATTTTATATCTTAACCTTTGTGTATATGCATGTGCATATTGTGAGATACATTATGTTAGGTATAAAGTAAATATCTTACTGAATTTTCTTTTTTCTTTTTTGGTTTTTCAAGGTAGGCTCTCACTCTAGCCCAGGCTGACCTGGAGTTCACTATGGAGTCTCAGGGTGGCCTTGAACTCATGGCGATCCTCCTACTTCTGCCTCCCTAGTGCTGGGATTAAAGGCATGCGCCACCACGCCCGGCTTGAATTTTCTTTACATGCTTCCATCCCTGGAATAATTGTAATTTGTGGTAACAATGAAAGACTGCAATACATGTTCATATTTTAAGAGTCAATCTAGATGAGACAAAATGTGGACTACCAAGTATCTGTTATGGATTCCATGCTATGTAGAGGTTAAGGGGAAAGTGTTGAGAACTTTTAAATGACAGCTGAGGAGCCAATCCAATGTATATATAAGCAACACAATTGTGATAATTGCTATGAAAGCTGAGGTACACTATAAGCAATAATCAAATGGGAGAAGTGTTTCAATCTACTTTCACCTGCATGGAAAGATTAGTTAGGGAAGATATTTCAGCTGAGTTGACATTCGTTTCAGACTGGGTAGAAGCTATGCTGGCTAAAAGAAAAAGATGAAGTATTGTAGTCAGGGGGTAGAGCTTTGCTTCAGGCATATGTGAAAATAATATAATGAGAGTGATTGCAATGATGTGAGCAAAGGAGAAAGTTTGCTGAGGTGGGCAGCAGCAGATCATTCAAGGCTTCCTAGATTTCTGCCATAAGTTTGACCTGTACTTGCAATGTGTAGTAAGCTATTGGAGCTTTAAAATATGAGATTGACATTAAATTCATCATACTGCTCTACAGAGTATAAATTAGTACTTCAAAGCAGGATGCAGGTTGAAGATAAATTACAAGTTAATTAAGAGGCAATGATGAAGCCTGGCACAGTGACCCATGCCTTTAATCCCAACAACTCAGAAGGCAGAGGTAGGAGGATCTCTGTGAGTTTGAGGCCACACTGAGACTACAGAGTGAATTCCAGGTCAATCTGGGCTAGAGCAGACCCTACCTTGAAAAACCAAAAAAGAGGGGGAGGGCAATGGTATCTTCGAGTAGGTGGGGAGATAATAGAAATGAAGATGATTTGACCAATTTTAAATGCATTTCATAGATAGTGAACTTTTTTTTTGCTAGAGCATACAGGAATGAAACATGATTTTGTTTATTATTGAGACATATTAAGGGGAAAATATATAGTAAGAGGGAATGTAGGGGAGAAATTTAACATTTTGACTTAGGGTAGGTTAAGACTGACCTATCTGTGAGCTGATAAAAATAGAATGAACAATTGGATAAGAGAATCTGTAACTCCCTGAATTCAGCCCCAACTCTGTACTTCAAATTTTATATCTAAAGTTGTGAAAATGGATAATATCACCTCAAACAGAAGTATGGCAAGAGAACAGAAAGCACTGCTCCTGAGTCCTGAGGAATTTCAGTATCTCAATGATGGTGTAGCAGGCAGACTCCTCTGGGAGAGAAGGAAACTTATGCTGTTATTGAAATCAAAGAATCTGAGAGTTGCAAAGAGAAGAGTCAAAATCCTTGCAGTGCTGGAAGAGCATTTGCCAATTTCTATTAATAGACTGGACAATGGAGCCTCTGATTTCTTAGCAGTCTAGTCTCTGTTCATATAACTAGGGTCACTGTGGTTTTTAGACTGCTTAAGCTTGTGTTCAAATGATCCAGCTCTGGGACATGCTGAAGACGTTCAAATCATTAAAACTTCTTAAAGGCCAAATGGTGACTTTTGAACTCCCATTTAAGATAAAACAGGTCAGAACAGTAAGAACTAACTAATAAAATAGTAATCACATGCCTATTCTGAAATTGGTTAAAAAAATGAGAAGTACTTTTCTGTTCTCTGCTAAAGCTAGCACCTGCCTCACCCTGGATCACGTGGTGTGGGAAGAAAAAGGTACTTTGCTTTGTCCCTGTTCTGTTGATCATGGTCAGATCAGTTCTGGTGATGATTATCTTTAAATGAATATTGTCAAGAATACCCCAGATTTTAGCTGACACATACACTGTGTGAAGGCTGATTACAGGGAAGTAGAGAAAATCTTCCAGGAGGCTTTTATAAAACCTCACCACTGATCAGAAATGCCAGTGCTCAGGGGAAAAAAATGTCCATTGTTGGTCAGAGCTTTAATTAAAAGCCATACTTTGTTTTCAATCCAATTTTGGAAAGAATACAAGGAGAAAAAGCAAGATGTAAATTTTACAATGTCTTGGCAATGTATCCAATTCTCGGGCGAACAAAGAAGCTTATATGCAGAAAATCTTGTAGGAATAATGCATGTAAAATAAATAAAAAGCTTAATTCCAATCTTCTCCACAGCAACTGGTGGTGCTGATAAGACGCCTACTCAGAGTAATGATGTGGAATGTGAGAATCCAAAGAGCTGGACCTCATAAGTATGGACAAATGCCATCTTTTAAACAGAAATGGTTGCAAATGGGAAGTGTAATGAATGCACTGAGCATTTTCAGAGGTATTTCTATAAGCATGGTAACATGCCCTAGCTTGGATATTCCCAATGTGATAGGAAGAACAAGGATTGTAACTATTACAGGGGCATCTGGCATTTGTCCATGCTGTATCATATAAATATTTACATACTGTCCATTCATTATTAGTGACAATTTTAATGGGTCTATAAATATTATAAAGTGTGTTTACTACAGATAAATCAAAGGGGTGCTGAAGTAATTTGCAGTACTAAAGCTCATTTTGGATAATTACAGTGTCCCTGAAGAATGTGTTTATGTATCACAAAGAAGGGCCTTGTTATGAACATTATTTGGGGCTGGTGGCATTCTAAATGGAGCAGAGGCTGCTCCTGCTTGGGACTAGCTTAGAATTGAGTGAGAACAGTAATGAGAAAAGATTTTATGTAACAGGAATAAAAGAGGAATATCACAGTAGTTTCTAACGTTATTCAGTCAGATTTCCTGCAGATGACTTACTGTAAGTACAGAAATAACATAAGACATGATTAGTTAACAGTGTGCTGCAGTAAAGATACTCATATTTTATTGCACACTGGGGTGTGGTTTACATTTCATGCAGAGGTAAATAAGAATGAAAAGTTATTTATTGTTGTTTTATGGAAGGCTATTTTCATTATAGTCTTAAAGTTTATCAGTTTACGTCATTTTATTTTAGTTTTCCTTCCTTATTTTCCCAGAAAACCATAGAACACAGTCAACTTTAAAACACAGTGAATTAACAAGGGGAATTAAACAATTGTGTTCTAGGCTTTGGAAGGTCATATTATAATGAGATTAAAATTTCCCCCTTCAGGTATTGTTCATTTGTAAACAAGTCTGGCTGGGGCTCTTATAAATGTTCTGTTGATTAGATTAATTTCTTATGAAATGCAAATTCTTTTTCCTTTCTGACAAGCCAGTCAGATTCTGCCAGTTTGGTGATTGTACAAGAAAAATGTAGCATGGAAGGAAAACAATTCTGCAGCAAAGGGAAATGAGCATAAAATGAGATTTAGCTGAGATTGAGGTATCTGTATTGTCATTTAAAAGGGAGTCTAAGAGCTAGTAAGTAAGTTTTGTGTTTAGGCGTAGAAATGAGCAGCAAGCAGGTGAATGGGGAGAAATAATGGGTTTTTACCCTTACTGCTGCCCTGGCTACCCAATCTCTGGAATGACCCTCGTCCTGCCCAGGCTGCACACCAGCTCACTGTGCAGCTTGGCTGACAGAGCCTCAGTGCACAAAATGCTGGGGTAATGTGACCAGAGCCCCAAGTAGAAGTGTTGCTTGAATACATTTGTTATTTTTGTTACTTGCCTCAAAATGCTCTTTTGTTTTTTGTCCCTTCTCAACATCAATCTTTCCCCGGGGCCACAAACTTAGTCACTACTATCTGGCAAAGATATTCACATCTCTGGTATTATTTCCCAATTTTCAGACTTTAGTTTAAATTTGGGGTGCCTGGTCTAATCCACTTCCAATAACAGATATTTTTGCTCCCCGCATCTTCTTACCTCATTCAAATTCAGTTTACTTAGGGTGGTTCAAAGCACTTGATGTTATGAGATGTAGAGATTTTATTTCACACCACATCCGCTACCATTCATGTTGTAAAGAGGGAATATCAGTAGCATTCATCTTCATGAGGGAAGAAGCCAGAGGTCTTAGCCCTCTCACATTTATTTGAATTCTCTTCACATTCAAATATGATACCCTTTTCCTTTAAAGTGGTTTCAAATGTCAACATGGGGTAGTTAAATGTTGAGAAGTGAACTTTCATGTTTCATTAGAGTGTAGATGAATGCCAGCAAACCCGGTTGGGAAAATAGTCTCTTAAAAGCAAATCAGATTTCTTCACTGGTTATCATTAGAAATTGGATTTATAGTTCCTTAGGAAAATAAAAAAAGAAATTTAAGTCACATTAAAAACTTCGGGTAAGGATAAGAGATTGCAGTATTATATGCTAAACTTTGCAGCAAGCTAGTATACTACTTAACTGTCCTTTAATAGTTACTGACCAGCTAAGTAATTTCAACTAACTATGATTACTGTACTTAGCTAAGTCATTCACCCTACTTTATTTTCTGTCCAAGATTAAGTAATTTTAGTCATCATTATGTACAGTGGTTGAATGCGGGCAGAGCTTCCCAATTCCAAATGTTCTTGTCTCTTGAGTCCATAACTTTCATTAGAGGGGAAGTTTATAGAGCATGTAAGTGATCTCTTTACAAAGGAGTACTTTTTATATTTTTCCTGCTTCAAAACTGCACCTACCCCCTCCCCCATTGCTTCTTGAATGACTTCAGTGCCTTATCTAGATTTGGGAGGGGCAGTATGGAGGAGGGTTCTTTAGAGCCATGATTTGCATTAACTTTTAAGAACAGGCTTTATATGGTCCAGGATACTGGTATCAGGTAGGAAAGGATAGCATGATCTGGCATCTTCAAGAGACCAACCTTAAGCACCATCTAAGGATTTGGAAAGGAAGGGATGCTGAAATGTGGAATTGGCAACTGAAGGCCATGACATGACAAAGCAGCAATAGTCTTGGACCATGAGATTTTTATAGCTTATATGGGAGCACATCCCCTGAGATTGTGGAGGATGTAACCAAGTGAGAACTTGTAAATATGGAGTTCAGAGTCAGAAATCAGAGGGGGGATGGCAGTGACAAAAAAGTTTTGAAGTTCCTTTCCAGTGCATCAATACAACATGCCAATACACTGATAATTTTGGGCTGTCCCTGGATTCTTATGAATTTGAAGAATGAAATCCAGAGATCACAGGATAAGTTTCAGAAAAATTTCAGGAAAGAAAGGAAGGAAAGCAGAGTCCTTGTCCAGAGGTGATAGAGAGTGTTTGAGAAGCCCAAGTCTCAGGTTCAGGTTGGGAATTTTTATGTGAGTCACATGGATGAGCAACTGGTCTAGTCAGTGTAGTCTGGACATCAAGAGTCTGGGGTCAGGATTTATAGAAAAGAGCAATTGTCCAGAAATTTTAACTCCAGAAGGGAGTTGAAAGATTCCCTAAGGGAGCAGAGATAAGGAAAGGCCAGACCCTTTTCATGTTTCAGATCTGTAGTAATGTGTAACGACATAAAATTTCCCCTACAGACCCAAAGAAAATTCTCACATTTAGCCAAGAGGAAGTTCTTCACTTTGAGGTTCTGTCACCCCTATGCTGCTGAAGAAATTTCTTTCTCCTGTGGTTTCAAGGTGGCATTGAACTCATAGTGATGCTCCCACGTCTGCCTCCCAACTGCTGGCATTAAAGGTGTGTGCCCCACACCTGGCGCTATCTCCTCCTCTATAGCAGGATGCCATAGAATTTCTCTTCTCTACTACTGAGATCTACTCAGGGGAGTAGATCAAAGGAGAGAAGTCATGGATTGGAGGATTACTTCAAGCATACATTTTATTTTATTTTATTTTATTTTACTTTTTATTTATTTGAGAGCGACAGACACAGAGAGAAAGACAGATAGAGGGAGAGAGAGAGAATGGGCGCACCAGGACTTCCAGCCTCTGCAAACGAACTCCAGTGCGCCCCCTTGTGCATCTGGCTAATGTGGGACCTGGGGAACCGAGCCTCGAACCAGGGTCCTTAGGCTTCATAGGCAAGCGCTTAACCGCTAAGCCATCTCTCCAGCCCAGGCATACATTTTAGTTCTCAGGACAGGACGAAAGATCATTTCAGGCAAAATTCTACAGAATCAGGTAAAATCCTATTAGTTTCAGAACCCCATTATGCTTAAAATTCAACTTGATCCTGGGAATAAATTTTTATATAGGTGTGAGCAATGGAAAGTTTAGAGTTGTACAATATGGAGGTTGATGTAGGACCTAAGAAGCACTTTTAAACTTAAAACATGTTTATCCACACAGATAAACTCCTTTGTGAATAATTACAGGCCAAGATCTTTCTTTACTACCACTATTTGTATGCTCTGTGGTCTGCCTGGACCCCTAGAATGTCTTTAACTAGCCAATGTCCATCCTGTCAGCTCTGCTCCTTTTCCTTGGGATTGCCTTTGGCTGCCGACATCACTTACAAGAAGGCAGGATAACAGGTTCTTTTGTCATACCATTATTATTTGGTGCTAACCCCTACCTAAGTTCTGAGACTCATGTCCAACTGATTCCTTACTTCATGTTCTTTTGTCTCTAATAAAACTCAGTTAAGATAACCCATAAATACAATATTCAGTGATAACCATGGGAACACAGATTCTACGTCATGGACAGTACTAATTGTAGCTTTTAGAAGGAAGTTACATTTAAATGGATTGGTTACTTTGTTTTATAATTCTGCAAGTATTCTACATTGTTTTTCCAACTCTTTTTCCAGGATAGGACTTCCATTGAAATACTTTATCTAAATCCCTGTCATTACTACAGATTAGCATTTAATCAGATGCTTGATAATGCATCCCATAGTAGTTTAGAAACAGAATTTGCCCTCCATTTTAAAAACAAAACAAAGCAGAGAAATAGTAGTAGTCTTGCCATTGTGTACTTATCTTTGTATTTAATAATCCTTCCATACTGTAGCACTGTTATGTTATTCCGACTTATTACTGGAAATTTAATAGTATTTAATTAAAATCTGGAAATGTGCTTTCAATTCTATTACCCTAAAAAGTGAGTGGGGAATGGGGGTAGAAAGGCTCATCCTTACCGTTTACATTATACTGGAAACTGTTAAACACTTAATCTCCTCACATAGTGATTCCGTGCTTTTAAGAGGATTACATTATTAATTGTTTAATTATTCATTATGCTGCATTTTGCAGTTCAGTACAAAAGCATTTTTAAAATTAATTTAATGTTTTATCCTTCTTAGCAGTCATTCTTTGTACCAGGTTCTCTGTTCCTTTGTGATAGGATGTCACACAAAGAATCAAGAGGATGCCTATTGAAAGCTAAGCCTATAGCTCTAGCAAACAGATCTTTTGCCAGAGCAATGACTCAATGCACCACAAGACAACTGAGTCTTGCTGCACTCCAGGGACTGTGGTTAGAAATATGTCATGAGTGGGAGCAACATTAATCATAGTTGTAGGAGTGACAGTCAGTTTCTTGACCTTATTGAGACAGGCAGGGAGGTCAGCGTTTCAAGTGGTTCACCCTCCAGGCAAGAAAAAACTATTGGGCAGATTTCCTTTTTGTTATCACTGGCATTTTTATTTAATCTCATCATTTTCCCTGCAGTCTGGGCAAAAGTACAAAAGCTTCAGGCAGGCACAGTCTGGCCCTTTTTCTTTCTCTTTCTGCCAAAGTAACCTTGGCGATTGATGGTTGAGAGAAAAAGCTGCCACACCCCCTTTCCTCAACTGCGTCTGCTCCCATCCTTCCTCCCTTTTTAAATTTCCTTCCTTCCTTCGTTCCTTGCTCCCTCCCTCCCTCCCTCCCTCCCTCCCTCCCTCCCTCCCTCCCTCCCTCCTTTTTCTTTCTTTCTTTCTTTCTTTCTTTCTTTCTTTCTTTCTTTCTTTCTTTCTTTCTTTCTTTCTTCTTTCTTTCTTTCTTTCTTTCTTTCTTCTTTCTCCACAGCTCTCGTGGAGTTGAAACCACCAGTTGCGTAGAAGAAATCCCAGAGAGGGAGCTTGATGTTAGCAGCCCTGACCAGTTCTAAGTGTTGATTGTAAGGGACATTCATGAAGAAACATCCCCCAGTATGGCAGTTCATTTGCTCTTCCACCTGTGGTCAGCCTGGCCACACTGCTGGGGCAGCTGGAGCTGTGATTAAAAGCTGCTTCAACCAAGGCACTCCAGAGGAACTTCCAAGAAGGAAAAGTGGCCAGGATGAAAAGAACTCAAGGTCTAGGCTTCCATAGGCAAATGTACAATCATATGTTAAAAAGGATATTCGAAATCATGAAAAAAATTGTCATGACATAACAAAGCACATCCCGGGAATATGTGAAAGGAGATTTAAATAATTTCATGTGTCTTGACTACATCAAGGACATGGAGGTGTTCTAGGGAAATAGAGTTCAATAAGCCAGGCGTGGTCCCACATTTGTAGCCTGTTCACTCATGGAGGCTGTAGGATGGATAACTAAACAAATAAAACAGAGAAGTTACTTAAAAGAATGACAAGAAAAATAAAAGAAATGAGTTCATGAAGAAAGATGGTAGTGCTGTGAGCACTACTGTAGACATGATAGTCTGAGGAAGGGTCTCTAAGAAGCTATAAATGCTTTTGGAGGGGCCATGAAAATTTGAGGAAGATTCTGAACATTCTAATTGGTCACTGATGGTTTGAATTAGGTGTCCCCCATAGAACCGTGTCTTCTGAATGCTAGGTTCCCAGCTAGTAGTAATTTACAATTTGGAGCCTCTTGGAGATGGCATGTTGTTAGGGGAAGGTTTATGGGTGTTATAGCCAGCTTCCCCTCTCCAATATTTGGTAAACTCTCCTGCTACTGTTGTCCACTAGATGCTGACCAAGTGGTGATGTCCAGCCTCTGTTCAGTCCACATTTTCTTCTGCCATAATGGTACTTACCCTCAAGTCTCTAAGCCAAAATAAACAACTTTCCTCCCATCAGCTTTTGGTCTGGTACTTTCTGTAAGCAATGTGAAGCTGACTACAGTAGTCAGTAATAAAAGAAAATATTTATCATTTATCATCATTCAGAGGAAATGACTGTGTTTTAACAATTTATCTAATATTTAGATATTTCTTTCCAAAGGAAAGAGTTAGGTTGGATAGAGGGAATCTTGGTCTCAGGTAAGGCCTATTTTGCTAATAAGTGGGGGTTTACTTCTCTTGTGATTCAATTAATCTCTAATAAATTAGTTTCTTAGCAGGGATTTAGATTTTTGTGTAATGTCGTGCCCTTTTCTAGTTCAACACGTAGGTGTCATTTGGAGGTTATAATACAGGTGCCATTGAAATGAGAACATCTGTTTACTTCAGGTGTCACATTTTTCTCTCTTCACCAGTCATTTTATTTCAAAATCCAGAAAAGGACAACCATATTCTCCAAAATACATCTGTCCAATTAAGTCTATCTTTCCTTCTGAAAGGAGACAGAAATTGGCTAGGCAGCTTAGGGGTGATGGACCCCGAAGTGAGTGGCTTTCTCTTGGGTAAGTGCAGGAATTGCTTTTGAGCCTGAAGGAAAAAAGTCTCAGTTATTACACTTCACTGCAGGTCAGAAACACCAGAAGGATCTAGTCTTCCCTTATCTCTGTCCCCTTAGGAAGTCCTTCTACTCCTTTTCTAGAAAGTTTCAAAATTTCTGACCCCAGACTCCTGGCATCAGAAGTAAACTGGCTAAACCAGCCACTCATCCATGGGGCTCATAAAAATATAAATAGTCACTACCAATTAGAAAAAAAATTGAAAAAAAAAAAAAAAAGCCAGGCATGGTGGTGCACACATTTAATTCCAGCACTTTGAAGGCAGAGGTAGAAGGATTGCATGAGGTCAAGGCCATCTTGAGACTACATTGTTAATTCCAGGTCAACCTGGGCTAGAATGAGACCTTACTTAAAAAAAAATATATAAAATAAAAAAAAATAATAATCCTGGTCTCAGGTGTGGTTCACAACACCCCTCTTGCTTCTCTGGGAAAGTGCTCCCCCTTGCTTTCTTCTCATGTTCTAAGCTTAAATTCTCTCTCTTTTCCCTCCCCCCTGTTTTAAGCTATAATACAATGTTTCTGAGCCTTATCCTCTGGTTCATAGATTTCATTCTTGGAATCCATAGGACAAGCATCTGGGAACACCCAAAATTAGTGGTGCATTGGTGCAAAAGGAACCCAAAATTCCTCTATTATTTTCTCCTTTCCTTCCTTCCCTCCCTCCCTCCTTCCTTCCTTCCTTTCTTCCTCCCTCCCTCTCTCCCTTCCCCTCACCCCTCTCTCTGAAAGGTTTTCCTTTTATCCTGCCAAAATGGCAAGTGTTACAGGATTTTTCAGGGCCCACTTTGGAAAGTCATTCCTATTGTAGAAAATTAACATTTACGATAAACACACAAAAGTTGAGTGTCACATCAAATTCTACACAGAGATTAAAACTTCAATTATTGTGAGATTTACACATGAACACTGAAAATCATTGCCAATGTGAAAAGGGTTTAATATTATTTATTACTGAAGTATATTCTATGATTTTTTAACTTTTATTTATTTATTAATTAAAGACAGAGAGAGGGAGAAAGAGAGAGAGAGAGAGAGAGAGAGAATAGGGTGCCAGGGCCTTTAGACACTACAAATAAACTCCAGACTCTCCTGGCTGATGTGGGACCTGGAGAGTTGAACCGAAACATGTGCCTTAACTGCTAAGCCATCTCTCTGTCCCTCTATGAATATTTTAATCTTGTTATATTTTATAAATGATGTACTGATATAAAAATGCTAGTGTTTGCTATCCACGTGTGAGGACCTGAGTTTAAATCTCAATCTCAGCATATACATAAAACTTCAGGTATGGCGCCATGTTCCTGTAATCCTAGCACTGTAGATGTGGAGACAAGAGGATCCTAGGATTCATTGGCTAGCTAGTTTAGCCAAATCAATGCGTTCCAGGTTTATTAGGCATTCCTTTTTCTAAATAAGATAGTAGCTCTAAAGATAAGGAAAAGAGTGAGGAAGACATTCTATGTTGACCTGTGGTCTCCACATATATGTACACACACACATGCACGCATACACATGCGTATATGAAAAAATATATGAACTTGCATATAATGTGCACATATACAAAGAAAAAGTACACACTTAAGTATATGTGCTTAGAAGATTAGAACTGGGTACCTGAGTATTTTTCAAGTAGGCTCACTGTCTCTTTCTGTATCTTTACATTGAAAATGTTATAAGAACCCACCTTAAAAGGGCATTCTGACAATTAACTAGAGAATTCTTTAGGTAAAAGGAAGGAAGGAAGGAAGGGAGGAAGGAAGGAAGGAAGGAAAAAAGAAGAAGGAATTTTCTCTTAAGAAGTTATCAGCAGGGAATTTAATGAAGAGAATAATAGAGTGTTTGGAAGGAGTTTTTACCCAAACCCTATTCTTTGCACTTTCCTTAATCATTTAAAGATTTCAACACATTTGGTGTCACTCTTTCCTTCCTAAAAGGGTTTGGCTTTGTATGCCCACAAAATTCTAAGCATGTAATGATTGGGAATGAATTTTCTTTTTTCTTTTTTTTCTTTTTTTGTTTATTTTTATTTATTTATTTGAAAGCAACAGAGAGAGAGAGACAGAGAGAGAGGGAGAGAATGGGCACACCAGGGATTCCAGCCACTGCAAACGAACTCCAGATATGTGCATCCCCTTGTGCATCTGGCTAATGTGGGTCCTGGGGAATCAAGCCTCAAACCAGGGTCCTTAGGCTTCACAGGCAAGCGCTTAACTGCTAAGCCATCTCTCCAGCCCCCGGGAATGAATTTTCTTAAAATACTTCCTTTTATCTGAGGGGAAGATAAAGCAAAGTGAAGTTTTTCAGTTCCAATGGTTCTTCACAGGGAACACATTGAATTACCTAATTCCTAACAAAAACAAACCTATTTTTTTCTTAGGAGGAACTGAACACTATAGACAAATGTGATTATTTTTGCGATCTAGATAGTCACAAGGTGATAGTGGAAAAGGACTATAAAATTAGAGAGAACAATTAGTAAATTTGGCCCTTGACCTTAAGTATTTTATAGTAATCAAAACATAATTTGTAGACAAACCTAGTTAAGCTTTTCTGTTTTGCTCTTGTCTGGCTGTGACATGCGTGTACATTAAAAATTTTCAATATAATCTGGTTTCTTTTCATTGAATTCTCCTATTTTTTTTAAATTATATATGGTTAGAGAGATGGATGAAAGGGTAAAGCACTTGCCTGTGATATCTAAGGGCCCATGTTCAACTCATCAGAATCTATTTAAGCCAGATGCACATGGTGGCGCATGTAACTGGAATTTGTTTGCAGTGGCAAAAGGACCTGATGTACCTATTTGTTCTCTCATTATAGGTAACTAAAAGAAAAGTTACACACACACACACACACACACACACACACACACACACACACACACAGAGTGTCTGGTGATCCTAAAGCTTGAGTGGTACTTTATCCACTGAGCCATCTCCCCAGCTCCTTAATTTAATTCTTTGAACACCATTTTATGGAACAGGTCAGTTAATTTTATGAAACATCTTCCTTATAACAGCTTGCCTCTATCTGTAAATAATAGGTTAAAAAAATGAGTGTTATTCTTTATAATATCAACTGAAGGCTAGCAAACCAAAATTAAAACCTAGGACTTCTTTATTACAAATTTTTGGAAAATATTTTAAGAAACATGGACATATTTTACTATGATGCATATGTGTATATTTGCAAAGAGAACTTAATTCTACTCAAAATTTATCATTTAAAGTTGAAAAATTCATAGTCAAATGATATTCTTAAGCACGAAAGAAATCCTCAGTATTTGATTCCATTTTAGCGCCTTGAGTCATTCTCCTCCATGGAAAGACCTTCTCACCTTCCCATGTGGTTTGAAATGAGAGAGATTAATGTCAATCTTCATTTCAGTGTTCTAGAGATAAGACAGTGTCTCTGTAACTGGAATCATCATGATATAACTGTTAAGAATTCAGGGGCTGGAGAGATGGCTTAGCGGTTAAGCGCTTGCCTGTGAAGCCTAAGGACCCTAGTTCGAGGCTCGATTCCCCAGGACCCACGTTAGCCAGATGCACAAGGGGGCGCATGCGTCTGGAGTTCGTTTGCAGAGGCTGGAAGCCCTGGCGCGCCCATTCCCTCTCTCTCTCTCTCTCTCTCTCTCTCTCTCTCTCTCTCTGTCACTCTCAATAAATATAAATGAACAAAAAAAAAAAAAAAAGAATTCAACAGACTTTCTTAGGACTTGAATTTCTAACTCTATGCATATTCAAAAATTTAATAGGAAAAATTTGTTTGGGCATAAAAACAGGCTAATATGGTGGTGTGTCTGCTAGTAGAATTAATAATTTAGTTATTTAAAATAGTTTAAACATGGCTGGGTTGATGACTAAATAGTTAAAGGTACTTGCTGGCAAAACCTTCCAGCCTGGGTTCAGTTCCCAGGTCACCCACGTAAAGCTAGATAGAAATTTGTTTGCAGCAGCAAAAGACCCTGGCATACCACCCCCAACTACATATGCAAATAAATAAATTTTAAAACATTAAAACAAATTTTTAAACAAAACAGAAAATAAAGTCAAATGAGTATGAAAAAATTACTTATTCAGCAAGCATTTATTGAATATCCACAGTGTTCTGACAACATATATGATCTTGGTAAAGTAGGCATTGAAATAAAAATTAATAATTGAGAAAGAGCAACAGAGAAAACGCCGTGCGTCTGCGAGTGCATCATGAATGATGGGGGCGAGCGTGACAGCAGGGTACAGAAGAGGGACCGTGACCGCCTGTGGCAGGACTTCTTGGAAGAGCATTTACGTCATGCTTAAGACTTAGAGGCAACATGTGAAGTCAGGCATGCTGATGGAAAGTGAACACTTAATGAAATGGAGTGGTACAACTGAAGGTCCTCTATTTTTAATATGACTGGTGACTGGAGGGGACATAACGAGGAGAGGTAGCCCCATGAGAAGCCCAGTCCTGCAGAAGTCTGCATAAGGAAATGCATATTTACCCTCATGTTCACAGATGGTTTTAAGAACAAAATATCTTCATCATGCATGTGTTTGGACAGGACATTTTGACAGCATTGATGACTAATTGGATGAAGATACCACGGGAAAATCTGCCAGCAGTATTGTTATTGAATGTGGTCCCATGGTTGAGCCCTGGACCTCAGCCTGTGGTGCTCCTTTGAAAGCTGTGGAGCTTCTAGTTGGTGGCATCTAGCTGGTGGACACTAGCCATTAGGGGCGGGCATTTGAAGGGCATTCTCTGGTTTCTTGTCAGCCCTGATGAGAGGAGCAGCGCTGCGGCATGCTCTCACGCTGCCCACATTGCTCCTGCTACCTCTCCTTCCCTACAAGGACAGACGGAAATTTCTCTGAAATGGTGGGCTGAAATAAGCATTTCATCCCTTAAACTGCTTCTATCAAATGTGCGTCAGGACAGTACAAAAACTGACATATACCCTTTTCCTTGATTGAGAAACGAAGTGGGGGTACCGAGCCAGGGAATGGTCCTGTCCTTACAGAACTGACTGACCAACAGCAAGCTAGCTGCTTCTTACAGCAGAGTAAAGAAAACGGACTCAGGTTTCTTGAACGAAGAGAGAGAGCTGGTGCTGTTACTGCTCCTTGAGTTCCTGCAGTCGCTCCTTCTGCTGAGGGGAACTCATCAGTGTTTGTATTGAACAACAGTGTGTGAGAGAGTTGAGCCTTATATTGGCAAAGGATGGGCAACACATGAGTTAGAGGCAAGGAACTTTTAATTCCAAATATTTCTTTAAACACTTGTTTAAAGGAAGGGGATTTAGGGGTATGACCTGTTGGACTTTGCTGATCCAGAACACACACACACACACACACACACACACACACACACACGTACACACACACTTCACCAATGGAAGCACTGTGAATTCACCTGTTGCTTTTAACATTTTAAGGGACAATTTGTTATTTTTAATGTCCATTTCTTTAAATGCTAGTAAATATATCTCATTTATGAACACATTGTGCTGGGAGGAGTACAGTCACTGTAAAGACCACACCTTAAGTTCAGTCACCACCTTAACATTTATCTGTACTGTTTGGACAAAGCTAAGCCAAGGCAGAGGAAACCTGATTATATAATTTTAAGCAAGCTATGTCGTTGGTTGTAAGATTGACTTTAGAGAAAGTTAAAAGATAGGAGGATAGCAGAAAAAGCATCTCACAAATTTTGTTTTTCAGAAAAGTTATTTGTAAGCTCCTTAACCAGTGTTTCCACAGTTATTTCTCATAGTTCATTCTCATATTTCACTCTTACAATTTGTGTCGGGAGCCATAGAGCAAAAGCCTCTCCATTTTGCCTGGGCCTGCTCATAAACTGACCCATTACTCAGAAAGCTGGTCCATCCAGCTCTCTGTTAGGTACTTCTGGAACCAGTCAGCAGACTGCTTACAGAATCTTATCTTTTGCAAAAAGCCTGTTTATGGTCAGGATGTGAAACCTGGTGCAGTCAGGATGTTAAGCCAGTTGGGCAAGATTAGATGAACACCTAATTACATCCCCTCTAGGTTTCCTGACAAGTCCTTGCCCTGGCCACGTCCCCTTCTCCCTACAATCCTATATAAACCTACATGTAAGAATAAACTCTCGAGGCCGTGACAAACATCTAGCATGGTCTCCTTCTTGTGTCTGTTTGCCTACTTTCATTCAGGTTGATTTTCACCTCGCTTCTTTGTTCGACTCCCCGCTGGACGGGGCAAATTTGCTCTTCTAATTCTTTCCCACAGGAGGGATTAAACCTCAAGAGAGAAAACAGGGGATGAGACAAAGTGTGGAACAGAGCAATATTAGCAACTGAATTAGTAAAACAGGGAACTAGTTAGAATAAGGAATATTCTATAGCAAGGGATGGTAATTCTTGTCCCCAGGTATAAGAAAGCAGGAAAATTGGCAGATTTTAAGAGAGAAGGGGAATGAATTCTGATTTTGGAATGTATAGTTGGAGGAGCCTGAAAACTATGCTAGAATAGAGATGCGTGGTTAGCAGTTGGTGTGTAGTGGGATAGAATTTAAAACGAATTATATGGGAGTAAGCATACAGGCAATAGCTAAAGCCATGAATGAGTGTTAAGTTTGTGATATCAGAGGCAAAATCAGTTGAGAGGAGGTAGAAAACCAGCATTTATATTCAGATTTTATAGTTGAAAGTATTTCAAAGTACATTGTTCATTTTTGAAATCATAACAATAGCATGGAAGAGGCATTGCTATTCTTTCCTTTCTTTTCTTATGATGGGTACTGAAGACCAAAGAAATTGTAAGTCCTCCATAAATAGTAAAGAAAGGATCAGTGTTAAAAGCCCATGTCTTCTGACTCCAAGTTTGGTATTCACTTCAGTATATGAGAATTGCAGAGTGGGTAAACACAACAGATTTCATTTAGATTTTCATGTGCTACATTCATAACATTGTTGGTATATCTCTGTGTCCTATGACTGCAATTAGACCAAAGAGAAACTTCCTAAGGTTAGTAATGTGGCAAGATAGAGATACTGGCTAAACTACATTCAGTGGGGGCGAAGCATTACTGGAAGGAATTTTGAGAGTCATATTTAAAAGGGGGGGGGAGGGAAATACAGGATTAGCTAAATCTTGGTCCACTTGCAAATTTAGTAGCATCTGTTTAAGGCTTATTATTTGTTGTAGGGTGTTTTTCAATGACTTACGCAGGGCTGGAGAGGTGCAGCATGTAAGGTGCCTGCCTGCTATGCCTAATGACCCAAGTTTGACTCCCCAATACCCACACAAAGTCACGTGCACAGAGTGGCACATGCATTTGGAATTTGTTTGCACAGGCTCAAGGTTCTGGTGCACCCGTTCTCTCTTTCTCCATGCTGGGCATAATGGCACACACCTTTAATCCCAGCATTTGTGAGGCAGAGATAGGAGGATCATTATGAGTTTGAGGCCAGCTTGAGACTACATAGTGAATTCCAGGTCAGCCTGGGCTAGAGTGAGACCCTACCTTGAAAAGCAAAAAAAGGAAAAAAAAAAGACTTAAAGAATAAAATGCTAAAATACAAAAATGAAGTGCAACCATCTAATAATGCTATCTCCAAAACAGAATATTTTATTTTTGAGAACATGAGACACCCTTATATTGACACATGTTAAGTAAACAGTTGGATGTGCAGTAAAATCCTAGGAACCTTTAACAAAAGGCTGAAAAGAGTTAGGCAAAGGACCCTTATCATCTTCCCTAAAAAAACCAGACAGTCTCTGTCATAAAAAAGTATTTGAAAATCAGTGTCGTAATAAAGAGAAACATTAGCATAGGGTTAGTGGCATGGGTTATAGACTTGCTAATTTTGCAATCTTTTGCCACAATTCTATGATAGCAGTTTAGAAAAAAAAATCATTATGCTGTTTTCTAGAGATATCTGTCTGAAAGGAATAACAACTCTGAAATTCCTTTAAGTAGAAACAGTCAGCAATTTATTCGGCTGCATTTCAGTGATGTATTTGATATGCAAAATGATAGGCTTCTAATATTGGTGAGAGGGCATAGTAGACTGAGCTATTAAAAGATGAGAAAATGACTCTCTTCTAAATACAGCTACTGCCTAAGTGCAGTTGGCTGATCACAAAATGTGCAATTCAAGCCTTCATATCGATATTTCAGATTGACAGTACCCTTGGGTTAGTGGAGTGAGCTTCACTTACTGAGAAGTCACAGAAAGCCATGTTGATTGTCTGCACAGGTGGCTGTACAGAGAGGATAATGCCAAAAGGCAGGAGACTAGAAAAAGCTCTCTCTAATTCTGAGACGTCCACTACAGTCTTGTAACTGATGTACATAGCAGGGGAGAGAATGGGAGCAGAACTCACTACTGATTCTGTTAGATTTTAAACAATACTCCTTTAATGTCGTCTGCATTCCTTTTCTCACCTCACCAAATATTAGAAAATGGCATGAGCAGTCTCTTTCATGGGAGAAAATGTGACCCTATTTATACATTTCTTTCTCCCCGTTCCCTGCTTATTATATATCTTCCTGAGCACAGGCAAGATATGTCTTTTAATTCAAGATGACCACAGTGATGAAATACTTGCCTATTCATTTTCAGAAAGAATGTTTATTTTTCTGTACCATAGGGCCAAAGATTATGCTAATATATTCTGAATATTTTATATATATATATAAATATGTCTCCATATATATATATATATATATGTCTCCATTAAGTCAATCTCAAGTTGCTCACTTGTTTCTGTCACACAAGAAGGCTGAGCAAAGACCTATGCAGTATTTTGTAGCCATATTTATTGCCATATGGCCATCTTCAAATTACATTGTGTTGTAACTTGAGATTATCTGAAGGAGTCTGGCTAACTTCCAACTTGGAAATACCTTTCACAGAAGCTCATACTAATGGAAATGTGATCGGTAATGTAGCAGTGTTAATATTGTTTTTATTGAGTTAGCTGGAGTACTGGCTATTGGGTGCCTGAGGAAATACAGTGTATGGTACAGCAATCTAATGTTGATATTTTGTCAGATATCTCCCTTGCTAAACATGATATACATCTACATCTACACAACCCAGGACCATATCTTACTATGGTCTGAATCACTTTTCAGTAAAGCTTTGAAAAACTAGACATTGAAATGAATAAGGGGGTAGGAAAGTAAGTTTATCTTATTCAGTAATCACCTTTACATTTTTCATGGTTTCTATTTTGGTGCGTGCTCACAGAGCAAAGCTATTCTTTCAGCACGGTGGTTCTTAAAATGTAATGCCTGCAGAACCATCCATATCACCTGGGAATTTGTTAGAAATGCAAATGCTCAGAAGCGACTTCAGCCCCACAAATTTAGAAAATTGAAGGATAGGCCCAGAATACTGCATTTTAATAAGCTTCCCATGTGAATGCAATGCTCATTCAAAGTTGAAACCAGTTTCTTTAGAGCCCTATATTTAAGCAGTTATTGAAGAACACATGAAATACTGTAACTTTGCAGTTGGAAAGCACTTTTTCATATCTGATACTTCCTTAGAACTTTCTAAGAATAGTTCTCAAAATTCCTTTACAAAGCCAATTAAAATTCATACCACATCCAATTGAAAGTAAATAATTTTTTAAAAAAACTAATCTCTTCCATGACTTAAGGTCAATTTATTTCAAGAAAGCAATATCTGATTCCAGCTTGTCTGTTTACTACTTTCCAATGATTGAGACACTACCTCCACTAAGCAGTGCAGGTGTATCAGGAATTCTGTTTTCTAAATTTCAGGTAGCTTGGAAACATCACACTAACAAACTTGGGATTGAAAAAGACTCCAATTCTCCTAGTCCCAGTAATCTCAACTCTGTGACATTGCCAGCTGGAATTGACTGCTCAGCATGGACATAGGAGTCTCAAGTCAAGTTGTGAAGCCTAGAGATGCTACCTAGTTCTGCAGAGCGTCTATGTGAGCCCACGGTGGGATTTGCACCTGAGGCCCTGTAAAGGATGGCAGTTCCCCAGGTTCCTCCAGTTCTCCATAACACTCCATCTGTTTCTCCTTTGAGTTCTCCAAGACAATTCCTTGTGAAAGGAAGGATTTAGTCAGGCTCCTAGAGAGCTCCGCTTCTTCCTAGAAAATGAGTTCCCTGCACATTTTGGTCTAATCATAGACTGCGTAACTTTGTGCCAGGCATTCCTATTATCCCTCACTGTCTGAGACCTTTGGCAGCATTTTGTATCTTAAAATAGTCCTCATACTGGTTTTGTGGTACTACCCGTTTTCAAAAGAAAGCACCTTTTACTCAATTTTCTAATTTTGTTTTGTCCTCAATACTTCCATTCTATTTGCCAGCTAAGTTTTAACATTTTTGTTTGTACTTTTTTATTTATAACACTAGATTGGTATATTTATTCTTAATTTTCTAAGTAAATAGCACCTTAAGAAATTTAGCCTTATTTACTTTAATATTCGAACACATGCTTGGTATAGAACCCTAATATTACACAAACTTGAAATTTCATAAGCATATGACTCAAATGAATTAAATAGACTTTACTTTTCAGTTACTAAAGGAAACAAAAGAAATTTATGGCATTATATCTCAAATATTAATATGTAAATTAAGCTCATACATATAAAATCTTAAATATTAGATATAATTTAAAGTGTCAAATATCTTCCCTTGTGCACATTACATCTCTCCTTTGATTGTGGATATATTTAAAATAGTTATTACTTATAGTTGCATGCCTAAAAGCTTTGGGCTTACCACTCTACCCCTCCAATTCTTTCAACAAACTGTCTCCAAGGAAATAACATCATTGAATCTGATATATAAATACTAATCCATAGAAAGTAACAGCACTTCACACAAAAGTTAAATGTCTTCTTAAACACACAGTTTGCTAAAAGGGTCAGATGTAAGATTTTTACATTTTATTCTTGGAATGAACAATGCAATACTCAATTCAGAACTACACTGGTAAACAGCAGACTGTTCTTAATCACAAACCAAGCAGTTAATGTGCCTTTTAAAAGAAATCTTTCTTTAAAAGACAGTGAAGTTAGCTGTTTTGAATTTCAAAATGCACTGATTTCCTGTGGTGACGGGTCTGGCTGACATACCCTGGGTTCCATGCTATGCCTCGCTGCTTGAGTTTTGCTTCACTGTGTCCTTCTGCCCACATACTTGAAGGCTGTGTCCTCCACTTGCCATTGAGCAGCTGCTTAAGGATCCAACTGCCATCCATCTTTCACACATGCCCCCCCACCCAAATGAGCTCCCTCCAATAGCACATTAAAAGTGATTCTGTTCAGAGCAACTGCCTACATTCAAATCTCAATACAAAGCAACATATCCAAAAGGATACATTAAGGATCTGGGACTGGCTTGGACTTGACACATCAGAATACCTGAAAATGGAAGTCAGAACATTGCAACAGAACAAAGCCCCATAGAATGTTAAAATACTGAAATATATACACCTAATATATTACTTCCAAAGAAAATGGGTGATACCGCAGATAATAATACAGCCTCAAAAGGTTTCAAATGGATGAATTAAAGTCCACAAGCTTAGTTAATGGTTGGAAGAGCACTTTGGTTTCCATATACAAACATAGGTCCCAGTGCTATGGACTAAAATAAAGGAATAAAAACAATATGAAATAGTAAGCTATTTTTGAGTCTCCAACTCAATCATTGTACATTATAAGAAACATACATGAAAAGGTGTATTAGATTTTATGTTTCCATGTAATGTGGTGATGAATGGTCCAGGTACTGTCTTATTACCTTGCAAGCTTGAATATTCACTGTCATCCCCAATTCCTCACAAAATTGTCCTCTGATTTAAAGGGAAGAGGAACTCATTTGATATAATGTTTATCCCCTTGATATTTAAAGAAGCTAGCAGAACTGAATTTCTGCCAGAGAAGGGCAAAGAGAATAAAATTTTAAAAACAACAACAACAACAAGGCTAATAGTCAAAAAGAATTTTTTTAAAAAACCTACATTCTTCAAGAAAACGTGATTAAAAGCATGACAGTGAAAGGTCCAAAGGGAATAAATGATTCAAACAAGGCTGGGGTCTTTAAATATACATCTAGAAGGATTTGACACCTACATTTCTAAAGGGCTGGAATGATTTGCAGCAGACCTCAGGCTAAAAATTTGTAATGAGAACTTCTCAGAAGCAAATACCAAAGGGGAAAAGTCAGTTGTTAATAAAAAGGAATTTGTATTTGATTTTCACTAATTCACACTTGTTTAATTTTCTTAAAAGGAAAAGAAAGTATGACTTAAAACTAGAAGAATGACGGAAAACAATAACATGTCTACTAAATCCAACATTTCTTATCATTTTCTGAACATTGGCATACATAATTTCTTTCTATAATTTGTTGATATGAAGTAACCATCACATTTGCTTTGAATGTTGTTTAAATAAAATAACAAAGCAAACAGTAAGGAGGAAGTAGTTCTCTCTCATTTAGGACAATATGACATAGAACCAAGCAGAGACTGTTGGGAAACCAAGACAACTTGCAAATACAAAGGAGACATCAGGACCTCAGGTGAAATTAGAGGCCAGATACTAGGATCTTTCCCAAACAGGATACCACTAGTTACAATGTCTGAAAGTCCACCAGCAACATTTCTTTTTATGATCTTAAAGATCTTTTGGTCTGTATAATTAATTCTTTTTTAATCCTAGAAGAAACACAATAGCAAAAATGAAAATACAATGCCTTTTAAGGATGTTGACCTATTTGGGCTTGTTTGTTTGAAAATCCAAGAAAGACAGAAGCATCAGAAAGCAGAAAGTGTATTAGAAAGTAAACAAGGAACAAACATATCATTGAGTACTTGCTAGTCTTACAAGTCTTGATGAACCATTGACAATATGATCTTTGGTGAAAATGGTAGGTTCATAAGGAGAAGGCCTAATGAAGTGTGAATACTACACTCAATCCAGCATTTTCCACATGCATAATTGAAAAATCTATTGGAATTGTAGCATTTATCATACAGTAGGAGTATCTGGATCATGTCAAATCTCCAAGTCTTTCTAAGTAATAAGTAGACAAATTTTGACTTATTAAGTTCATGAGCCAGTATTGGTAGGGCTAAAAGAAGTGTCTCATTTTCCCAAATATAGTGGAATCACAGGTTTTATTATTACTTTTTCCCTTTTCTCCATTTTTTATCTATTGAATAAACCTGCAAAGGTAGGTGATGTCACAGTTAGAGCTATCACTACATTGTACTGACCTGAAGTACTAACCTGAAGTTCAGGGCACCGCAGGAATCAGTGAGTTAGAGTAAAATGTTGAGATGCCTATTTCATAAAAATAGTTTCTTAAAATTATGATACTCTCCATGCTTTCCATTTTATTTTCAAAAATAATGGATGTTATTGGAGCAATTTTCAGTGGATTTTACTGCAAAATTTGGAACAATTTTATTTGCTGAATGATTCTACCTATCATAGAAGGTTCTAGTGGTCAAATGAAATCTTTATGTTAACTGTATGTTGGTGTCATGTTCATTCACCATTCAGCTTTAGACATGATTAAAACATGTTTTGTCTGTTGTTGTTTTTAACTTATTCAACTTGAAATTAGAAATAAAATGAGAGATAATCTAGTGAATATAAAACATTTTACAGATGGACTTGTATACATACTGTAACCTGGAGGTTGTCAGAACTCCGTTTGCAATAATCTTTTTTTCTTTAATGTTAATGCAGTTTTATTGCCTTTTCCCTTTTTTATTAGTTATGTAAACAGTGTGTATACAGCCATGTTTAGACCATCATTAGCCTCCTCCCTGCCCCTTCCCCTTCCAAAGGGACCCTCCTGGTTGGGGAATGTGGATCTTGCATTGTAGGGTTAGAGACATCAGTTATGGGGATGAGGCAATGTCTCTATGCATTGTATCCCAATATGTGGCTCTAACAAAGTTTCTGTCCCCTCTTCCATGAATTTCTCTGAGTCATTAGCTTTACTTCAGTGATGAGGTCTTGGGAGCCTCTGTCTCTCTGGATATCTGGTTTGGTAGGAGCTGAGTGTTCTCTGTGTTTATCTCCTTCACCCTTGTGCTGGTTCCAGGTTCACCAAGAAAGCAACACTCTTTCTCATTTCCCCAGTTATTCTATGGTTTCAGCTGGGACCCTGTTGAGGTGTGATGAGTTGATTCTCCCCCCAGGGTTCCCACCTTTGGTATAATTCATTGATTAACTTCTCAAAGCAAAACCATATTAAGTTTTATTTAAATAAAAAGTAATAGGGGCTGGAGAGATGGCTTAACGGTTAAGCGCTTGCTTGTGAAGCCTAAGGACCCCGGTTCGAGGATCGGTTCCCCAGGTCCCACGTTAGCCAGATGCACAAGGGGCGCACGCGGCTGGAGTTCGTTTGCAGAGGCTGGAAGCCCTGGCGCACCCATTCTCTCTCTCTCCCTCTATCTGTCTTTCTCTCTGTGTCTGTCGCTCTCAAATAAATAAATAAATAATGAACAAAAAATATTAAAAAAAAAAGTAATAGGTAACATAGCTGTCAGGCTTCTAAGTAAAATAATACATATAGATAAGAAAAATTGTTGGTCTCTGGATTTGCTTATCACGTTGACAAGAAATGACTATGCTTTCTCCAAACAAGAGGAAAATGGAAAAGAGAAAGGAGAGGTGTGTTTGACTGTCAAAAAAAAATGTTCCATCACTGTTCAAGGAAACTTGCCTTGGGGCAGTTTTGATCAAAAATGTGCTCTAAATGAATCAACCTTGTATCCTCTCTCAATTTTTGGAATCCCCCGTCTAATCTGTAAGGTATATTGCTGTCTTATCATTGAATATGGTATAAGCATCCATGAGCCTCTGAGTGTGTGTATGTATGTAGGCCTTCTTCTCACCCTTAGCAGTTCAGTCCATATGCTCTGCACCTTCTTACATCTATGCTTGTCATTTAAGAACTAAGAAGGCCTATTTTGGGTGGTTTCATTGTACCTACTTGAGCAAAAATAACCCTCAGCCAATTAGTCCCAAAGCTTTGGTGACCTATGAAATATGTGTTCAGTTTTCAAGAAATTCCCATGACTTCACTGGAGAAAGTACCAACCAATTCCTGACAACTCTCATTTAAAATATTGACGTCTCCCCTTGGATCTCAGTGGTAACTTATGTTGTAGTCTCAGGCATGGCTTTTAGAATTTATGTGACTAACTGTGGTTGTATTTTAGGGGAACCTCTTGTCTAAGAGAAAAAAACACCACAGAGAGACGCCTGAGAGAATGAAGGAAAAAATAGACATATCCAGGATTACTCAGGAACGTGTGAAAGAACAGGTGCATGGTTTGGTCCACATCACCAATTCCCTGATAAATTTTTTATCCTGGTCTGTTTATACTCATTTCAAACTTTCATTTCATATTATTTTATTTGTATCACAGACATTGAATATTCTACTATGTGCCACACATCCTTCTAGCTATTTCAAAAACAGTCTTCAAGAGAACGGGGTCCTTGACCAAGTATTCACAATACTTATGGTTCTATAAGTTCAGTGATTATATTATGATTCAAGACACTAGAACCAATACTTGCCAGAAGTTTCAACATGTTGATCTCTAAAACCATTAATGGCTATTGAAGGATGCTATCCTTGCCGTTGTGGAGACTCATAGCCTGATACAAAGAAGAGATGCTGCCAGTATAGATCCTTCTCCTTCCATTTTCTGACTATGTCACTTTAACGTTTTCCAGTTCATGAGGGTCCTTATTTTTGAATTTATAATAACTATGCCCTCCCCAGAAGGTCATGTCAAAGCACTTGACATACTTTATAGAAAAAAAAAAAAAGCTTATTTTCTGGTAAATTTAGATACTCAACAAATGTTACTAGATTCAAATTACTATTATGTGCTAACTCCAGTTTTAAAAGTTAGTTAGAATCAAAACCTCACAAAAATAGTATAGTGTGTCATCACAGCCTTTCCTTTTACTTCTCAAATCATATAATATGGAGTATTTATTATAAAATATTTTATAAGTTTTTTCAGAAATGCTTGAGAATAAGTTACAAATGCCCCTTTACTATTATCTACTTTGGTATGTATTTGTGAAGAACAAAAACATTTTCTTTAGCAACCATTATAGAATTATAAAAAATCTAAGATAAACATAGATACATCATTATAACATGATTTAGTAGGCCTTACTCAATTCTGATCAATCTTTTAACAATTGTTTTTGACCATTTCAGCAAAATAAAAGATATTTTCTGGTTCAACTTCTAATCCAGGATCAAATATCTCATATAATAATCATGTTTCTTTATTCCCTTTTAAAATGGAATTTTCCCAAAATTTTTGTTGTTCTATATCTTTATGTTTGATTAATGATCAGGGGCTTTACCAGCTTTCCACTTTTAGTTTTCAGGGTGAGGTTGTTTCCACTCTTCTGGCAAAATGATGTCAGTTGCATTGTGTCCTCTTCAGTGCATCACATGATGAGGCAAAGGCAGTCAATTCTTAACTGATCAGTAGATTAAGGTGGTATGCCAGGCATACCTTTGAAGCTACTCTTTTTCCTTATTTCAACAATAGGAACCTGTGAGATCTTTTGAATCTAGGCAAGTGTCTTGTCAAAGATCAAGCAGCTATAGTTACTTGACCTAAGGTCTGTGTCTTCAATTCTGTTCTATTGGTCTATGTTTCTGTTTTTATTTCAGCACCATACTTCTTTTGTCACTATTGCTTTATAATATAGCTTTAGTTCAGGTATGGTGATAGCATTAGAGGTGTTTTTATTTATTTATTTTCTGAGGATATGTTTGGATATCTGAGGCCTTCTTCCATTCCATATGTATTCAAGTCTAATATCATAACCAGTGACTGTCTCTGGATTTTCCAATTCTGCCCCCCCCCCCCACCTGGGCTGAATAGCCAGGGAAAACTTCCATTCTGAGCCAACAGTGCTCCATGGTAGCCCTTTCACAGACTTGGTATATTCAAAGCATCTTTGAGTCTCCATACAAGTAATGGTCCATCTTCCAGGGGCTTTTCCAGCCCCTTTCCCAGGGTCATCATGCCCTGCTTCATGCTGTGTCTGAGCAGTAGCCAAAAATTACAAATGGCTAACACACACTTAAGAAAATTTTAACATCCCTAATCATTAGAGAAATTCAAATGAAAATTATGTTATTAGCCTTGTATATGTAGATCATTTTTTAAATCTTTGTGAAGAATCATGCTGGTGTTTTTTATTAGTATTGCTTTAGGTACAAGTGCCATTTTTACAATGTTAATTCTACCTATCCAGGAGCATGAGAGGTCTTTCCATCTTCTCAAGTCCTCCTTGATTTCTTTTTGGGGTATTTTCATGTTTGTATTGGATAGGTCTTTCACATCCTTGGTTAGTGTTTTTCCAAGGTATTTAAATTTCTTGTTGCTATTGAAAATGGGACAGCCTCACTGATTTTTTTCTCTGTATATTTGTCCTTTGCATATAGAAAAGCTGATGATTTTTGTGCATTGATTTTGTATCCTGCCACTTTATTGGAGGAATTTATTACTTTTAGAAGTTTTCAGATGGAGACTTTCATGTCACTTTGACTTCTTCCTTTCCAATTTGAATCCTTTAATTTCTTTCTCCTGTCTTATTGCTTGGTGTAGTTCTTCTAATACTGTGCTGAAGAGCAGAGGTTAGAGTGGGTACCCCTTTCTTTTTCCTTCTCTCAGTGGGAACTCCTTTAGTTTTTCCCCAATAAGTATTAATGTGTTTTAGGAGGTCTCTAGATAGCCTTTATTGTGTTGAGTTATAAATCCTCCATGCCTGTTCTTTCCAGTGTTTTGATCATGAAGTGCTATTATATTTTGTCAAAGGCCTTTTCTGTATTAATTGAGATGATCATGTGGTTCTTATGGTTAAGTTTACTTATGTGATGTACTACATTGAATAATTTCTGTATGTCAAGCCATCCCTGCATCCCTGGGATGAAATGTACTTGATTAAGGTAGATAATGCATACAAACCAGACCAGGGATATAGGACCTCATCTTTAAAGTCACTGATTGATTTTCTCCTTGAATTAAGAATATGGCTGTGTCCTGGATAGTTGGTATTGATTTGGGAAACATGAGAAAAAGTGTGGAGTGTGTCATGAAATGCACACCATTCCAGGAGCTGCTGCTGAGACACGGCATAAAGCAGGGCATGATGACCCTGGGAAAGAGGCTGGGAAAGCCACTGGAAGATGGACCATCATTTGTATGAAGACCCAAAAATGTTTTGAATATACCAAGACTATGCAAGGGCTACCACGGGGCACTGTTGGCTCAGGATGGAAGTTTTCCCTGGCTATTCAGCCCAGGTAGAGGGACAGAACTGGTAAATCCAGAGATGATAGTCATTGGTTATATTAGACTTGAACTATTTGATGATTGATGGTTATTAAGTGTGCATTTTCCAATCTCTCTTTGTTATGCCTTATAGCAGTCAGAAATTTTTACTCCATACCTTTATATGTTGAAAGAATATTACTGGTTTTGATTTTGCAGAACTCACAATTAAGAGACAGTCTGAAATCTCAGATGAGACTTAGTACTTTGGAACAATCTTAAAGTTGATACAAAACTATGGGACCTTTGAAGTTTGACTAAAAACAATTTACAATGTTATAAGGTTATGAATCTATTGGGGGGCCACAGGCAGGATATGGTGGTTTGATTGGATGTCCCCCAACAGATTCAAGAGTTTTATTAAAGCTTGTAACTTAGATCTCCAGCTAATTGGCTAGAGGAGGAGTCACTGTGGCTGGATCCTAGGGTACAGCCCTATGGTGTGTTTAGGGATAAGAATTGCAGCCTAAGATATGCAAAGTGCCTGAATTTGGCTTGGGGTTCCTGGAGTGTGCTTGCTTATGGTGATATATTTTTCTGTGTGTGTGTGTGGGGGGGAGTAGGTCAGTCTCTTTTGCCATTATGGAACTTTTCCTTGATTTGTAAGCTTCAATAAATCCCTTCTTCCTCCCATAAACTGTTTCTGGTCTGGAGGGTCATCCTAAACAACATTAAGCTGACTGTGACACTACCCATTTAAACAACAGTGACAATGTGTATTTGTTATAAATGACTATGTACAAGATTAAGGCATCATGTGATTAAAACATAGTTTAAGGGCTCTTTTATAGTATTTAATTGAAGCCTTAGTACAAAATTATCAAATATTTTAAAAATATTTATTTACATATTTATCCATTTATTTAGGAGAGAGAGAGAGAGAGAGAGAGCGAGCATGCCAGGGCCTCTAGCCACTGCAAAAGTACTCCAAATGCACGCATCACCTTGTGCATCTAGCTTTTCACAGGTGCTGAGGAACTGAACCTGGGCCTTTATAGACTTTACAGGCAAGTTTAATTACTATGCCTTCTTTCTAGCCCCCAATTTATGAAATCCTGACTAAACTATCCCAATGAGAAAATAAGTACTGGAACCTATCAAGAACAAAAGTAGTGAAATAACATTGAGTTAGTGCCCCTAAGAAGTAAAACAAGGATGTAT